>NW_004524668.1:1477595-1478401 GCF_000260255.1 Octodon degus | reverse complement strand
GCTAAAGCAGGAGTTCAAGACCAGCCTGGGCTACAAAGTGGGCTCAAAACCAACCGAGCTACATAACAAAACCCTATCTCAAAAAGACAAAAAAGGGCTGGGGAGATGGCTCAGTGGAATAAGTGCTTCCCTGGCAAACACAAGCGCCTGAGTTCAATCCCCAGTTCCGCAAAAAAAAAAAAATTTAGATTGTTTTAAGTTGGGCTGGTGAGATAGCTCAGCAGACTAAAGTGCCAGCTTAGGCAAGAGCAGGGACCATGGTTCAATCCCTGGCACCACATGCAGGGCTGGCGAGATAGCTCAGTGGTCTAAAGCGCCTGCTTAGGCAAGTGCGCAGGGACTGCAGTTCAATCCCCAGCACCAAATGCCTTGTCAGCCCCGCCTCCATGGCGGGCTGAGCTGGCCACAAAAAACAAAACAAACAAAAACTCCAGTCCCTGGCACCACATGCAGCACCAGCCCCTGCCCCCAGGGTGGGCTGAGATGGCCACAAAAAAAAAAAAAGTAATAATAAAATTTTTCAGTGTTTTTTAAATTAAATTTATTTTTAAATATGTTATTCTTTTCATTTTATTAAATGGAATTTTCTTAATTTCCTTTTCAAATTACCCATTGCTGGCTGGTATAGACCGTAACTTCTTGAATTTATTAGTTCCCACTCATTTTGGCATTCTGAGGAGAGCCGTGGAATCTTTAGAGTTCCATGTGTGATTGTGTCTTCTGCGATGGAGATAGTTTTACTTCTTCTTTTATAACTTGGATCTCTCTCTCTCTCTCTCTCTCTCTCTCTCTCTCTCTCTCTCTCT
>NW_004524668.1:1466354-1476550 GCF_000260255.1 Octodon degus | reverse complement strand
TTTTTTTTTTTTTTCTTTTTGTGGAACCAGGGATTGAACTCAGGCCCTTGCACTTGCCAGGGAAGCGCTTATTCTAGTGAACTATCTCCCCAGCCCACATTTTCTTTAAAAAAAATCACATTTCTTTTACTTTTTCCATTTGGGTACATGACCCATCTGAAACTGATTTGGGTAAGTGTGTAAGGTAGGTTCAAGATTCTTTTTTTCCCAAATTAAGATACATTATATACATACACCAGCTCCCCAAAAGGGCTGTGAGCATTATGTAATACCAACATATACTAAAAGAAGAATACTATGAGGCATTTAAAATGATTAAGACTGGGGAGATAGCTCGGCAGTCTAAGCATCTTCCTGGGAAGCACAAGGACCCTGGTTCAATCCATGATACCATGTGCCGTGCTGGCCACTGAAACCAGGTATGTTGCGCACGCTTGTAATCCCAGCACCAGGGAGGCTGAGACAGGAGGATTGCTATGAGTCCAAGCTTTATAGCAAGACCCTATACCAAATAAATAAATAAATGAGGGCTGGCCAAATAGTTCAGCAGATTAAAGCACCTGCAAGCAGGAATAGGTGCTGGGAGTTCCATCCCCAGAACTGCTGTGCCAGCCCCAACCCTGGGGCACGCTGAAATGGCAAATCAGACTGGGCATGGTGGCACGTGCCTATAATCCCAGCTCTTGGGAGGCAGTAAACAGGTGAACCACTAGAGTCTGATCTAGCAGTGAGACCCTGAACACCCTGTAGGGCTTTCCCTAAAATAAATAAAAATTCCTTTTCTTTCATACAGAAATCATATTCTTTTGATACCTTTGTTGATTGGGGCTTCAGAGTAATACCTCCTGAGATGGGGATTGAGACTGAGTGTGATGGTGCACCCCTCTAATCCCACCGTGGGGAGGCCAATCTTCCCCCACTTTACTCAGGGTCACCTTATCATAACTGCCTGCACCTAAGTTCTTGGGGAAGAAAGGCCAGTGGAAAGAAAAGCAAGAGGAGAACTTCAGAATTGAGAAGAATTCTTGGTGCTGCTGAGGTCCTTCTTTCTTGCTCGCTTGCTTACCTGCATCCCAAGTATTGGGATTATGATGGTCAGCAGGATAGGCATGACTTCTCAGCTGTCAGAATTTATCACCCTAAAAAGGAAGAAAGAGAAGCGTGTCTGCCATCAGCCCTTGCAGCCCACCCCACTTCCTTATTGGATCAATGCTAGCTAGGCCACTATACCAGTACTCTTATTGGTTGATGATATAGTTTGACCCATGTTGCAACGCAGCATGGACTCAAACTCGCAGGGATCGCCCTGCCTCAGCCCCCCAAGTGCTGGGATTACAGGTGCGGGCCACCATGCCCAGTTCTTTCCCACTCTTGACCTCCGCTGTTCCTTGGACTTCATTCTTTGATTTCAGAGGACATGAATGCCACACGTCTGACATCTAGCAGGTTGGGAGTTGTGTCTCCTGTATCAGAAGGGCCACTAATGCTTTGTTACTTCAGAGCAGTAGGGAGCCACTGTAGGTTGTTTTTTGTTTTTTAGGGTTTTTTTTTTTTGGTTTTTTTTTTGCAGAACCGGGGATTGAACTCAGGCCCTTGCGCTTGCCAGGGAAGCGCTTATTCCACTGAGCCATCTCCCCGGCCCCTACTGCAGGTTGTTGAGCAGGAAAATGACGAGGCCAGGTCTGTGCTTTCAGGAAATAAATCCCGCCACAGTGTGCAGAATGGATGGGTGTGGGAGAGACCGAAGGCAGGGAGAACAAATAGGGCCTATTACAAGAAGTAACAGGCGCATCTGTGTATCTTAGCTTTTAAATTCCTGTTCAAAATAGCCCTCTCATTGTTAAGTTTTTGTTCATTTTCTCCCTTTCAGTAGTTATTTGTGGGTGTACAGTAACCCAACAAAAATGTCTCCAGGAATTGTCTCAAGCCCACGGGATGGGCGCACACAGCGGGGTCATTGTCTCAACTCTGTAGCTCTTTGTCCTGGGACACTGCTGTCCCCTCCTCAGAGAATTCCTGGCAAAGATGCAGAGAGCTTGGGCTCAGCAGATACAACTACGTATCCCAGCCTCACATTAATGAGAAGCAGGTAGCAGGAACAAGACCAACCTTCAAGTCACTGGAGTTATGAAATCTTCTTTGCATGATGACAGCCTGAGTATTTGCATGGAGGGTTCCTTCCTCGTTCAAATTTCATTTCTCGAATGAATTTCTCCTGGGCTCCAGCACGCTTACATTGTGCCTTAACATATCTCAGAGAAGTATTGTTATATGCAGCTAAATTAGATAGAAATACTATAGGCAGAAATATTATAGGCCAGGCCCTCAAGGAGACAATATGGAAGGCAAGGTGGCTTTGCAACTTGGGAAGAGATAGACACTCCTGTCACAGTCTGGACCTCAAGACAAAAGAATAAACATGCAGCCACAAACTTCCCTAGCAATGGGCATCAGGGGTTGATGCTCTAAATAGATACCAGAAAAGAAAAAAAAAAAGTACCAGTTACCTTGAAAAAGCCAGAAAGCAGGACTGCACTGAGGTAGCTCAGCAGTCTAAGTGCCTGCCTAGGCAAGCGCAGGGACCAGAGTTTGATCCTGGGTACCATATACTGAGTGGCTCTGACCCTGGGTACACTGAGCTGGCCACCAAGACTGGGTGTGGTGCCGCACACCTGTAATCCCTGTACTGAGGAGGCTGAGACAGGAGGATCACTAGGAGTCTGAGCTGTGTAGTGAGACCCTGTACCAAATGCATAGGGAAAAAGAGCCAGAAAGTCACTAACCCAACCCCCAACAGGAAGAGACCCTGTCCTGTATTCATGCCTGCTTGCTATGTGACTCGCTTCCTCATTTGGTCCTGAATCTAATCAATTTTACCTGAGCAATGGTGCTTGTAACCTTATTGGTTGACCATAGTTTTGTCCCACCTCATACCCACCTGAGAGAGTTCCCATGCTCTCTGCCTTAGATCCGCCTCACCACATGGTTTTACTGTATAAAAATCCCTCAAAACAGCAGATTTCTGGGGAACCCATTCGGGTCCCCCTTCTATCCCTCCCTCAGACAGAAGCTTTGTTTGCCCCAATAAAGAGATTCTGCTCTTAACCTCCATTTGTTCCTAAAATTCATTCTTCGGTTTTAGAGAACACAAACTCATCTCAGGTATCTTTTGGGTTGGGAGTTTCTTTCCCTGTATCAGTGTCACAATTTATTTCCAGCTTTATACACTCACTGGGAGTGAAGAGATTTTTAAAAATGCCATTGATGATATGAGCATTTACAGCTTTGAATCACAGGACTTATAAATAAATAGGCAGTTTGTTCTGCACAATAAGAGACAGGTGGGTCCCGTAGGCCCCCTTCTAGGTAAGGTACAAGACTAGGGGTGGGGAAAGGCTGGGTGGGGAGGGGCTGATGCGGGGAGAGCCCGGGTAGCCTCTTCAAACTCTTTCCCCTCTCTGCAACCAGCCTAAGTTAAATCACTCTCACCTCTGTGTGTATCTTGAGAGTTTCCTCACAACTCTCCCAGCTTGTCTAGACCTGTCTCTGAACAATGTTAGGTTGATCCTCCAAAATCAAGGGACAGCACAGCTGTACTCCTAGTATTACCGGATAGTGCCTTCTAAAAGTGGCTCATATGTCACCTTCAGGAGTTAGAGTCCAGGTTCTTCTTGTCTCGAACGAAGAATTGGATAAAAGGAGCAAAAAGCAGCGGCAAAATTTATTTGAGAAAAAGTCAAGAGGGAGGGAGAAAGTGGCTCTGCAGAGTGAGCGCAGGTGGAGTAAAAAGGAAAAAGCAAGATAAAAGCACAGCCTGGAGAAGGCGGGCTATGCTGAGGGAAGCTAGGAGAGAAGCTCTCTTCTTGGTGTCTGTGTTCCTTTTATCCCGCCCGATTTGACAGAAACTCGCAAGAACTTCTACGCACAGGTCCTCAGCGGTGGTACTGGAGTCCCAAGTCTGAGCTCAGGTCGAGGCCATCCTATTGAAAACCTGCTCCAGTTCTCAGGAGAAGTCCACCCGCAGGACTTTGGGAACTGCTCTCTGCCTGCCTGCCAGGGTCTTGTAATTGACAGGTCACACCTACTTCCTTAGACAGCTTTGCCACGCCCTAATCTACCTCACCAGCGTTGGGGAAGCTGAGCTAGGAGGATCACCACAGGTTTGAGATCTTCCTGGCCTAAATAGTGAGTTCTAGGCCAGACTGAACTACATAAGTGAGACCCGGCCAAAAAAAACCAAAAACACAAAAGCCAAGCAACATCATTTCATTCTGGTAAAAAGTCTCTGTTGGGGTCTCATTTTATTCTGGGCAAAATCCTAAACACTTCCAGGAAGTGAGGAAGATAGGGGAGGTGAACTCTTGTATGATTTCTCCCACCAGGCCTTCCCTCACCTCTTAGACTCACTCCACTGCCCACACGTGCATACTAACCCCCTCCTCCTCCATGTCTCCTTGAACATCCAAATATCCTCCTGATGCCTTGTGGAGGATCTAACAGATAGATTCCAGGATCTTAGGTACAGCAGGCAAGGAAGTGCAAGTGCCCATTCAGTGGTAAAAGAAAAAGCAGCTACATTCATTGAAGATAACGGGAAGATGTGGGGCTCAGGGCAAGTCTGTGCCAACAGAAACACAGAGATGCCACAAACAAAAAAAGGGGCATTGGGACAAAGGAAGCTAAAGAGCACACAGATAAATCAGGCTTATGGATTTTATTTATTTATTTATTTATTTTGGAACTGGGGATTGAACTCACGGCCTTACATTTGCCAGGGAAGCACTTATTCTACTAAGCCATCTCCCCAACCCCTTTGGCTTATGGATTTTAAAAGAATGCAACCCGGCCCCTGTTATCTCTCACTGGATCTCGAGATGATATTGGCAGAAATGATTGACAGGGTGCTGAGTCACCTCAGCGGCTTCCAACTTGCAAGCCTGTCCCAGAATCTACTCTGATTAAATTATACTTATATACATGAGCTGCAGTCCATATGTATGAACCTTCAATGAGGTGGGGGGCTACTGAAGGTCAGGCCACAAGATCTAGCAGATATGAGCTCTGGCCTAGAACTACAGAGATTTCTTGGGTCTTTGTTATTTTCTGATTCCACTAGAACACTGGAAGGAGGAAGGGCCTTGGGGTGCTGCCCAAATTCAAGGGGTGGAGGAGGCGTGGTCTCTGGCCCAGTTGCGCTATCTGCACTACTCCCACACAAGGACCTTTGCACCCACAATTCTCTTTGCCTGGAATTCTCTCCTGGTTATACCCATAAAGCAAACCTAGGCTCTGATTTCACTTTCTCAGGGAGGGCTAGCTGCACAGCGGTCCATCAAATGCCACATTTTTCTCACCCACCCCCTTAATGGTGGACATGAGGGAGGAAATGAGGTCGTGGCCAGCTGGCCATGAACCCACAGTCACAGAAATGCAGGGCACGTGCAGAGCGGGTCTCAAGCCCTGCATCCGGACCAATCAGAAAGCACCATCTTACATTCTGCTGGTGCAAAACCAAGCAGCTTTTGGATAGGATGGCCCAGACTGGATATCATCCTGAGGAATAGGAGATATAAAAGATGACAACCAGTAACTCCGTCACCATGACAAGCTCATCAGTGGCCCACGCTTACTCTGAAGAGCATACTTATTTTCCAACTTTTTGTTGTTATTGTTCAGTACAAAGGATTGAACTCAGAACCTTGCACTTCCCAGGCAGGAGCTTATTCTACTGACCTACCTCCCTGGCCCTCTTTTCTGACTTTAACTGGCCCATACTCACTCTACAATGATTTTTTTTTTCTTTTTTGGAGCTGGGGATTGAACTTGGGCCCTTGCACTTGCCAGGGAAGCACTTATTCTACTGAGCCATCTCCCCAGTCCCTGAATATTTTTTTATGATCATTGCTGGAATATTTTATTTAAAAATGTGTCACCGTTGGGCTGGTGAGATGGCTCAGTGGTCTAAAGCACCTACTTAGAACAAACTAAGCTAAGCAAGGCAGAGGGACAGCGGTTCAATCCCCAGCACCACATGCCAGCCAGCCCCGCCCCCTGGTGGGCTGAACTGGCCACACACACACACACAAAATAAAATTTAAAAAAAAAAAAAAAGTGTCACCGTGAATGCATGTGTCCATACTGGATTTTATAAATAGAGAGAGAGAGAGAGAGAGAGAGAAATACGAAGTATGTATGGCACTATCAGCCGGTCTAAAGGAGGAAAGAATTACTGAAAAGCTAATGTAGATGTTTACACTTCATTTGACAATAGCTTGTTTGTCTCAACTGAAGTTCTGGTTGCTTTGCAAAGAAAAATAACACCAATGTCAAAAACAACAATCAAAGAATTGTAAATCTGTTTTGCCTTGGGTCAAAATTTTCAAAGATGGATCATTTTTACTAAGATTCTGTTAACCGAAAAATAAATTATTATCCTTGACTACAACTATTTAATGCACTCATAAGACAGTTACTAGTGATTACTTCTGCATAAGAATGCATAGAAGGGGGCCAGGGAGATGGTTCAGTGGAATAAGCGCTTCTCTGGCAAGTGCAAGGGCCTGAGTTCAATCCCTGGTTCTAAAAAAAAAAAAAAAAAAAAAAGAATGCATAGAAGGGACACCAATCTGTCACTGGTACCAAAATGCTGTTCTCTGTAGAGCTCAGTGAAAGTGTTACGTCATAATAAATCATTTTAAGGTCTTGTTTAGATGCCATCGCAGATTCAGACTATGCAAAATGGAGAGGCAGTGACCCATCTCTTATACAGGGAGCCTTTTAAAAAAGACTGAAGATTTTTTAGTAGATATCTTCAATCAAACACAGCAGCGCTTTATTAATAAGAACAGGGTAATGCAATCACGGGGGAAATACTTAAAAGTCTGAAATGAGGGCCAGCAAGATAGCTCAGCGGTCTAAAGCTCCTGCTTAGGCAAGCTTAGGCAGGCACAGAGGACCGTGGTTCAATCCCCAGCACCACATGCCATACCAGCCCCTGCCCTCGGGGTGGGCTGAGCTGGCCAAAAATAAAAAATAATAAATAAATAAATTTTCAATCTTAAAAAAAAAGTCTAAAATGAATGGTATTTTTGGCAGCAAAAAATGAGTACCAATGAGAGTAGGTATCCTAACATCTCCTGTCTCACAGCTGTTGAATGGAAGTGGCTTGGAGCTAAGAAAAGATAAGGAACATTCACACCACAAATGGATTGAAAAATGCTTCATGACGTTGGGAGAGGTAATGAACAATCATAACCTATAACTAGAAAAAATATTTCTTTTGCTACCTGTAGTAAGTGTAAAATCTCACTACCTTTTGTGCATGTCCTGACAATTACGTGTCCAGAACAAGAACCTGGAAAGGATCTCTAGAAGGGCCCTACAGCATCCCAGAGCCCCATTAACACTTGTGGCAAAGACAGGAGATAAGGCCCTTTGGGCATAGTGTGTTTCTCTAAGGTCTTGGATTTAGGCATACAAGGAGTGAAACAGAAGGTTTAGGGTGTGGCAAAACTGGCTGTGAGTAGTTATAACCTGTTAATTATAAGATCTCAGGGATGGAGGTTCAATCCCTGGCACCACATGGTGCCGGCCCCTCCCCTTGGGTGCACTGAGCCAGCCACTGAGACCAAGTGTGGTGGTGCAGGCCTATAATCCCAGTGCTGGGGAGGCTGTGGCAGGAGACTTGTTGTGATTTTGAGACCAGCCTGGTCTACAATGTGAGTTCAAGGCCATGCTGAACTGCATAGTGAGATCCTGTCTCAAAAAGACCAAAAAAAAAAAAAAAAAAGATTTGGACAGCTAAAAAGGGCCACAGACTCCAGAGCTAGCCCTCGAGCTTTTCCTCACGATACCATGCACGACTTTCTCCAGGACGTTTTTTATCTGGCTTTTTCCTGTTTTACTTGTGGTAAGCTCATTCCACAGAGCCAGCTTCTTCCTCACTCTTTAATTTTATTTTTTCAAATTAACTTTGCTACCATTTTTAGCTTGTTTTGTCCAATTCTTTGTCTTAGAAGGTGATATGAGTACCATAAAACTTCATAACATTTACGTGGTGAGCCACTTTTAGAAGGATCTACCCAGTAACAGGAGTTCACTGCTTTACTTTATTCTGCCTCAGTCTCCCAAGAGCTGGGATTATAGGTGTGCGACACCATGCCTGGTTTGAAAGGTAATTTTAACTATTTCCAGGGCCAGCCAGATAGCTCAGCAGACTAAAGCACCTGCTTAGGCAGAGTACAGTGTGGCTGGTGTTTGATCCCTAGGCCTGCCGTGCTGGCCCCGCCCCCAGGGCACGCTGAGATGGCGATTAAGACTGGGCATGGTGGCACACACCTGTAATCTCAGCTCTTGGGAGGCTGTAAACAGGAGAATCACTACAAGTCCAATCTAGTAGTGAGACCCTGAACACACTGTAGACCCTTCCCTAAAATACAAAAAAAAAAAAAAAACCTATTTCCAGGGGTGGGTGTGCAGGCCAGATTTGCATGCCATGAAAGAGACTGTAAGTGGCACTCTCTGGAGCTAAGTATGTATTCCAAATAGTGTGACAAAGGCCTGTCAGGGCCTTAATCTGCCCTGCTGTAGATGCCTACCTACAACAGTTTTCCCCATTTTGTCTGTGACCCTTGAAGCACAGCTAGCTACAGGCCTTCATTTTCAGAGCCTTGGTTAGCATATCAGAACAGTGGCTGGCCTGCCAAGTTGTTCTGGAAAGACACCTGAGGAGAGGGGCCGTCCTCTGGGGACTGGAGCTATGCCTATTGTTTAATACCTATTCTCATTTAAAACTGCTATTAAACTCCTAAGGGTCCCTACGAGTGTTTTGTTCTATCAATGAACTCGTGTGTGTCATAAAGGTCACTCAATCTCAAAACCAGTGAGCAGCTGGATGTGGTGGTGCACGCCTATAATCCCAGCACTCAGGAGGCTGATGCAGGAGGATCACTGAGTTGGAGGCCAGCCTGGGCTACATGAACATGTTCAAAGTCATGCACTACATAATGAGACCCTGCAACCACAACAAAAACAAACAAACAAACAAAAAACCAGCAGCATTCTTGAGAGGAGAGAGGAGTTAATCTCAGTTCTGCCAAGGACTGCAATGCAGATAAACTTGGACTAAATCTTTCATAATTCTTTTTTAGTTTCACGATTAAATCTAGACCAGTTTTTTTGATATGTCACTGAGATAAGTGAAGGTCAGCATCAGTCATGAAAGGCTCCAGGGAGAGAAACTCACCATTCTGGAAACTTGAAATTCAGCACCCACAGAGGAGAGCATTGCCTTGGATCAAGCACTGTTGCAAACTGTCATTTCTCAGGGCTGGAACAGTGGAGAAGGGACAAAAGAGTGACTCTTAGTATGGCACAGAACTAAATCCTAACCATCTCAGGTGTAGAAAGACAATTAAGATCAGGAGCTTTCCCAGGGTGGATCGCTAACCCTTAGCAAAACATGCCCCAGAGACAAAAGCTGGGGTGGACTCCAGCTGCATTTTAGGCAGAAAATTAAACCAATAATCAAAGAACCTGAATGGCTGCTTTCCCCCTCCTTCTCCTCTTCGTCGTCGTCCTCCTCCTCCTCCTCTTCCTCCTTCACTACCTTCTCCTCTTCCTCTTCTTCCTCCTCCTTCCCCTCCCCCTCCTTCCTTTGATGTATTTGAGACAGTGTCTTGCTATGTAATTTGTCTGGCCTTGAACTCACTATGTAGCCCAGGCTGGCCTCAGATTCATGACAAATTTCTTGCCTTAGTCTTCTAAGTGCTGGGATTACATGTATGCACCACCATGCCAGGCTAAATAGCTGCTTTTTAACCTGTTGAAATAGAGTGAAAGAGAGAAAATGAAAGTGTTCTAACTATATTGTTCACAGCTTACTTTCTCTAATAAATGACTCTGCATCAAAAGTTCTAAAATCGAGCTGGCTAAATAGCTCAGTGGATTAAAGCACCTACAAGCAGGCACAGGGGCTGGGGTTCAATCCCTGGGCCTGCCGTGCTGGCCTGCCCCCAAAGCATGCTCAGATGGAGATTGAGACTGGGCATGGTGGTGCACACCTATAATCCCAACTCTTGGGCGGCTGTAAACAGGCAGACCACTATGAGTACTATTTAGTAGTAAGACCCTGAACACCCTGTAGACCTTTCCCTAAAATACAAAAAAAAAAAAAAAAAAAAGTTCTAAAATCCCAT
>NW_004524668.1:1463794-1466254 GCF_000260255.1 Octodon degus | reverse complement strand
TCCCTAAAATAAAAAAAAAAAAAAAAAAAAAGTTCTAAAATCCCATAAAAGAGCTCTATCACCTCCGGGGACAGATAGGGACTGGTATTAGTCGAGAAGAAATCTCAGTCCTAGAACAAAAAGGTTGTCAGGACATATTTGATTCTCTGTCTAGTCACCTAGTTGACTTCCCTCTATAGCAATGCTGGCTAGGATCTACTGAACCCACTTTGAAAACATGTATGGCTGGGTATCTCTAACACACTTAAGACAATCACAGATTAAAGTCTATGCCCGTTGTCTCTCATTAGAAGTCAATTTTCTGGTCAGGGGGATGGCTCAGTGGAATAAACGCTTCCCTGGCAAGCGCCAAGGCCTGAGTTCAATCCTTGATTCCAGCAAAAGAAAAAAAGAAGTCAATTTTTAATTTAAGTGTAACATTACATCTCCAATCTAGTTTTAGGTCTGGTAAGTCCTCTAAGGAATTCAATGTACTTATCAGGGTCACCTGAAAACTTCCCTAGGTCTTGTTTGATGTGCCTTAGATCACTGAGAGGAAAGGACACATGAACAGATTGTAGTCTTTTTTTTTTTTTGGCAGGCTCAGCCTGGCCTGGAAGCAGGGCTGGCACAGCATGTGGGGCTGGGGATCGAACTGCGGTCCCTGTGCTTGCCTAAGCTTGCCTAAGCAGGTACTTTAGACCACTGAGCTGTTCGCTGGCCCCACATTGTAGTCTTGTATGGCCTATAAATAAATAGATTTTGAGTACAAATAAGAATTGTTTCTTAATGCAAAGAAAGTCTGAACATAGGCAGGCCATGCATGAGTGCAGAAAAATATTAAAGAACTCTCAATATGTGAGGGTTGAGCATTTTCCAGTACTTAAGAACGCATTTCAGGTCTGGGGATATATCTCAGTGGCATAACCATCTGCCTGGAAAGTGCAAGGTCCCAAGTCTGATCCCCAGTACCAAAAAGAAAGAAAGAAGAAAAAGAAAAGAATATATTAAAAAAAAAAAAAAGTATTTACAGGGTCTCACTATGTAGATTGGATTCCAAGTGATTCTCCTGTTTTCAGCCTCCCAAATGCTGGGATTACAGGCATGCTATCATGCGCAGTCTCAATCCTATCTCAGTGCACCCCGGGGACAGGGCTAGCATAGCACTAGGGGTGGAGTGGGGGGATTGAACCCCTGCTCGCTGTGCTCTGCCTAAAGCAGGCACTTTAGTCCATTGAGATATCTGGCCAGCCCAAGAATACATTTCAGGGGCTGGTGAGATGGCTCAGTGGTCTAAAGCACCTACTTAGAACAAGCTTAGCAAAGCACAGGGACCACGGTTCAATCCCCCAGCACCACATGCCAGCCAGCCCACCCCCTGGTGGGCTGAGCTGGCCACACACACACACACACACACACACACAAAATAAATAAATATTTTAAAAAAATTGCTTGCTAATTATTTGAGAATGAGGCAAATACGTCAAAGGGCAACACTTTTCATCCTGCACATAAAAGATCACCTCTAGTGACAGAGTCAAGTAAATGGCTTGGAGAAAACTTTCCCCGAGCTCTAGGGTCAAGCAATTTCCAAGGCATTTGCAGTTTGATGTGGTATAAAATAGGCAATAGGCAATATTAATACATTGACACAAAAATAAATTGAGAGTCTGTCCAAGGCCTACATGACTTGTGGGGAGACCCACAGCTGCCTTACAGACAGGTTAATCTTTAAGCAATGGCCAGAGTTGAGACTATCAAACCGTCTGTCAAGTTCTGGCACCTCCAAGCAAGATAAGGCAGCTGAGGACTTCAGCTCATCCAACTTCCTCCTAGCTCAGTAGTCTAGTTAGCAGGTAATAAGACTACTAGATAACCACAGTCTGCTCCTGAGTGCTTTTCCAAAAATGCACTCAAAAAGCGTTCCTCAATTCTTGAACCTTGACCAAGTCAGGAGTTTGCCTCCACCAGTTCTTGCGGCCCACCCAGTCAAGCAGTCCACCTAATTAAGGCCAAGGACATCATGCCTTGTGGTCTTAGTCTTTATTGGCCTTTGACCATCCCAACGCCCCCTATAACTAAAATATATCTCTTTTCTGTTTTATTCTATCATCATACCCCTGAGCAGGAGATCAGCAGGCCCAGGCAAGGCACCAATACCTCACCTCCTAGGCAACCTTTCCGAGCTGCAAGACAAGGCTATGCTTTCTCAAGCCCATTCTACAATTTCTATATCTCTGAAGTTTAGAGGTTAAACTTCCATCCATCACCTGGCAACCACAGTTCATGTTTTGGAAAAGGCACACACGAAAGAAGAGAAAGGCCCCTTAAACATCTCCTTTTTATTCTTAGTTAGCATATGCAAGGCACAAAATGTAAATAATTTCCCCTGCTAGCTGCTTTCCTCTGCGAAAGGCAAACAGTTGTTGCAAGGTGCTTCAGCCTGATATCTTGGATGGGGATATCTGACAATAAGGTAGT
>NW_004524668.1:1458908-1459939 GCF_000260255.1 Octodon degus | reverse complement strand
AGCAAAGCACAGGGACTGCGGTTCAATCCCCCAGCACCACATGCCAGCCAGCCCCGCCCCCTGGTGGGCTGAGCTGGCCACACACACACACACACACACATAAATAAAATAAATTTAAAAAAAAAAGAAAATGGTCTTCATTCAAATTATTAAATTAAAAAAAAAATAAAGTAAAATTGATTAAATCTAGTACCAAATGGGGAAGCGAGTCACGTAGCAAGGGGCATGAATATGGGACAGGGTCTCTTCCTGTTGGTGGCTGGGCTAGTGACTCATTTGGCTCTTTCAAGGTGATTGATACCTATTTATAATATCAATCCCTGGGGCCCGGGAGATGGCTCAGTAGGATAAACACTTGACTGGCAAATGCCAGGATCTGAGTTCAATCTCCGGTCCCATCAAAAAAAAAAAAAAGAAAAAAAGAATATCAATCCCTGATGCCCATCCTTTGGGAAGTATGTAGCTGTGTTTCCTCTTTTGTCTTGGTCTCAAGGTGTGGTCCATATAGGAGTGTCTGTCTCTTCCAAGTTGCAAGGTCGCCTTGTCTTCTATCTTGTCTCCTTGGGGGCCTGGCCCTGTCTAACTGCCTGTAATGTTTCTATCTAATTCAGCTGCCCACAACACTGGCACCACAAAAAAAAAAAAAAAAAGGTAAGTCTTCAATAAATACAACTTATCAGCATTTCTGATCAGTATTTAAGCATTATGGTGAACTTCAGATGAATATTCTTTCAGAATGCTACTGAGAAATAATATCTTAGCCAGGCATAGTGATGAACACCTATAATCCCAGCATTTGGGGGATTGAGGCAGAAGAATTGCTGCAAGTTCGAGACCAGCCTGGGCCACAAAGTAAGCTCAAAGCCATCCTGAACTACACAGCAAGACCCTGTCTCAAAAAGACAAAGAGAGTGGGAGAGAGAGATAGAGAGAGAGGGAAAGAGGGAGAGAGGGAGGGAGAAAGAGAGGGAAAGAGGGAGAGAGGGAGGGAGAAAGAGAGGGAAAGAGGGAGAGGGAGGCAGAGAGAGAGA
>NW_004524668.1:1453051-1458676 GCF_000260255.1 Octodon degus | reverse complement strand
GCGGTTCAATCCCCCAGCACCACATGCCAGCCAGCCCTGCCCTCTGGTGGGCTGAGCTGGCCACACACACACTAAATAAATAAATAAATAAAAATTAAAAAAAAAAAAAAAGTGTACTTTCAGGAACACCAAGTACTTTGGACATCAGCCTGATTGGACTGATGGGTCACCCCAACTCTGCTGACCTGCTCCAATCTAAGAGTTCACTGCTCCTCTAAGGCCTGGCTGGAGCCTCCAGTATGTTCCACCCTAACCTTTTCTCAAGTAGCTAGCTGGATTCCCCACCCTTCTAGGAGTTAATCCAAGTACAGGGCATGGAGCCATATAAGGAAAAATAAATAAAAATGAAGCCACTGGTACAGCTTTGCACATTTGGCAGGTAGTACTAATGATACAGGGAGAAAAACTGGTCTCGGTTGGGTGACCTCCAAATGACATAGGGCTCTGGACCTGACCTGCACGAGTTCATGTTCTCTAAAACCGAAGAATGAATTTTAGGAACAAACGTAGGTTATGAGCAGAATATATTTATTGAGAGAAAGAAAGCTCCTGTCCCTAGAGAGGGACAGGAGGGGGGTCTCAAGCAGGTAGTCCCCCCCAAGTTGTCTCTTGCAGGGACTTTTATAGAGGAAAACCATGTGGTGAGGCGGGTCTAAGGTGGTGGAGAAGACATGGGAACTTGCTTAGTTGGGCATGAGGTTGGACAAAACTATGGTCAACCAATGAGATTACAAGCACCATTGCTCAGGTAAAATTGATTAAATCCAGTATCAAATGGGAAAGCGAGTCATGTAGCAAGAGGGCAGGAATAAGGAACAGGGTCTCTTCCTGTTGGGGGTTGGGCTAGTGACTCATTTTGGCTCTTTCAAGTTGATCGATACTATTTAGTATATCAATCCCTAATGCCCATCCCTAGGGAAGTATGTAGCTGTGCTTCCTCTTTTTGTCTTGGTCTTGAGGTGTGGCCCATATGGGAGTGTCTATCTCTTCCAAGTTGCAAAGTCACCTTGTCATCCATCTCATCTCCTTGAGGACCTGTCCCTGTCTAACTGCCTATAATATTTCTATCTAACTCGACTGCCTACAACACTAATAGGTCTCACAAAGGATGTTTCTGGAGTCACAACAGGTCTGTATCCTTCTGCACGAGACGTCATCTAAAGGACCCTAGGCCTGGACACCCTCCATGGAGCCAGGTGACACATCATGGGAAACTGCAGCTGGCAGCCACCTCTCTGTGAGGCTGTACCTCTAACTGAGACCAATTTGACCCTGAAGGAGTTGTGTGGGTTGGAGGGTAAGGGGAAACCTAAGGAAAAGCACCAGTCCCCTCCTCCTATTCTTCTGACACCTTTTAGCCTCACAGGACTTGTCACCCTGCCCCTGTAAGAGGTCCTCGTGTAACCAACCCCCTCCTTGAACCCTTGAGTCCTTGTTGTCAGCTAATGAAGATCAAAGCAGACAAAACAGCAAATGGCAAGTGGCAGGGAATGACCAAAGCTATGTTAATAGAAACAATAAGCGGGCCGGGTGTGGTGGCACAGGCCTTTAACCCAGCCATCAGGAGGCTGAGACCATGTCTCAAAAAAAAAGAAAGAAAATAAAAGAAAGAAAAAGCTCCCCACCAGTCAAGGAAGTGTTCTGTAAGCCTGACACTGTAGCTATTAAAATCAATTGGTTTTCTTTTTCCTCTTCCTTTTTAGTTGTTATTGTTGTTTCTGTTTCGTTTTTTGAGACAGGGTCTTGCTATGCAGTACAGGTGTCCTTGAGCTCACTTTGTAGCCCAAGTTGGTCTTAAACTCACGATGATTGTCCTGCCCCAGCCTCCCGAGTGCTGGGATTACAGGCATGCGGCTTGTTCTTCCTCTCTTGAAAGCTGTTAGGCTCCGTAGTCTGTTTAAGTTAATTATTTGGGCCCTTCTCATACAGGGAGAAAAACTGATCTTGGGTAGGTGACCTCCAAATGATACAGGGAACCTAAAATGATATAGAGGGAAAATGATCTCCTGACCTGACCTGGACGAGTTCATGTTCTCTAAAACCAAAGAATGAATTTTAGGAATAAACGGAGGTTATGAGCAGAATATATTTATTTATTTATTTTTAAATTTTTATTTATTTGTGTGTGTGTGGGGGCAGCTCAGCCCACCAGGGGGCGGGGCTGGCTGGCATGTGGTGCTGGGGGATTGAACCGCGGTCCCTGTGCTTTGCTAAGCTTGTTCTAAGTAGGTGCTTTAGACCACTGAGCCATCTCACCAGCCCAGAATATATTTATTGAAGGAAAGAAAGCTCCTGTCCCTGAGGGGCGGCTGAGCGGGTTGTCCCCAGGAAGCTGTCTCTTCCATGGGCTTTTATAATGTAAAACCATGTGGAGTGTAAGGTGGAGAAAAGGGGAACTTGCTCAGGTGGATGTGGGGTGGGACAAAACTATGGTCAACCGATGGGATTGCAAGCACCATTGCTCAGGTAAAACTGATTCAGTCCAGGACCAAATGAGGAAGCGAATCAGGAGTCACATAGCAAGCAGGCATGAATGTGGGACAGGGTCTCTTCCTGTTGGTGATTGGACTAGTGACTCATCTGGTCTCTTTCAAGGTGATTGATTCCTATTTAGAATATCAATCCCTGGTGCTCATCCCTAAGGAAGCATGTAGCTGTATTTGTTTTCTCTTTTGTCTTGAGGTCTGGCCCATAAGGGAGTGTCTGTCTCTTCCAAGTTGCAAAGCCGCCTTGTCTTCCATCTTGTCTGCTTGAGGGCCTGGCCCTGTCTGCCTGCCTGTAATATTTCTGTCTGATTCAGCTGACTACCCACACTTCGTCCACCAATTCTTTTAAACCCTGCCTCTTAGCTTACTTCAGGGGAACAATGTAGGGCCTGTGGCCTATCTGCGTAACCTCCTCTATCTTCTCACCAGGCCTAGAATGGGCTGCTGGAGTCCAGACTCCTTTTCCAGTGGAGGTGTTTGTCAGCGCTCACTAGAGAAACAGATTTAATGTGGGATACCCAGATACATAAGAATTTACAAGATTGGCCTGCCACAGCTGCCCAGAGTCAGATGTGGAAGAGTACAGACCACCTGTCTGGTCCGAAGATCCAAAGGATCCAGCTGAGCCCTGGAGCTCCCTGTGGTGTCTGCACCCATCTCAGGAGGCCAAAGGGTCTGTGATGGAAGGTGAAGACTGCGTCCCAGGTGAAGGAAAGGCTGGAGTCCCTCTAAAGAAACAGAAGCGAGCCTCCTTCACTGTTCGCCCCTTACACCCTTCAAGCGACAGGGTACCCGACAGTGGGTCTTGTGACTCACCCAGAACCCATGCTGATCCAGTTTACTTGGGTGTTTCTTACTCAAGCTGCCAGTTAACTATCACAGGCAGATACCCAGTGATGCAAAGTACTATGAGGCCGATGTTCAGAAGTAGATCCTGCTAGGTTTGCAGGTAGGCTTCAAATTAGTTTTGTTTCTTTTTTAAAATTTTTATTTATTGCATACAGGGTCTCACTACATAGTTCTGACTCATAGTGATCCTTCTGTCTCAGCCTCCCCAGTGCTGGGATTACAGGCGTGTGCCACCACTCCTAGTTTTGGCAGCAGGAATGGTGCACCTGGGGTTCCAGAGCTGACACAGCACGTACTACCAGGGATCACACCCAGGCCCTTGTGCTTGCCAGGCAGGCACTTAGATCACCCAGCTATCTCCCCAGCCCTAGGCTTCAAATTTTGACTTTGCTTTCAACTCGCTGTGGGAAGATGTCCGATTTGTCTTCATCATCGCTGTTCCCCAGACCCCAGTTGTTGAATATGGCTTTTTCTATGTTCAACAATTGGAATCAGATGAGGATGAAAGGAAAAGGGACAAGAGACGTAGACAGGCCAAGCTCATGGCCGTGGCAATTAGCAATGCTGTATGCGCACCCGAATGGCCCAAGAGAAAACCGATTATGCCAAGCCACCACCTGGACCCTGTTCCATGTATCAGATGAATGATGTGCCCGTGTCCTGGCACTACAGGATTGAATGTCCCCACTCCCAGAGAGGGCTAGGCCAGCGAAAGCCTTCACCTCCTGCTCTGAAGAAGACTAACTGGGCATGGTGGCGCACACCTGTAATCCCAGCACGCTGGAGACAGAGGCAGGAGGATCCTTATGAATCTGAGACCAGCCTGGACTACAAAGTGAGTTCAAGGTTTGCCTGAACTGCATGGTGGGAACCTGTCTCAAAAAGACCAAAATATGGGGGCCTGCTCCTTAGCTCAGTTCTTTAAGTGGCTGCTTCAACAAAGCAGTGAGGCTCAGGTTACTGTGGTTCAATCCCCACAACTCAAGCCAGCCAAACCTGCCCTGAAGGCATTCGGAGCCTGACAGGAAAAAAAAAAATCCTTCTGCTATTTAAAAAAAAAACAAAAGACCAAAATAAAAAATAGTCAAACAGGACCAGGGAGATAGCTCAGTTGAGTAAGTGTTTGCCTGGCAAATACAAGGTCCTGAGTTTGATCCCTGGTACAAAAAAAAAAAGTCAAAGATGATTTGAATCACTCATCACTTCTGGCTATCACTGCTGGGATAAGTGTAGGCCTGAAGGTAAAGAAAATCCAGCCATGCTCAACCCCTGCTGGGCCTTTCTGGTTTTTCCTTCTTCTCACCTGGGTGTGGCCATCCACTGGGAGGCCAGCCAGATGCAGGAAGACTCGTTTGCTGGTGGACAGTAAGATAAGCTCTGCCTCTATTTTCTCCTCCAGCCGTTTACCCACCCACGTGAGTGGCAAGCCACTTGTGACAGGGTGGCCTCAGCCGTAAGCTGATGGACTAGGTCCTGCCATTGGTTCTGTATGCTGAATAACGTGTGCTTTTTTGGCATCTCCTTTCTTCCTGAGCCATAATTCATGCATTTGTAAAATGAGCATAGTATCTCTGTGTTTGTTTGCTACAGTTGTCCTTTTTTCTTTCTTTCTTTTTTTTTTTTTTTTTTGGCAGAACTGGGGATTGAACTCAGGACCTTGCACTTGCCAGGGAAGTGCTTATTTCACTGAGCCAATTCCCTGGCCCCGTACAGTTGTCCTAACAAGATGCCACAGACAGACTGACTTAAAGACCGGAAATATATTTTCTCACAATTTGGGAGGCTAGAAATACAAGATCCATGGGTGTGGTAGCACACACATGGAGATCCAGCACTGTAGAGGCTGAGGCAGGAGGATCCCTGTGAGCTCAAGGCCAGCCTGGATTACTAGAGCAAGACTTTTGTCTCATAAAATTGAAATCCAAAATCAAGATGTCAGCTGGGTTGGTTTCTTCTAGGCCTTTCTTCTGGGCTAATGTCCAGCTTCTGTGTCCTCACATGGTCTTTCTTCTTACATGTTTTGTGTCTCAGTTCTCATTTGTATGGACACTTTGCCCACACACTGACCTCATTTTATTTATTTATTTATTTATTTATTGGAACCAGGGATTGAACTCAGGCCCTTGTGCTTGCCAGGGAAGCGCTTCTTCTATTGAGCCATCTCCCCGGGCCCCCCGACCTCATTTTAACTTAGTTATTTCTTTTTTTTTTAATTAATTAATTTATTTATTTATGTGGGGGGGCAGCTGAGGCCACCAGGGGGCGGGCTGGCTGGCATGTGGTGCTGGGG
>NW_004524668.1:1448769-1450644 GCF_000260255.1 Octodon degus | reverse complement strand
GCTTTGCTAAGCTTGTTCTAAGTAGGTGCTTTAGACCACTGAGCCATCTCTCCAGCCCGGCAAGCACTTATTCTACTGAGCTATCTCCCCAGCCCCAACACCAACATTTTCTGATGCCCACCCTTGAAAGAGCTATGAGGATTATAGACTGCTGATGACCTTACTGCCAGTCAACCTTACCCATGTCTCACATCACCCTGCCTCAGCCCATGTTCTCTCTTGCTAGGACGCCTGCACGTACCCTGCACAGAGTGCTGCTTTTCCTACTTAGCCCCCAACTCACTCTGCCGAGCCTGTTTCTTTTCCTACTTTTAATGAAACTTCACTGATAGAAAAAAAAAATCAGGGCTGGTGAGATGGCTCAGTGGTCTAAAGCACCTACTTAGAACAAGCTAAGCTAAGCAAAGCACAGGAACCGCGGTTCAATCCCCCAGCACCACACGCCAGCCAGCCCCGCCCCCTGATGGGCTGAGCTGGCCACACACACACACACACACATACACACATACACACACAAATAAATAAAAAAATTTAAAAAAAAGAATAATTAACAAGTACCAAGGTACCGATGTATCCCTGAATCCCTCTCCAAAGAGGCTTTTTTTTTTTTTTGGCAGAACCAGGGATTGAACTCTTCTTGCGCTTGCCAGGGAAGCACTTACCTACTGAGCCATCTCTCCAGCCCCTCAAAGAGGCTGATTTGAGATTTGTTCTATCAGCATGTGCTTGGCTACCTCGTGAATAAACTTTCTTTTTTTGAGACAAGGTCTGGCTATGTAGCCCAGGCTGGCCTCAAACGCCTGATGAGCCCCCTGCCTCAGCCTCCCAAGTGGTGGGATCATAGGCATACGCCACCATGCCTGGCTCATACTCTTCTGCCAAATTAGTTGCAACTAATTAAACTGGTCTAGTTCTGTAACATAATTATTCCTGTTGAATTTTACATGTTTTTGTTTTTAACATTTCTTATTAAGTTTCATACTTTCTTGATAAAAGTTTATTCTTGTATCCCAAAGCTTTGTTCTAGGATGAAAATACTCAGCTTTGATACAATATTGGTTTTAATGTTCAGCTATTATATGCTGGCCAAAATGTGTGCTGAACTCTGTTTTGATTCTTTCCTTTCATGGCTGAGACAAAATAACCAACACTCAAAGTGAAGGGTTTATTTAGCCCACCCTTCCTGGAGATTTCAGTCCATAACCAGCAGGACTCAGAAAGCTGAGGCAGGAACATCAAGAGTTCAAGAGCAGCATGAGCTCACACACACACACACACACACACACACATGCGCGTGCGCACACACACACACACACACACACAATATATTTACCAATGTGTTCAAAGACATCTCCAGAAAAAAAAAAAAACAAACATATGTTTCTCTCTACCCAATAATTCTTTTTATCTCATTTTGGATTATTTTAGTCTACAGCTTACCAAGTAGTTTTGTGCTTCATTTTGGGGATATTTAATGAAGATTGTTTTTTAAGTTTTATTTATTTACAGGCTGTGGAGATAGCTCTGCGGTCTAAGCACCTGCAAGTGATCCTCAGCCCCAGACGCTGAGCCAGCCCTGGAACCCCAGGCATCCTGTGCTACGCCACTGAAACCAGGTGCATGGTAGCGCACACCTGTAATCCCAGCACTTGTGAGGTTGAGACAGGAGGATCTCTGGGAGTTTGAGGCTGGCCTGGGGCTACAAAAGTGAGCACAAGGCTGGCTTGAGGGAGCTGGGGAGATGGCTCAGTAAAGTAAGCGCTTCCCTGGCAAGCACAAGGGCCTGAGTTCAATCCCCGGTTCAGCCAAAAAAAAAAAAAAAAGAAAGAAAGACAAGGCTGCCTTGAACTGTATATCAAGTCCCTGTCTGAAAAA
>NW_004524668.1:1437776-1448613 GCF_000260255.1 Octodon degus | reverse complement strand
AATAAATAAATAAATAAATATTTACTTATTTCAAGACAGGGTCCCACTATATAGTTCAGGCTGACTGTGAACTCACTATGTAGCCCAGGCTGGCCTTATACAGGCAGTAATCCTCCTGCCCCAGCCTCCCAAGTGCTGGGGTTACAGGCATGAACCATCACAACCAACTGAATTTCAAATTTATTTTTTATTTTTATTTTTTAGCAGAACTGGGGCTTGAACTCAGGCACGCTTGCCAAGGAAGTGCTTATTCTACTAAGCCATCTCCTCGGCCCTAGAATTTCAAGTTTAAAACACCAAGCCTATGAAAACACTATGGCTTCACCAGGAATGGCTTCTTAGTTCTAAGACCTATTTTGATCATCACAATGTCAAAATGAGGAGGACAGTGTCTACAAAAATCTTTACTGCCAGCCGGATGTGGTGGGCCATATCTGTAATCCCAGCATTTGGGAGGCCGAGACAGGAGGACTGCCCCAAATTTGAGATCAGCAAAGGGGGTGCCGGGGAGATGGCTCAGTGGAGTAAGCGCTTCCCTGGCAAGCGCAAGGGCCTGAGTTCAATCCCGGGTTCTGCCAAAAAACAAAAGCAAACAAAAAAAGAGAGACCAGCAAGGGCTACATACTGAGCTTAAAGTCAGACTATACTACAAAGTGAGACCCTGTCTCAGGAAAAAAAAAAAAAAAGTGGTGTAAGTGCCTACCTGGCAAGCACAATGTCCCAAGTTCGATCCCCCATCACAAAAAGAAAAACAGTGCTCGCTTCGGCAGCACATATACTAAGATTGGAACGATACAGAGAAGATTAGCATGGCCCCTGTGCAAGGATGACACGCAAATTCGTGAAGCGTTTCATATTTAAAAACAAAAAACAAAAAGAAAAACAAACCTCTACTGCCAACTACCTTTTCACACCTGCAGAATTCATCAGACAGGTACTAGCTCCTTTGCCTCAGATTTTCCAGTGCAGGCTTAGTGACAGAATCAGTGGTTATAACAGTTCAAAAACAGACTCCCTTGTTAGCAGAAAAGTCGTTGCAGACTGAACCATACACTGTTATACACACATACATTTTAGCAAATATTTAAGCAATGCCATGGCTGGGCAAGAGCCTCACCCTCATAGTTGGAGGGGTAGTGCGCACCTGTGATCCTGGCACGCAGAGGCAGGAGGATCACTGCTAGTCTCAGGCTCGCCTGGGCTACATAAAGTCCAGGCCAAACTATATGGTGAGAGCCTGTCTAAAAAAAAAGAAACAGGGTACAGGAGACAATAAACACGTAACTCAAACAAGTAACATTAGGCAATCTAACTCGCTATGCAGAAAAATAAAGCACAGTAGGGTACAGAGTAGAGATTAAGAGTATCTGCTATTGGGCTGGTGAGATGGCTCAGTGGTCTAAAGCACCTACTTAGAACAAGCTAAACTAAACTAAGCTAAGCTAAGCTAAGCAAAGCACAGGGACCGTGGTTCAATTCCCCCAGCACCACATGCCAGCCAGCCCCACCCCCTGGTGGGCTGAGCTGGACACACACACACACACACACACACACACATATTTTTTAAAAAGAGTATCTGCTAGTGTGTGTGTGTGTGTGTGTGTGTTTTAGTTTGATTCAGGGTCTTGTTATGCAATTCAGCTATTTAGTTGAACCTCCCCAGTGCTGGGATTACAGGTGTGTGCCATTCCACCATGCATGGTTTTGGGGCTGGCACGATACGCCTGGGGGTTCCATGGCCAGAATGGCATGTGGTATGGGGATCAAACTCAGGTCCTTACACTTGCCAGGAAGGCACTTAGACCACCAAACTATCGCCCCAATTTAGTTTTTGTTTTTGTCTTTTTGAGGGCCTTGAATGTAGCCCACACTGGTTTCCAACTCACAGCGATGCTCGTGCCTCAGCTTCCTGAGGGCTGGGATTATAGCCAGGCACCACCATGGCCCACTATCTGCTAATTTTTGGAAAGCTGGTTGTGGAGGACCACCTGAGCAGCTCTCCTTGAAAGAAGAGCGACTGTCTCCATTTTGACTGAGCCTGACCCTATTTCCTACGTACAGAGCCGGTGGCTAGGACTTCTGTTTATCAGTTGGCCTTAGGTAAATGCAGGCCACCCTCCTAGCTCAGCTCACAATGATCACTACTTCCCACAATTCTCAGTCAATCCTCCTCAAGCCACTCCCCCACTGAATAAAAACTGGGTGAGGCCCTGGGTCGCTCTCTTGGTTCCAGAAAGCCATCTTCATGGCTGGACTTAGGGCCCCTCGACTCCCCGATGATTGAAAATATAATTTAGTGTCTTTATTTTCGCTGTGGGTTGCATTGAAAGAAGTAGATTGGCATCAACTTGATGGGATTCCAATAATGTCACTTTGGGATTATGAATATTGGTTTCTTGGGTTGAGACAAGGACCTGGAAGTGACTCCTACACTGGTCAGTAAAACCAGCTATTTATGAATTATCTCTTAGTCACTGTAGGTTTACAAATATGTAAACCAAGAAACTGCCATTCCAAATCTAACCTGTGTAAGTTTCCATGGTTCCATATGGCTGCAGGCTCCCGAATTAAACTTGGCAAGGGAAACGCAATCAAATTAGAAAGAGCTCCGTAGGTCACAATAACTAGTGACCTAGTTTGGTATTATCTGGAGGACAATAGATGGGAAGTCACTGAAAAGCTTTAAATGGAAAAGTGACAGGTTCAAAACTATTATCTGTGCAGGTTAGGCAGTGTGCATCTGTAATCCCAGCACTCGGAAGCCGAGGCAGGAAGATCAACAGAATTCCAGGGCAAAAAAATAAAATAAAATAAAATAATAGAATTCCAGGGCACATTGGGCTACATAGTTCAAGGCCAGCCTGAAGTAAGTATCAACATCTTAGCCTGGCACGATGGTGCGTGATGGTGCATGCCTGTAATCCTAGCATTCAGAGGGCTGAGGAAGGAAGGTCATTGCAAGGTCAAGAGCAGCCTGTATTACAAAGTGAATTCAAGACCAACCTGAACTGCATAGTGAGATCCTGTTTCAAAAAGACAAAATAAAAATTATAAAAAGATAATTAGGGGGGCTGGGAAGATGGCTCAGTGGAATAAGCACTTCCCTGGCAAGCGCAAAGGCCTGAGTTCAATCCCCAGTTCCGCCAAAAAAAAAAAAAAGATAATTAGGGCCAGCCAGATAGCTCAGCAGACTAAAGCGCCTGCTTAGGCAGACCCAGGGACCAGGGTTCGATCCCCGGCGTGCTGTGCCAGTAATCCCCCCCCACCCCATGGGGGGCATGCTGAGACAGCAGCATGGTAGCATGTGCCTGAAACCCCAGCGCTTGGGAGGCTGAAAACACAAGGATCACCACGAGTCTGATCTGTGTAGTGAGACCCTGTACTAAATAAAAAAAGGGGGGGGGCAGGGGAATGTAGCTCAGTGGCATAAATGCAATGTCCTGAGTTCAATCCCCAGTACCAAAAAAAAAAGATAAGTAGCTTAGAAGAACATATGGATATAGGGTGAGACATCAACCCTGAAAGCAGGACATAATTAAAGTTTGTTGCATGGGGGCTAGGGAGATGGCTCAGTAGAATAAGTGCTTGCCTAGCAAGCGCAAGGGCCAGTTCAATCCCCGGTTCCACTAAATAAATAAATAAATAAAGTTTGTTGCAAATATCCAGAACTCTCCCCTCCCCACCCTACCACCCCAAAAAGAAGAGGAAGCAAGAGTTTAGAAACCCAGAGAACAATGCAAAAGGCCAAAATTAAAGAGGCAAGAGGGCCAGGGAAACAATTTAGATTCACAAGCTATTACATGTTAAAGAGAATAAAAAGGCAAGTCTTGGTGGTTGGGATATAGAAAGACAAAGACAGGGAAAAAAGCTGCCCTGTTCATTAAGAATGAGAAACAAGGGCGGGAGAGATGGCTCAGTAGAGTAAGCGCTTCCCTGGAAAGCTCAAGGGCCTGAGTTCAATCCCCAGTTCCGCCAAAAAGAAAAAATGAGAAACAAAAAGTTGAGGTGGATGAAAGTGGATTCAGTTTGCGATATACTGAGTCTGAGGTTCCTACAGGACATCTAAGCAAATACAACACACAAAGTTTAAGCATAGGTCTGGGTGGACCTGTGCCTGCAGTACATAGGTTTGGGATAGAAACGAAATGAAATCAAAATAAGGTAGGTAAGTCACTCTTGTGAAGGAAGAGAAAAAGGGCCAACACCAAGTCAAATGGAAAGTCACTGATTGGCAGCAAAACACAAGGACAGTGAAATAAAGTTAATCAGAGCCCCAGAGAAGAGCCAGAGTGGTGACGCTCTATTTTATAGCCCCATTTGGTCATGGGGCTCGTTCTGTAGCGGCCACTCAATCTCCTTTCTTTGACCACCTGACAAAGCTTTCATTCATTCAATAAGTTTTGGGGCCTGGACTATGTGCCATTCTTCTGGGTCCTAAAGATACATCAGTAAACAGAACACAAGCCCTGACTTCAGAGAACTTACAGTCTAGTGTGGAAAAAGACAACAAACATTAAAAATAGGCTAACCAAGTATCTGCAGGTAATAAATGCTACAGGAGAAAAATAGAGACAGTGACATCCAGATGCGCTGGGCACAAGAAAGGCCTTAAAATGGAACAAGTTTAGGCAACTTGGGCAAACAGAAAGGATATTACAGGAGGTCAAAGAACAGGTGACTTTGAATTTGCTCTGAGAAAAAGCAGGGGCCCCTGGAGTTTTCAGCAGAAGAACATCTAAAGATTTGGACCGGTCAGGCGTGGTGACTTATGCCTGTAACTCAGCATTTGGGAGGCTGAGGCTGGAGGATCGTTGTGAATTGAAGACCAGCCTGGGCTACAAAGCGATCTCAAGTCCATCCTGAGCTGCATAGCAAGACCCTGTCTAAATAAAAGAAAAAAAAGAAAAAGAAAAAAAGATTTGGATCCACAGACTAATACATTAACAACATGCTGAGTGGCCGGGGCAGAAGCAGGAAGCCCAGCCAGGGGAAAGGTGCACAAATCCAGGCAAGAGATGACAATACTTTGCACCATGATGACACTGTAGGTTTCCTGGTGGCTTGGAAGTGGATGTGAAGGAAGGAGTCAAGAATCCTTTTTGTTTTTTTTTTTTTTTTTGCAGAGCCGCGGATTGAACTCAGGAGGCCCTTGCGCTTGCCAGGGAAGCGCTTATTGCACTAAGCCATCTCCCTGGCTCCAGGAGTCAAGAATACCACCTAGGATACTGTCCTAAAAAAGATGCTGCCTTTGACTACAACGGGAAGACGTTGGAGGAGCAGATCTTCTCCTGGCTTTGCTTTGTTCTAGGCGGGGGGTCTGAGGGAAGCCTGAGGATCCGAGTCCAGGCACGTCAAGCTGTGATGTCTTATCAGGCGTTCACGTGGAAATGCCAACTGGGCAGCTTCCTTGGAGGCCTGAAGTCCAGAAAACAAGTCTGAGCGGGCGAGGTCCAGCCCCGCCCGCAGCCACAGCTCCCGGGCGCTTCCTGCCCTTCAACGCAGTTAACGAAAGCTCATCTAACCAACACTTCAGCTTCTTCCAAAAACCGAGCGATCTGGGCTGGAATGCAAATTTCACTTTCGCCCATAGCTCAACTACCTGGGAGTGGATCCCGATAACTGGTAATACTCATAAAACACACAAAATCACAGCTTTTACAATGAGAGCAGAGAGAGGCTGTAGGGTTTTCGCTAAGTCACAGGCCACCTCACCAGCGTCACACAGAAGTAACAGCTTTTCCCTTCCATCGTTCGATGGAACCCTAAAAGCAGGAGGCCTTCTCAACTACGGGTCGAAAGACGGGTCATGACACTTCGCGCGCACAGGGATGGTCACGCGCCACAAAAAGCTTCGCGGGGGCGGGAGGGAACCACACGACGCTCTCTCCTGCTCCCATTGGTGGAGATCACCGGCCTTAACTACCCCATTGGTTTCTGGGGAGGCTCTGGATTGGCAGAAGCCCGCCCCCTTGACTGGTGTGCGCACGCGTGGCGAGCTTTGCGCGCACTGAGCAGGCGTAGCTTCCTGTTGGCCGCGAGGGGTGGGTATAGCGGCGCACGCTGCGTCCCGGCGCTCCGCTGCCCCCCGCCGGTCCCGCCCTCCGTCGCGGCGGCGCGGTGTACCCTGGGATAGGGAGCGATCTCCGAGCGAGGCAGCAAGATGGACGCGGGATTCTTCCGCGTAAGTACAAGCGCGGGGCTCTAGGGTAAGGTGAGGGGCTTCTCGGTAAAGCCAGGTAAGAAACCTAAACTCGGGACAGGGTGGCCCGACAGGGGAGACCTCGGCGGTCTTTAAAGAATCCCCGAGGCCGGCGACGCTCTCCCCTCCGCTGCGGAGGAGACCGGTGCGCCCCTGCGCAGTCTCCTTCTCCGGGATCGTCCCCCCTACGCGGCGGTGGTGGCCGGAAAATGGCGGCGGGAATGGGCCGGAGCATTACCTCGCTGCCCGCCTGGCCCGGCCTGTAGGTCGAGTGCTGCGCTTTCCGCGGGGTCCTGGGCCTAGTCGAGCCTGTAGGAGGAAGTGCGTTGGGGGAGGACGGAGGGAAGCCCGAGGTGACTGGCGGCGGGCGGGCGGGCGAGGGAGTAGCGTTTGGGGGTACGTCCTGGCGGGAGCGCCTTTAGGCGAGGGGCACCGGGCGAGGGATTTTTAGCAGCTCCTCCCGAGAAGGCGGACGCCCCCTCCCACGTCCTTCCTCCTGGTCTTGCGACTTAGCGAAAGGCGCAGGGTCAGAGTTCGCGAGAGCTCCCGCTCGATTTACTATCTGCGCTCTGATTAATCGCGTCGAAAGCGTTTGCATGGGAGGCTGAGGGCAGGGGGTGCAACGGCAAGTAAATGCGTGTGTGGGGGCAGGTTATGGGCTGAACCAGCTCTTTCCCGCCCTTCGTTACAGCCTCGCTCCCCCCCACCCCCCGCCCCATCTTGTTCTCTTGAAGTCCACTGGCGAAAAGGTTACTCTTCCCTGGGCTCTGCAGCTGGGGAAGGTACCTTGCATCGTTGGCCCTAGGGGTCCAGATTTTATTTACCACGCTGTTACTGGAAACCTGTATCTCATCGCAGTTGGAAATTAGCTCCAGGTCAAGATTTAGATGAGCGGGAAGGAACACTTAGAGAACTAAACTTTAATACAAATGATCGTATCAGAGTTTTTAAATGCTTTTAAGGCAAACTAGAACCATCCAGAGGCCACTTGGACTAACCAAAATCTCCACTTCGTGTAATATAGGTGGACCTTACCACTCCCTGGAAAATCTGCTCGTTTGTATTTTTGGAGTTTTCTGTTTTTTGTTTGCGGCAAGAACTCGTTATATACTACAGGGTGGCCTCAAACTCTCAGTGATCCTCCCGCCTCACTCTCCCGCGTGCTAGGATTATGGGCGTGGGCTACCACACCTGGTGACTATTAGGTTTTTGAGTCAGGGTCTCACCACGTAGTTCATACTGGTCTTCAATTCACTATATAGCTCAGACTGCTCAAGCTCTGTGATTCTCCTGCCTCGGCCTTCCAAGTGCTGGCTCTACAGGCGTGGCCCCCTTGTGGCAGTTAAGTTCTTTAAATGACTTTTTTTGCGATGGGGGAGCAAACTCAGGACCTTGCTTTTGAGGCAGGCACTTATGCCACTGAGCTCTCTCCCTGGCCCCAAATGGCTTTAAATGTCTGTAGTTTCCCATCAGAAGTTGTGATGTTATTCCAAGGTTTTCACCTATAGAACTTAAATTATTTGACTATTCTTAGGTCCTGCAAAGACTAAGATTGTTATTTACACAGTAATAATTTCAAATGAACATATATTTTCACAATGCTGCTGGAACTGTTTTTTTTGTAATTTGTGTGGAAGTATTGGTAGATACTCATTTTTCTTTTGTAGTGCAAAAGTAATGTCGTGCCCCCCCCCCCCAACCGGGGATTGAACTCAGGCCCTTGCACTTGCCAGGGAAGCGCTTATTCCACTGAGCCATCTCCCTGGCCCCCCACCCCCCCTTTTTTTTTTAACCTGCTGGGCAGTGTGGCATGTGGTGCTAGGATCGAACCATGGTCCCCTGCGCCTGCCTAAGCAGAAGCTTTAGACCACTGAGCTCTCTCGCTGGCCCTAGTAATGTCTTATTAAGTAAAAATTCTTTTGAAATTTTTTTTTTTTTGGTTAACTTCCCAGTGGACAGGAGATCCAGTTGATAAGGAAATTTTAAAATGAAGCTTGCTTTTTGAAGTTTCTTTGTATATTGCTTGTGTTTGTTTATATATTTTGGTTTTTGAGAGAGGATCTCAATATCTATTCCAGACTGGCCTTGAACTCACTATGTGACTGCCTATGCTTTTATAAGAAAGGAATTAACTGGATTACATTCTCCTAGTTAAAAGATTTCTGAGCTGTTGAATTGTTTTGGGATTTTAGACTTCAGGGGTTTTGTTTGTTTTTGTTTTGCTTTGCTTTTGTTTTTTGGTCTTTCTGAGATAGGGTCAAGTTCAGGCTGGCCTTGAGCTTACTTTGTAGCCCAGGCTGGACTCAAACTTGCAATAATCCTCCTGCCTCAGGCTCCGAGTGCTGGGATAACAGACTCATGCCACCACACCCAGCCAGAGCTGTTATTTAGTATATTGCAGATCAAATTACAATATTTCAGATTAGAAATGAAATTTTGTAGCCTGATGTGGTGGCAAATGCCTATAGTTCTAGCACCTGGGAAGCTGAGGTGGGAGGATCACTGCATACGTACTGAATTCAAACACATCCTGGACTACGTTACATAGTGAGACTATAAAAACAAAAACCAAAAAAAAAAAAACCCATTTTCTGGACCACTGCCACATTTCAAGTGTTTGACATTTCATTTCTTTTTTTTTTTTTTTTTTGTGGCGGAACCAGGGATTGAACTCAGGCCCTTGCGCTTGCCAGGGAAGCACTTATTCCACTGAGCCATCTCCCTGGCCCTTGACATTTCATTTCTGATGTAGGCAGTCCTGCAGGGTAGGCATCCTATTTTAATTTTTTTTCTATTTTAATTTTTTTTCGGCGGAACTGGGCATTGAACTCAGGCCCTTGTGTTTGCCCAGGAAGCACTTATTCCACTGAGTCACCTCCCCAGCCCTCTATTTTAATTTTTAAGAGACATAGTAATTTGTACATATTTGTGGGGTACAGTGTGACATTTTAGCATGTGTATACAAAGTAATAATCAGATCAGTGTAATTGCCTTGTGTCACAATCATTTATTTCATTGCCCCTATTTTATCTTTTTGTTTCCTTTTTTTATTGCTTATTTTAACAAGAAACACCTTTTGAAAGGTTAGATAACTTGCTCTGAAAAACCTAAGGCTGAATTGTAGAGTGGAGGTTCTTACCGAGGTTCTGTACCTTTCTAAACCAAATTTTCTTGGTCACTTCCAAAGAACTTTGGCCAACTTAGTGAACCAGTCAGATTTCAGATCACACAGTTACTTATTGCTGTGCTTAATAGGGTCAGTGGGAATGGAAAAACAGGTTAGTCATGAGTTGAAGGTCTGATGTAGTTTTTGGGGTTTTCTAGTATATGTGCTCCTGAAGTGAGTATTACTGTATTTTTAAGCTTTTATTTTTCTAAGAGCTTCATTGAAATTGAGTTCAGTAAGGCAAGCCTGTATTTCTCATGCATTTCAAATTCTTTTAAAGTTGTAGAAAATTAATAACATGGTCCTGGGGTATTTTTTACTTTTTGCTCTAATATATATATATATTGCCACAATAAATCTAAAGTTCACTATTGACTTTCAGAAGAAAATGAAACTTTAGATATTTCAGTATGTTCCTGCTTAAACTGAAAAAAAAATTTTTTTTCTTTCTTTCCAGGCAGGCACCTAGACCACTGAGCTATCTCCCCAGCCCTTGAAAAAAACTTTTCTATGAGTACAGAAAAGGTGTGAAAGGCTACAAATCAAACTTAATGTTAGTTATGGTGAAGTGAAGGTATTTCAGGCAGCATATAGGTATATTGTGTTTGACTTGTGATGAGTATGTATTTTGTCATTTTAAAATACTAATTTTTTTTTTTTTTTTTTGCGGAACCGGGGATTGAACTCAGGCCCTTGCACTTGCCAGGGAAGCACTTACTCTACAGAGCCATCTCCCCGGCCCCTAAAATACTAAATTTTTAAAAAATTTCAGCTGCACTGGGGGAAGGGTATATATTTTGCATCTATGGTGGTTAGTTATGGTGTTTCTATGTACATTAGTTATGGCGTTAACCATTTACTAAAATACTTTAGCTCATTTTGACTATAAAGGTCACTAGCTTCTAAAAGGTAAGAATTTAACTTTGGGTGTTTATGATATTGTATTTCTCTTCCTTCAGGGAACAAGTGCAGAACAGGATAATCGGTTCAGCAACAAACAGAAGAAACTACTGAAGCAGCTGAAATTTGCAGAATGCCTAGAAAAAAAGGTAGTTCTCTGCATGAGATTTCAGCTTTCTTTCTTTATTTTGGAGATAGGGTCTCATTGTGCAGTTCATCTTGGCCTAGAACTTGAAGCGATCCCCCTGTCTAAGTGGGATCACTTGTAACTGAGGCTCCTTACAAAGGATCTGTTGAAGGAACTGTCAGTGATCATCCTGCCTCAGCCTCCTGAGGGCCAGGATCACAGGCATGTGCCACAGCTTTGGGTTATAGCACAAGTGATTGATACATTGGGGATTATTTTGATCATAACACTGTAACCTAAGCTATGCAAAAAAATTCCTAATGAAACATTTACTCCTTTGTAGCCATTCTACACATCGAATAGCCAAATAAGAGAAGGAGCCAGTTACCATGACAGATGAAAAGATTGCATAAATCAGGCATGGTGCCGAACACCTATAATCCCA
>NW_004524668.1:1432349-1433761 GCF_000260255.1 Octodon degus | reverse complement strand
TCAATGAAAAAACAAGATGAAGACAAAGATAAGAGAGATAAGGAAGAAAAAGAAAGCAGCAGAGAAAAAAGGGAGAGGTCTCGAAGCCCAAGAAGGTACTATATAAAGAAAGTGTACCTAAAGCTTTATAGGTGTTTTAAGTCTTAAATTCTGTGATAACAGACGTCTCACAGTTAAAAAGGAAGCACTCTAGGAACATTGAGGTGTCCATTTTAACGGTTGATGTATAATTCACCTCTATACCAAAAGAATCTTTTGTTTGAGGCAGGTCGTTAGTCTAAAATCCTGTCTAAAGTCTTATTATCTAGCTCTTAATTTCTAAATGAAAATTTAGAGATTTCCTATATTGCTTTAGCTTAAGTATGACACTTAATTTTTTCTGGCTCTTTCCTTTCCATTGCCTTTTTGTTAGAAATCTGTACTCAATCATTCATATAATACCTAATTCCCTGTTTTGCTTTCCTTAGATAGTTGTACTGAACCCAAACTTCAGATCATTTATTTATTTTCTTCCTTCCAGTGAGATTATTGTTAGGTTCACATTTTTAATCCACAACTCAGTTTCTGTATTTGTGGTAAAAGGTGAGAATTCCATTAGACTTTTCATATTTAGGGTTTTTTTTTCTTGTTTCTTTCATAAATTTGTTAGAATTAGTACAAAAAGAGAGAAAGCAGAACATTCTTTGTCCCTTCCAGTTGTTTATGGTGTTGAACAATTTAAGAAAGTCCTATTAAGTACTATTTCTAGAGTTGAACACTGGTCCTAATGGTAAGAATTTAACTATTGATAAACTTGTTCTTGTTGCACTTTAAATAGAAAACACCACTTTCAGGTTAGCCAAAGTCTTATTAAAAGGGAAAGAGGGTTTTTTCCTCTTCTTCAAGATGTAACTTTTACAAGTTACGTATTTTTCTTTTGAAGAAAATACAGCTTTAATTGCACCAGTTATGTTTTTGGTATGTAGAACCTCTGCCGATAACATGTCTGTATCTGAACACTACTGTGTTAGGATTGATTATTTCTATTATTTTCTGAGAAGTTAATCCAAGTGATTCCTGGGGATGATTAAGAAGCTAAGTTTAGAGTGAAAGTCAGTGCTTTTCTTCTTGTAACTGACACATGAGAGGATGTTACCTTTCATTTGCTTGAGCTCTGGTTTTCTTTTGGTCCTTTCTCTATCAAGTAATTAGTAGATATTTTCTTTATGTAACTTCGCGGAGTAAACAGTAGTGGTATAATTTAAAAGGTTAATCTTTCTCCCTTTGATCTCTTCCAATCCATGTTACTTAAAAATTTGAAAAAATTACTTTTATTCTAGACGCAAATCCAGATCTCCTTCCCCTAGAAGACGATCTTCCCCTGTCAGGAGAGAGAGAAAGCGCAGTCATTCTCGATCTCCCCGACATAGAAC
>NW_004524668.1:1424315-1431266 GCF_000260255.1 Octodon degus | reverse complement strand
CCAGTTTGCTCTCTGTGAAAGCCTGAGAGATTGTTTTTTTCTCTCCATGTGACTCTCCCCAGGCACACTATACATCATCGATCACATTCCTCTGTGGCTCCATAATCTTCTTGATGAGAAAATTTGGAGCACAACCGAGTTACATGATGTTACAGTACAGGTTCTCCTATGTCCTGAGTCTTCACAGTGTCCTTTCTCTTTTTTTTTTTTTTGTAAGTGAAACAGGGTCCTCACTATAGCCTCAAACTCACTGTGATCCTCTTGCCTCATCCTCCAGAGGGCTGGGATTAAGGGCATGCGCTACCACACTAGTTTATGGACAATTTTGTATTTTTAAAATATATGAAGTTGGAAGTAAGAATTTGTACACATTGGTTTCTGCTTATCTATACATAATTCTTTAGAGGCAGAAAGATCTGGATTTTGGAAACTTCAAAATGAAAAATCTGTAATTCTTGTATTGACTTAGGTGAGTGACTAAAAGAGGAGGAAAAAAATAATACTCATTTATCTTCACAGTGACATCCTGAAAGTTCCCAAGCCTGAGCCCATGCCAGAACCTAAAGAACCTACTCCGGAGAAAAATTCCAAAAAAGAAAAAGACAAGACACGGCCAAGATCTCGGTCACGTTCCAAGTCAAGGTCACGGACCCGTTCTCGGTCTCCTTCTCATACTCGACCAAGAAGGCGCCATAGGTCCCGATCAAGGTGAGTTGTGGCCCTCAGTTCAATCTGGATTTTAGATGGTAGTGTGTTTATTTTCTTAATTTCAAAATAGCAGAAGTATTTAATAAGGATGTTATTTTTTGCATTAAATAGGGAATTTATAAAATTTGGTTTTGTGCACAGTAAAAATCTACGTGAATTGAAAATTGTGACCCTTGATATTTGTTTTTAGGTCAAGGATTGTGACATGTCTGTAATTCTAGTGTTTAACAGGAGATAATCAGTTCAAGACCATCCTGGGGTATAGCAAGACCCTGTCTCAAAAGAATAAAAGTTTTATTTTTTAAAACGTGATATTGGAACCTTGGCATCCTGGTGCCTGTAATCCCAGCACTCAGGAGGCTGAGGCAGGAGGATCATTGTGAGTTTGAGGCCAGCATGGACTACTTAGCAAAATCTTGTCTTAAAAAAAAAGTGGTTGAAAAAAACTGCGTGGAGAAATTCTTTGCTCCACATTCATTTGTATTGTGTTTGTTATGGCAGATCATACTCACCCAGAAGGCGGCCAAGCCCAAGAAGGAGACCATCTCCTCGAAGAAGAAGCCCACCACGACGAATGCCGCCACCTCCAAGGCACAGAAGGAGTAGATCTCCCGTAAGACGGTGAGGTGTTTTGTTTTAGTTTTGAAATGTCAAAAATTTTGACACTTTAAGATAATCTTTATTTTGGGATAATTTAAGTTACTCTTTTATTAGGAGAAAGACCTTACAGGACAGGATATTAGTGTCTTCTAAAGAATGCGTCGTAGTTGAAGTGTAATGCTGTGTATGAGTTGTGAAAAGTTTAGTGCAGCTTTCACAAGTTCACCATCTTGTGCATGCTTTATGTTAACATCTTGTAGGACTTACTTTACCAAGTAACAGAATTGGCTGTCTTCCTTTTGACTTGTCACTGACTTTTGAAAGTGGCTGGCTACTGGGCAAGTCAGCTGCTTTCACCAGTGTTAAATTGCTAGGCAGGCATGGTCGTGCATCCTTAGAGCCCCCCTCACAAGAAAGACGGGTGGATCACTGTTTAAGACTAGCCTGTGCTACGTGGTAGGACCCTGTCTCAAAAAAAAGACCAACTAAAATAAACCATTGCTATCATGTTTTTTTTTCTTTTAACTGTCTTTGTCATTGTCTAAATGAGGATAATCATACACAGTTCAGAGATAACATAAATTGAAACTTGCATATACCCTCATTTCTTTATTTTTTTGTATTTAGGACGGGATGTAGAGGAATTAACAGGGTGTCAACTATGTAGATCCGGGCTCTAGTGATTCTCCTGTTTACAGCCTCCCAAGTGCTGGGATTACAGGGGCGCTCCACCATGCCCAGTCTCAATGGCTCTCTCAGAGTGCCGGGGCGGGGCCGGCAGGCAGGCCTGGAGATCAAACTCTGGCCCTTGCATCTGCCTAATCTTGTTTCATATAAATGACCATTATTAGTAGTTTGCTGTCTGGTTATTTTTGAAGAAATAAGCTATAAATGTGACTGCCAGCCAGTATGAATTTTTTCTAAATTGCTCTGACAATTACTGTTTTGATCTTGTACATGCATCTGTAACAGAAAGATTAAATCTGCCTAGGTAGAGGCCTGATGCACTGGTAGCAGGTTTGTGTTTTTGTTTTTTTTTTTTTCTTCTCCCCAGAACCAGGGATTGAACTCAGGCGCTTGTGCTTGCCAGGGAAGTGCTTACTCTCTTGAGTCATCTCCCCAGCCCGTTGGTAGCAGTACCTTTTTATGTTTTTGTTTTCTGAGACTGGGTCTTGGTATGTAATTCAGGCCTTGAACTCACTCCAAAGCTCAGGCTAGCCTTGAACCTGCTTTGTTCTTCCTGCCTTAGCCTGCTGAGTGCTGGTAGTACAGGCATTCACCACCATACCTGCCTTCTGCCTTCTTGGTAATGTTTTTTGATTGTTGTTGAAAGAAACTATGACTAAACCAGATTATATTTGACACAGGAACAACCCCCCAGCCCCCCAACCCTTGCCGCCCCCTGATTGAACTCAGGGTCTTAAGCATGAAGCATGATAATCATTGAGCTACACACTTCAGCCCCGGATAGGATATTAAAAGTTTTTGTCAGGGAAATCAACTTGTAAGTAAAGAGGGAAAATGGGGCCGGCCATATAGCTCAGCGGATTAAAGCACCTGCAAGCAGGCACAGGGGGCAGGTGTTCAATCCCCTGGCCTGCCCCCAGTGCTTGGCAATTGAGACTGGATGTGCTGGTGCACTCCTGTAATCCCAGCTCCTAGGATGCTCTAAACAGGCGGATCACTACAAATAAGTCCAATCTAGTAATGAGACCCTAAACACCCTATAGACCCTTCCCTAAAATACAAAAATAAAAAATAAAAAATTTCTGTGTTTTAAGAAGTTGTTTTTTAAAAAAACAGAATATTGAATAACCTTATTAAGAGGTTAAATAAAGGGCTGGGAAGATAGCTCAGTTGAAGTAAGTGCTTGCCTGGCAAGTGCAAGGGCATGAGTTCAATTCCCAACTCTCCAAAAAAAAAAAAGGTTATTTCTGCAGTTTGGGTTCTTCAAAGTTCCATACTCAACCAAAAGTTACTGTTGCTATTCAAAGTTACATATGATTTTATTACTTACAGATGACACTAATGATATAAATGGTTAGTCATTTCATGTGTCACACTTTCCTAAAATTTTCTCAAATTGATGATTTATTTATTTTTCAAATTGATGATTTCTCCTTAAGAGAAAGTAATGCTAATGTATTGCAAAATTGGTGGAAACAGCTATTTCTTATATTGGAGTTTTGCAAACAGCATGTTTTAATTGTACTTAAACCATTTAGCAATCAAAATATTTTACAGATTGTGTAAGATTCCCTTTCAACCAGTTTTTATTCTCACACTTAAGGTAGGGTTTCTTTTTTTCAGGTTCTCAGGAATTCTTCTGCCAAAGGTGAATTCTGCAGGTACACATAATTGCAACAGAACTTAATCACAGTTTTGCCGCAGAATTCGAGAGGCCCCTGCTTCTAAGTTTATGTAGCTAAATGAATTCCTAATCTTGCATCTTTTCCTAAAAATGTAAAAGGTTGCTCATGGTTGTTATTAAATAAAAAATACTTTTCCTCTGAAATTTTGAATGCAAACTCCAAAACACCAATATCATTCCTAAGAAAGACTGGTTAGTTCCCTTATCACATAGCACTCAACTTCAAATTTTGTGACTGGAGAGACAACTCATGACAGGAACATTTGTCAGAAGTTATTTCTATTAGTCTCAGAACTAGCTGTTTCCTGTATGTAGTAGGCTCTGGTTTTGTCTGGTTTTTTAAAAAATTCATTTATGTGCTTAGCTACATAAACTCAAAAGTTGGTTGAAAGTAGCTATATTTTTGGGTAAACTGTACATATCTGTAAGGTCATTTTTGTAACTGCAGTCCATGAATGTGAACACTTTATCCTACAGAAGGAGGCGGTCATCAGCATCGCTGTCTGGGAGCAGTTCATCATCCTCCTCATCTCGTTCCCGGTCACCACCAAAGAAACCTCCCAAGAGGACGTCCAGCCCCCCTCGAAAAACTCGTAGGTTATCTCCTTCAGCAAGTCCTCCAAGGCGAAGGCACAGGCCTTCCCCACCAGCTACTCCACCACCAAAAACACGTCATTCCCCAACGCCCCAGCAGTCAAACCGTACAAGAAAAAGTCGTGTTTCTGTGTCTCCAGGGAGAACTTCAGGTAAAGGTAAAGATCGCAAAAATCTTGTTATAAGTGTGTGTCTAGGTTTACATTCTCTTTTCTATGTTAAATTGTTGATCTTCTTTAGGAGTTACCATGTAAAATCTATTTGCTTTTAGACCTGCTGTCTGGTATTGAACATGTGGAGAGAAATGTGCACCCAGTAGTGGTCTGTGGGAGTAATAGATTATCAAGTTTTATTACTGAGACCAGTCAGCCCTTTTCCCTCATGATTTTTCTTTTGATATCTTATTTGAGGACTTTTATTCTGGTTTTTTTGGCCACATTGTAATTTCTGAGGAGAGGACATGGTGTCCCTCCTAAAAGCTGGTATGGTATTTTGTTTTAATTTAGGCTGTAGGCAAAGTTCTTCAGTCTTGTCCTTTATTCTGTAGGTTGTTTTCTGAGAAACGTGTGTGTGGAGATTTGAACCCAGTGTCTCTACACTGCTTTTGGGCACTAAATATATTTGAAAAACTTGAGGGCTCTTGGTTTGTTTATGGTATTTAGGGTTGAAGTTAGGATGAGAGGGCAGGAAGGACTGTGAAGGCTACCATAGTAGTAATTAGATTTTAAGAAGCAATTTAACATGCTGGTGTACTGTTAACATTGAAGTTTCCAGATTAGAAACAAGCAAATAGGTGTTTACAAAATTATCATAGTATAGTGAGCTTCACAGACCAGCATGTGCTCATGCTGTGTTCCTTTCCCCAGACTTTAGAGAGTGATAATTATTTTATTTATTTACTTTGTATTTTAAGGAAGGATTAACAGGGTGTTCAAGGTCTCACTACTAGATTGGACTCTAGTGATCTGCCTGTTTACAGCCTCCCAAGAGCTGGGATTACAGGCGTGTGCCACCACGCCCAATCTCAGTTGGTATCTCAGCCTGCCCTGAGGGCAGGGTCGGTACAGCAGGCCTGAGGATTGAATCATCCCCTGTGCCTGTCTGCAGGCTCTTTAATCAATCCTCTGAGCTGTCTGGCTAGCCCGATAATAATATTTAGAAAGGCAAACTCCGCTTCACTTCTTTTGACTTCTGTTGTAGTGAAGGCACAGATGAACTATAAATGCCAGACTGGTGGCCCATTCCTGTAGTCCTGGCACTCGAGGTTGTGGTAGAAGGATCACAGTGATTTCAACCCAGCCTGAACTAAATTGAGACCGTGTCTCAACCCCCACACCCCCAAAGAAACAGGATCAACTACTCCCTGTCAGAGGGAGTGGTGGGACAAGCAATACTGTAATAACCACCTGTCTGTAAAAAGCAGTGTGTACTTGAGCTTTTTGGGGATAGGTTCTCACTTGTAGTCCGGACTGGCCTTGAACTGGTGTAGCAGTCTTTCTGCTTCAGCCTCCCAAGTGCTGGAATTGTAAGTGTGCAGCAGCATGCCTGGCTGGGTTTGTTTTGGTTTTTGTTTTTTTCAAATGTTAACATGAATTTAATTTTGTGATACATAAAATGTTCCTTTAAGTGTGGGATACGGTCTTAGTATCACTTTTTATAGCCTTGTATGTTTATGTGCAAAATTGGGGAATTTCAGTCTACTCAGGATTTCTAGGCATGTCTAACTGATGCTCATTGCACTGATGTACTGTCTTTTGTGAAGTTCATGCTTTTAAATATTTTCTTTATCTGCAACAAACAAACTGGGGGAAATAGATAAATATTCCTATTGTTGCTTTGAAAGCTCACCAGGTTCTAATGTTTTCTTTTTTTTTTTTTTTTTTTCCTAATGTTTTCATTTGTATCACATAGCCATAGGATTACAGAAGCACATAAATAGGAGAACTGAGCCCTTGTTAAACTAGGATAGTTGCTAAGAAGTATTAGTGAACTGGGGTGGCAGGGACCCCATCAAGGTAATTAAGAACTTCATGTGTGTTTTGTTTTGTTTTTTTTTTTAGTAAGGCTCTACAGGCTGTCACTACTTAGATCGCATTCCTAGTGATCTGCCTGTGTTCAGCCTCCCAAAAAGCCTGGAGTGTAGATGTGTACCACCACTCCCAGTCTTACTAGTTATCTTTTGTTTTTGAGACAAGGTCTTGCCTGCAGACTTGAGCTCACATTGCAGTCCAGGCTGGTCTCAAATTTACAAGGATCCTCTGCCTCAGCTTCTCAAGTGCTGGGATTACATAGTTATCTTTTTAAAAGAGGTTACACGGGTCCCAGCGTTCAGGAGGCTGAGGCAGGATTATCACACATTGGGGCCAGCCTAGACTATATAGTGAGTTGAGGCCAGTCTGAGCTATACAATGAGACCCTGTTTGAAGTGAGTGAGATTGCACAAATGCCAACCTCCTGTGTCGTGGCTTATGCTGTTAGCAAAGAGACAGTGGGTTTGTGCATAGGAGAAAAGTAATGGCAGAGGACAAGGGACTAGTATTTTTGTGGATTCTGAAACTCATATTCAAACAAAAATATACCATAAGCAACCAGAGAGATGGCTCAGTAGAATAAGAGCTTGCCTGACAAGCGCAAGGCCCTGAGTTCAATCCCTGGTACCACAAAATTTAAAAAAAAAA
>NW_004524668.1:1416094-1423743 GCF_000260255.1 Octodon degus | reverse complement strand
AAGCTTGTTCTAAGTAGGTGCTTTAGACCACTGAGCCATCTCACCAGCCCCAATTTTTGTCTTTGAATAAAGCACTCCTAATACAGCAGTTATAAGTGGTATAAAATCTCTAGAAGAATGAACAGAAATTTAGAACATTAGTTATTTAAAATACTAATAATGCTATTTAGTTATATCAAACTGAAGTAGGAATATATAGTGGATTCTTGTTTGGTTGTATAACAACATTAATAATACACTTTTGGCTGAGTTCGTAGAAGCATAAATTACAAAACTTCAGAGGTGTCTTTCCATTGGGAAAAACCTGATACATTATTTCTTAAGTAGGCATTTATCAACTGTCTTGTAAATTTACCTTATTTTTAACATTTCTTAAGGGGAGATCTATTCTTCTACTTTAAAAGCAACTTCCAAAATAACGTTTTGGAACAGTTCTCAAAGGTGATAACTTGGCTGTTTGGTTTTATGGATAACTTTCTTTTTACAGGAATTGAGGATTATACTTAAAAGTAGAGGCTATGAACTAGAAAATAGCCTCAAATCGTTAAAAATATTTTAAGTATTCCTATTTTGTGTCTACATTTGCTAAAGTGTGTTTTAATCTATCCTTACTCTCATAACTCATGCTCATTAGATGCTAAGTATTTTTTACCTAATTCAGTGGTCTATCCAGATGGTTTAATAAGTAGGATAATTAAGAAAGTTATGGTCATTGAAAAAGTAATTTTCAATTTGAGTATTTTAGCAAAGATGAGAAAACAATGTTGCTGTTATACCAGTTCTTAAGTTACAACTACCATCTGGACTAATTCATGATGGTTACATTTATCACACAAAACTTTTTTAAGAATCCCTGGCGTGGGGCCAAGGAGATAGCTCAGTAGAATAAGTGCTTGCTTGGCAAGCGCAAGGTCCTGAGTTCAATCCCTGTTCCGCAAAAAAAAAAAAAGGTCCCTTATGGGACTGGTCAGATGGCTCAGTGGAATAAGCGCTTCCCTGGCAAGCACAAAGGCCTGAGTTCAATTCCCAGTTCTGCTAAAAAATAAAAATAAAAAAAAAAGAATCCCTGGCGCATTATGTTATCTATAGGTTTATCTATTAGAGGGAATGTTTCAGGTTAATCTGTTGTATAAGTAAATAATTATAATTGCATGTGTTTAACATATTTGTTGTAGTGGAATGGTATTATAAGCAGAGATGGTAGTTGCTTGGAATCCCAAAGTTGATGCCCTGAAAACCATCTTGGGTTCACATTCTAAGTCACATACATGTTCCTATGACTATGGTAAAGTTACTCCTTTTTAAGGCTCAAATTTCTCTTATAAAGTGAAGAAGAGGGCTAGGGAGATGGCTCAGTGGAATAAGCGCTTCCCTGGCAAGGGACTGAGTTCAATCTCCGGTTCTGAAAAAAAAAGTGAAGAGGATGTCACGCTATGAGCAGTGCCTACCAGTGTGTATGATACAGCAGACTCATACAGTGCTCCCTCGAGCGACAGCTGGCCTGACATGTGAACAGCTTGGGCTATAACCAGAATTTTAGTTTCAGTTTATGACCAGTCTTGAGTTATGACCTGAAATATTGGCCACTTGTGCTTCCAGATGGCCTAGTACAAATTTAACCCTTAAGCAGTTCTGGAAGGAGCATTACAACATCCTTTCTGGTACGGGGTTGAGAAATCCTGGGTCTCTCTAAAGACCCTGAGATCTGCCTGTGTATATAGGAGAGAGACTTTGAAGGCTGTGTAGAGGATCCTGAGCCTTCAGCTAACAGCTCATGTTATAATCAACTCTTGGGAATGTGTTAAGTTCGCAAGTCAAGGGTCTACTAGAAAAGTAGTTACCTTAATTTTCCAGATAGTTGGTTACAAGAGTTTTGGAATCTTACTGCTTCCACTGCATAGCTACGTTGGAGGCTTTTAATAATTTTTACAATTTGATTATCTGCATATTTTTTATTTTTATTTTCGCATATTAGTTTAAATCTCCAATGTTCTTCTGAACATTTTGTGCTACAGAAGGAGCCTGCAGTTCTTGCCTAATTATTTATATTTCAAACCAAGTGTCTTTCCTGTGAGTTTCATTATTTTGGTTCGGGGGTGGGAAGGTTGAACTTGGCCTTTAACCTGGACAACATCTATAGCTATTACAGGGCCTTTTTAAATGTCTCATGTTGGGCTCATACATCTATTTTTCCTACCTCAGCTTCCAGAATGCTAGGAGACTGGTGTGTGCTATTGCCCCAGCCTATCAGTTGCTTATTGTGGATCATTGCTGCTTTTCTGAAACTGTGGATGTGTTTTGTTAGGGGTGTGGTTGTGTTTTGTTTAGTGTGTGTATGTGTAGTGGTTTCTGAAAGCTGTGTTGATAAGAGTTTATATGTTTGTTTTAGGTTGTAGTTCTTGAGTTACATTCAAGATTTATTTTCCCAAGTTCAGTGTACTAGGCAGCATGAAGCTTGTTCTACTTGGTAACAGTTCTGTTTCTCATAGCTGTTGGATCCTTTACAATCTCAAGATTTGGAAATCCCTGTAGATGTTTTTGAAGTTTTTTGCCATTTAAAAATGCTTGAGATGATGAAAATTATTAGTAAATTTTTTGGGGGGGTTAGACGTATTAGTGGTTTTTTTTTTTTTTCTTTTTTTGTACTGTTAAGAAGGCATCTAAGGGCCGACCAAATAGCTCAGTGGACTAGGAACCAGGGTTCGATCTCCTGTGTGCTGTGCAGACCCCACCTCCGGGGCATGCTGAGACAGCGACTGGGCATGGTGGCACATGCCTATAATCCCAGCACTAGGGAGGCTGAAGCAGGACTGTTAAGAGTTCAAGACCATCCTGGGCTATAAAGTGAGCTCAAGGCCAGCGTCACTGTGTAAGGAGAACCTGTCTCGAAAAGAAAAAAAGGAAGAAGGCAGGCATCTTATGTTGTCCTTATTGTATGATTTGTTCTGTTTTTTCACTTTTTAGTAACAAAACATAAAGGTACTGAGAAAAGAGAATCACCATCACCAGCACCAAAGCCTAGAAAAGTAGAGTTATCTGAATCTGGTAAGTCTTTTACTTTATTTTTAGTTGATTTTGCCTTTGCATATCTGGTTTGTCTTTTTCTTTTTCTTTTTCTTTTTCTTTTTCTTTTTCTTTTTCTTTTTCTTTTTCTTTTTCTTTTTTTGGAACCAGAGATTGAACTCAGGCCTTTGCCCTTGCCAGGCAAGCTCTTAATTCAACTGAGCTAACTCCCCGGCCCTGGTCTTTCTTTTCTGATTGAACCTTAATTAGATTGTTGCTTACTGAAGAAAAACTAAGACTGGCATGAGACCCGGTTGGAATTCCCAGCTCTAATACTAATGACTTTTTGGTTTAATTAATGAATTTCATCTGAGTTTGCTTTTTTTTTTTTTTATCTCTGAAACTGAAAAAATACAGATTTGCGATAGTAACTTTCAGCCCAACCTGTAATTCTTAAGGTTATTTTGGTTATATATTGTGGTTATGTTTATTGCCAGACCCAACCAGCGGAAAGTTAAAAAGACTATTCTATTTGAATATTGAAATTTTGTAACAGTAACTAAAGAAACACTTTTTGTGTGTGTCCATCTTTCAGAAGAAGATAAAGGTGGCAAGATGGCTGCAGCTGATTCTGTGCAGCAGCGACGCCAGTACAGACGACAGAACCAGCAGTCTTCATCTGGTAATGCACCACTTAGCTCTTGGAGCTACATATTTTGAATGATAACTGTCTATGAATGTGCAGTGATTAGACTTAAATATTTGTGCTTACATAGAAATCTGGAATGGGACAAATTGTTTTAAAAATGGAATGATTTAGCTGCATTTTGGTGGGGTACACTTGTAATCCCAACTCTTGGGAAGCAGATACAAGGATTGCCATGACTTTGAGGCCAGCCTATATATAGTGAGATATAGTGAACTAAACTATGTATAGTGAGATCTTATCTCAATAAAAAATCAAAATCCATTTTAAAGTCAGTTTAAAAAAAAAGAAAAAGCTTAATTCTTTTCTTCAGTCTTCCCCAGTGATAACCACTAAAAGCTTTTATTCAGAAAGTTTTTGCACATTACCAGCTGTATATGTTTTAAAGGAGGGAAACAAAACTCACTATGTAGAGTATCTTTCCTTACTCTTAGAAGTCTACTTTATTCTTTTGCCAGCTGTAGTATTCTTTATAAAAATATACTATAGCCAGGCATGGTGACATACCTCTGTAATCCCAGCATTTGGGGAAGCTGAGACAGGAGGATTGTTGCAAGTTTGAGATCAGCCTGGGGTACAAAGTGAGCCCAAGCCAGTGTGAACTGCATAGGGAGACCCTGTATCAAAAAGCCAGTCAATAAAATACACATACCAATTTATTGAGCCATTTGACTATAGGTAACTGGAGTAGTTATATGTTCATTTAAAGTTCTTATGGTTGTTTCTGGGGAGGTTCCTTGTATATATGTTTATGCATCTATATTTGTAAAATAGAAATGGGTTTGTTTGTTTAAAGAGTATTCCACAGAAGTACTGTTGCACAAAAACCTGGCTCTTTTATCCAGACTCTCTGTTCTTACTAGCTTTGGGGGCCTGCTGGTCAGCTCAGTTGTATAAGGACCCGCTCATGCAAACTCAGTCAGGCGCAGGATACTGTGGTTCGATCCCCAGCTCGACCTGCCCTTAAGGCAGCCTGAGCCAGCTTCAAAAAAACAAAACAAAACACAAAATTCTGTTCTTACTAGCTTATGTGGTAATTGTGCTGAGTAAGCACTAGTTTTGCTTTTCTTGTACAGTATAGAGGACAGACCATCCCACAGCAGTGTTAAAAGCCTAAAGTAGCAGGAATCAATTTGTTGCCTGAGATGCCTTCTCACTTGGTTATTTGGAAAATCACTAGACTTTAAGAGATGCTTGAATGCTATCATTGATTCTTTTTTTTAAATTTTATTTATTTGTGTGTGTGTGTGTGTGTGTGTGTGTGTGTGTGTGTGGCCAGCTCAGCCCACCAGGGGGCGGGGCTGGCTGGCATGTGGTGCTGGGGGATTGAACCGCGGCCCCTTTGTTTTGGCTAAACTTGTTCTAAGTAGGCGCTTTAGACCACTGAGCCATCTCGCCAGCCCCTATCATTGATTCTTGGTTGTACTATGGAAGTGATTTTTTTGGTGTGGTGTGTATTTATACAGGCTTGGCTTTGAAATCATTGAGTGTATCTTTGTCTGGAACTTCAGGGTTGTATACATGTTACTTCTACACTAGATCCAAAACTTGGACAGGCTCTGTTAAGCACAGATGTCATGTAACATTTTCTTTTACTGTGTAATTATAGACTCTGGCTCATCCTCTTCCTCTGAAGATGAGCGACCCAAGCGATCCCATGTGAAAAATGGTGAGGTGGGCCGGCGGCGGAGACATTCCCCTTCCCGAAGTGCGTCTCCATCACCACGAAAGCGCCAGAAAGAGACCTCCCCTCGGTAATGACATTTGTTTGATAGTGTTTGCTGATACCATGCAGTCATGTGAAAGTTCATAGTGTAAAGGGTGGGCTGCAGGATTATTGCCGAATTTGGTTAATTGAGAAGTCAAGTTTAGTTTGTGCGAGTTTTCCTATTTGGGGTCTTAGTTTTCCTTTGTTGGTAGTTACTAGTATTGAATGAGAACTTGAAAAGTTTGAAGCGCTGCTACATATGTATATACAATTGGGAGAACAAACCACTGAGTTAGTATTAACTCCTGTTACCTTTGGAAAATTAAAAATCTGTTGGTGTGACTTAACTCCATTGAAATAAACAATTTAGTGAATGGAATTTTTGACATTTGTTTTTCTCCACTGCTCTCAGGATGCAGATGGGAAAACGATGGCAATCGCCAGTGACTAAAAGGTTGGTTAGATACTACTTTGTAAATTAGGATTACATTCCAAAAGTTAGTGATTGTTTCCTATATAGGTAGCCATATCTTAACACTTACTTGCTATTCTTAGTTTGACTAATTAATTGTAAGGCCAAATTGTATGTAGATCTTCAGAGTATCATTTGAACTTAGATTTTGAGTATGTGGTTACCACACTTGTATTTGCGTCAAAGTACATCAAGAAGTACACACAGTTCCAGCGACGTGTAGGTGTTTTCCAAGAGTAGGAAATCTGAATCCCTTAGATTTAGTGGGGAGAGACTTTGTTTTCAGTCTTTCCAGTGGAAGAAAAGTAGCTTGCATATCTTTATTGAAACCTTTTCATCATCTATTACATATCATTAGCTGTTCATAACACCTCAGAGCCAAATTTCAGACCTGTCTCTTAAGAAAATAGGGACCTGAATGTGGTAAAGTGAGGTTCGTAGTGTAACAAAGTGACAAGGCCAGATCTCAGACTTGTTTGTTTGGAGATAGGATCTTGCAGGCTAGCCTTGAACTTATAGCCCAGGCTGGTTTTAGCTTCCCAAATGTTGGGATTGCAGACATGCACCACTGCACCTGAAAGCCGGGGATGTATAATGTTGACATTATACTTGTCCATCTGCTATGAGGGCACTATGCCAGTAAAGGAAATTTTTTGGTTTTGTTCTTTGAGATGGGTTACTATATAGTTCAGACTGGCTTTGAACTCACTTTTTAGACCTCCAACAGTCTGACCTTCAACTCACAGCATCCTCTTGCGTCAGCCTCCATAGTGTAGAGATTTTAGGTATGTGCCACCATGCCCAACTCAGTACATTTCTAATTAACACTTTGAATATATCTTGTCCAAAATGCTGGGTGCTGGAAGCTGTTCAGATTTTGGAGTAGTGGCATAGACTTTCTGTTGAACATCGCTAATCTGAAAAATGTAAAATCCAAAATTTATGGGCCTAATAAGGTGTTCAGAAGGTTTCAGCTTTTGCAGCATTTGGGGTTCTCAGATTAGGGATGCTCTTGTCTAGCATATGCCCTTGGTAGAACTTAGCTTTTTGTTGGTTCATTGCTGGGCATCGAACTCAGGGTCTCATGCACACTGGGCAAGAGCTTGCTACTGAACTATTTGCCCAGCCCTCTTTTTATCTCAGATTTTGAAGCTGCCTTGTTTCAGGTGACCTCACTAATAAAGTGTTCGTAGGAAGGCTGTCCTGGAGCCAGTCGGAGCACTGTTTGTGATGGAGTGAAGCTAGGTATTTATACTATAGAGGAAGCTGGGTTTTTGTTTGCTTTTTTTCTTTTTTAATAATAAATAAAAACCTAAAAACAGGTAAATTGCGTGCTTCAGTATTTTTTCCCCCAGCCACAGTGACCTATGGCTTCTGTGAAGTTGCTACCAACTAAAAATTGCTTTACAAAATTAGGCTAGTGATATGATTTTCTTTTTCATTTCTTTCCCTATTAAGAAGCTACTTTGTAGTTTAGAAAGAGTCCTCACAGCAGTGAAATCAGAACTGTTTATTGCCTTGCTTAGTGTGTTTTTGTTTTGTTCTCATTATTTAAACGTTTTACACCAGGCATGGTGGCACATGCCTGTGTTCCCAGCTCTCAGAAGTCTGAAGCAGGAGGATTGCTGCAAATTTGAGGCCAACCTGGGCTATATAGTGAATTCAGTGCCCTTATTGCTATTAGAATTTGCAGGGGCCGGGGACATGGCTCAGTGGAATAAGCACTTCCCTGGCAAGCTCAAGGACCTGAGTTCAATCCC
>NW_004524668.1:1414405-1415484 GCF_000260255.1 Octodon degus | reverse complement strand
AATAAACTACTTTATATATGTGAACTTACCTGAAAGTTGACAAATATATGTGGTAGTTCAATTCATGAATGTCACTATTTGAAAAAATTTGGTTCACAGACACATTGACCATTTTTCCCAAACAGAAATGTGTCCATCTTTTCCAAAATTGTAGAACAAATTAAGTTCTTGAACTAAAACACCACCATATTTTGAGTAAGTCTGTCACCAGGCCACTAGACTCAACTTTTTTTTTTTTTTTTTTTTTTTTTGAGACATGTTCTAAGTTTCCTAGGCTGAGCTTAAACTTGATGATCCTTCTGCCTCAGCCTCCCACAGTGCTGGAAATACAAGTGTATGCCACCACACCTGGCATCGGTTCTGTTTTGTTTTCATCTTCTTTGTTTTTGTTTCTCTTACTTTTAACCCAAATTGACCCTACAGTATTAGCTGAGTGCCTGTAACAGCTTGGGTCATTTGTCTTTGGAATTATTTGCAGGAAATTGTGAGCAACTTAAACAATGGAGACATTTGAACATTAAGAACTTGTAGCAGTGACCCCCAAAGTGGGTCTTAAGCAGCTATTAACGTATTACATTTCTATATTAGAGATTATAAAGTAATTATTCCCACCAAGGAATTAGAATAATCTATAAAGCCTTTCCAGAAAACACCTGGCTGTACTTAGCAAGACCTGGTGGGCAGAAATACTAGTTTTTTAGTGATTACAGTGTACCCCCTAATTAAAACAGTACATAAGAGTCTTTTCCGTTTTTTTCATAAAACTATTACTAACACAAGTGAAACACTAATTATATTTAAATGTTGAGTCTTGGCTACATTCTTGAACTGTCATGTTAAAAAGTTAATAGTAACTAAAATTGTTTTCTGAGGCGCTTAATTATGAGTGCCACTGACTCAGAAATCAACTGTAATTCTTCCATTTAGTGGTAGACGAAGGAGAAGCCCCTCCCCTCCACCTGCCAGAAGACGCCGCTCACCCTCACCAGCTCCTCCTCCTCGGCGGCGCAGATCCCCCACACCACCGCCACGACGAAGGTACTTACAGATGCCAGGAATGCTCTGAAACTATGCTGAGA
>NW_004524668.1:1408725-1413963 GCF_000260255.1 Octodon degus | reverse complement strand
TAATAATAAAATAAATTACAGTTGTTAGCTGTCTCACTAATTCATATTGGCATCCTGTGCTTTTTGAAGACTTCTGATATGTTCTTGCCAAGTAGTGTAGGACTGTAGTCCAGTAGAAATGGTAGTAAACCCAAATTGAAAGTAATTCTTCAGACTTAAGTAAGCAGTACTCTGCAGGGATGTCAGTTTTGGACAACGGAGAACAGTCACAATTTGTTAGACACTAAGGAGGTCTTAAGATCTCGGTTCAAAAAGTTAGTTTTTATAGATATTACCATAGTTTTGTGGGAAGTCTTTGCTGTTGTAAATCTACAATTTTTTTTAGAATTATATTTAAAAACTAAGGAAAACACTTTAATGGCATTGCTGAAATACATTGCGAAGAAGTACAGTGACTGCCTACCATTCTTCAGTGCCTTTTATGTGCCAGTCAAAATGTTAGGTGCCTTAGCAACTTTACTTGTCCTCAAGGTGACCTTGCTTGGTAGCTACTGTTCCCATTTTTCAGGTCAGGAAGCTGAGGTTAACGGTTACTAAGTAACAGCCCAAGTGTAATAGTGAAACCACACTCTACAACATTGCATCAGAGCTGGCTTGTTGTTGACCTGATTGTGGGTAGGGATTCATTTTGAACTGGGTACCTGAAAAATCCAAGAGATTTTTAAACATTTGGGCCTGAATGCTGTGTCCAGTCCAGTTCCTAAGAGGTAGATCAGGGTTACATCAGAATTATGTATTGCAAAGAGGGTTGAGTTGGGCTTTCACAGAGATGTGTTGAACCTAGTGGTAGTCTTTGATTGAATGTGGTCTTTAGAGATAGAAAAATGGGACATTTTTCTTTGAAAGAAAGTAGAATATCTTTAAAGCTTGTGTAGTGAACGCTTGATTATTTATACAGAATCCGATGCCAGCTCAGAAAGGACACTACATAGGTTAGCCCTTTAAAGCTGACTTCTTGAGAGAGTCAGCTGGGGTCAAGAGCCCTACAGCTACAGTAGTTAGTTACATGGTGAGATCAGAACTTCATTTTATTTTGTGATTTTTTTTTTTTTCTTCCAAACTATAAATGAGAATAAAAATGTGGTATAGCCACTTAGAAGTATGCTCCTTTAGTCCAGTGCTAACTACAGAATAGCCATAGTTACTGTTTACTCTGGTGTTTTGAATTTCATTGTCCTGATCCTATTGGGCCATGCAGTTTAATGATGCCCCTTTTTCCTAGGACTCCCTCACCTCCCCCTCGACGGCGCTCACCTTCCCCGAGAAGATACTCTCCTCCCATACAGAGGAGATACTCTCCTTCTCCACCTCCAAAGAGAAGGACGGCTTCGCCCCCACCCCCTCCCAAGAGAAGGGCATCGCCATCCCCACCACCAAAGCGCCGGATCTCCCCCTCTCCGCCTCCCAAACAGAGAAGCTCCCCAGCCGCCAAGAGACGCTCACCTTCTGTCTCATCAAAGCCTAGGAAAGGGTCTTCCCCAAGCCGTGCTCCCAGGGAGACCCGGTCACCACAACCAAACAAACGGCATTCTCCCTCACCACGGCCTCGAGCTCCTCAGACCTCAAGTCCTCCACCGGCTCGAAGAGGAACGTCAGCCTCACCCCAAAGAAGGCAGTCCCCATCTCCGAGTACCAGGCCCATTAGAAGAGTCTCCAGAACTCCAGAACTTAAAAAGACAAAAAAGTAAAACTATTTTATGGTTTTTTTTTATTAGGAATACTTAGCTGCATGTCTCTTTGTGAGGAAACTTCTCTTTATTGAGAGCTTACAGGGAAAAATAAGCTAATTATATGAACTGTTAAAGAACATTTTTTATATTTCCTGTTTTGATGATAGTTTTGTAAGGTGTAAATTAAATGCCACAAAATAATATTTGGTTCTTAGTAGTACTAGGTTTTTTTTTGTTTGTTTGTGGTTTTTTTGTTTTTGGTTTTGGAGACAGGGTCTTACCATGTAGTCCAAGCTGTTCTTGAACTCATGGTGATTCTCCTGCCTCAGCTTCCTGAGTGCTGGGGTTATAGGCAAGTACCACCATATCTTGCAATATCAGGTTTTTGGAGAGGTGTTCTTCCAAAAGTAAACTGGTATGCTGTGTGCAGGTTGTGTGTGTGTGATTTAGATAAAACCAGTCTTAAGTAAAATGTGAAGAATTGGTTTGCTAATTTCATACAGATAAGAGGAGCAGAATTGGGTACATGATTGTAGGGCTCAGTACTTACATGATGTGAATTTGATAAGTGAGCCCGGCTTAATGGCAGCAGCTATAATCCTAGCGCTCTGGGAGGTGGAGGCAATAGGACTGCAACTTCAAGCCCAGTCTAGGCCATTTAGCAACTTACTGAGACACTGTCTCGAAATATGTACCTCAGTAAAAGTTAGTAGAAAGAACTGGCAAATGAAGTGCTGTAAAATGTTCACAGTTAGAGACTTGCTTGTACAGTGTATTATAGTTGGTCATTTTCTTGGAGAGTGGAAGTCTCAGCACTGTCACTTTTTTCCTCTCTGCATACAGGGCTGCCTCACCGAGCCCGCAGTCTGTAAGACGGGCTCCATCCTCTCCGTCTGTCTCTGGATCTCCCGAGCCAGTGGCTAAGAAGCCCCCAGCGCCCCCATCCCCTGTCCAGCCTCAGTCGCCCTCCACGAACTGGTCCCCCGCTGTGCCAGCCAGGAAGGCTAAGAGCCCCACACCAAGCCCATCACCAGCCCGGGTGCGTATCTGCCTCACCTGGGGCAACCTGTGAAGATCTGTATATGCTTATTTTGAAGCAGAGAAAGTGCTACTAGAATATTAAAACACTGTGGGTTAGTGCTTTGCTCATGTGAGTTATAAAACTGGGCTTGAACAGTTTCAATATTAAGTAGTCGGTGATTAGTTGACTAAATTGTACATGCTAACTGAATGGATTATGAAGAATTTTAAGGAATTACTTAGAAATGTGAAGTTTAAAAGTTACTAGTGCTGGGAGTGAAGTGAAGCTCAGTGTCCTGGGTTCTAGCCCTAGCACTAAAAAACTAACAGTTACAAGGCCAGCCAAATAGCTCAGTGGATTAAAGCACCTGCAAGCAGGCACAGGGTGGGGCGGTTCCATCCCCACCCCGCCCTGCCGGCCCCACCCCCAGTTAGTGCTGAGAAGGCCATTGAGACTGGGCTTGGTGGCACACCTGTAATCCCAGCTCTTAGGAGGCTGTAAACAGGTGGATCACTACAGTCCAATCTAGTGGTGAGACCCTGAATACGCTATAGACCCTTCCCTAAAATACAAAAAAAAATTAAAAAATAAAAACAAAATTAAATTAACAGTTACACAAAAGTATTTGGGGAAATTTGGTGTACAGTTCCTGGCCTAGCATGCTTCAGTTTAGGGTTTGTTTTGTTTTTGGTGGGTTTTGGTGGTTACAGGGGATTGAACTCGGGACCCTGCGCTTGCCAGGCAAGTGCTTGTTCTACTGAGCTATCTTCCCCAGGCCCCAGTTTAGAGTTTTGAATATGATCAGAACTACTGTTCTGTTTTTCACAGAGTACAAGATTTGATAAATTACATCGTAAAATAAGCTCTGCGTTAGGTGATTTTGCCCTTTTATAGATATTGTTAGTGATCTATGTTTAAGATAGGCTAAGCCATAATGCCTGTTTAATACAAGTTATGTTGAATGCATATTCAAGTTGGTATTTCAGTACACAGTAGGAGTACAAGATTTATTTAGATGCAAGCCCATCAAAAGTTCAGACAAGTAGCATAAGATCTTGCCTGGCAAGCACAAGGGCCTGAGTTAAAGCCCCAGTTCCTCAAAAAAAAAAAAGAGAGAGAGACCAATCTCTGTATGTGCAGCAAAGGTAAAGAAACCGACCTATGTAAAGACAGGCAAGGTCAGGTGGTGACTCTGCATTCCTCCAGGCATGTGCTTAGACTCATAGGTACACAGTCAGAGCCTTTTGATTGATGGATGAGTGTAATCAATAATTGATGCATTGAAGAGATGGCTCAGTGGAATAAGTGCTTCTCTGGCAAGTGCAAGGGCCCGAGTTCAAGTCCCGGTTTCGCCAAAAAAAAAAAAAAATTTGATGTGTTGTTTCCCTCTAATTTTCAGTGAAATCAGCTCATCTGGAGCCAGCCCTGGATTCTAACCCTGCAGACCTGGCTGCCATAAAGTGGGGGAATCTGTTTTAATGCAAATTTAGTTGGTGTTAATTGTAGGAGGCAGTTATCTTCAAGCCATCTATTGTTCTTGGGATACTGCATATGGAGTATGCCTTAGCTTGCTTCCTGTCTAGGAATAGTTTTCTTGGTGGCAGCTGGTCTTGTACCTTTTTCCTATCCTGAAGCCTCTGGAATTCAGAGATTAGTCCATTTCTGTATTGCCTTCAGGAATTAAAATACTTTTGTTTTAAATAATTCTGATCAGATTGATTATATTACCATTTTATCTGGATTTCTAGAATTCTGATCAGGAAGGAGGTGGGAAGAAAAAGAAGAAAAAGAAGGACAAGAAACACAAAAAGGATAAGAAACACAAGAAGCACAAAAAACATAAGAAGGAAAAGGCTGTGGCTGCAACCGCTGCGGCTCCTGCCACTCCTGCGGCTGTTGCTGCTGCCACAACCACATCAGCGCAGGAAGAACCTGAGGCAGCCCCCGAACCCAAGAAGGTACCTACAGACCACATTCTGCCTGGCAGTCTGTGCAGACTGAGAAGTTGCTAAGCCAGCAGCGTTCCTAGTACTTGGCTCCCTTGCGGTGCCCTTCATTCTGATCTGTGTCTCAGGGACTGCCAAGAGCAAGGGTTTTCTGGGACCAAGGATAAGAACAAAAGGGCTGCCATAAAGCTAATGTAGTTCAGTTTGTTTTCTAATTATTCTGATGCTGGGGATCAGACCTACAACCTTGTACTACTTTGAAATTCTGCCAGCTAGAGCAAAGTTATTGGGTTCTAGTGTTTTCGGGGGTGCAGCCATCACCGCACTGGTCTGCTCTTGACTCCGTTTCTCCCACTGGCATCTTAGGCCCCGCCACTAATGAGCATCCTGCCTTCTTGTGGCTTTTTTCAGGAGACTGAGAGTGAAGCTGAAGACAACCTGGACGACTTAGAGAAGCACCTGCGGGAAAAGGCTCTGCGATCCATGCGGAAGGCTCAAGTGTCCCCACAGTCCTAGGGGGGAATGTTGGTTAGGATGTAAATTTTATTTGGTTTGTATTCAATTCAATTTCAAAATTGCTAAAATGTGTTTGAGCTTTAGA
>NW_004524668.1:1403548-1408055 GCF_000260255.1 Octodon degus | reverse complement strand
CTTTTTTCTTATTCTTTCAATTGGGATATATAATGTTCAGAGCTCTTGTATTTGGAAGCTGGAAGAAGGGCCCGAACTTTGACATAGTGTCTTGGTTTCACTGTTTTGTTGTTTTTTGTTTTTGTTTTTGTTTTTTAAACTAAAGCTATATGAAGCTTGTGGATTAAACAATAAATTTCTAAATTTAAAAATATTTGCCACTTATTTTCTTAGTGCCAAAGGAAAACTGCTTACAATTTTAACTTTGGGCAAGGAAGGTGCAGGTGATGAAGGATTCACCATCTTTTTTAATAATTACTGTGCTGAAAACTAAAGAGAAAGCAGAAGGTGCAGTTAGAAAGTGCAGACAGAGGCCGGGGAGATGGCTCATTAGAATAAGCACTTCCCTGGCAAGCGCAAGGGCCTGAGTTCAATCCCCGGTTCTGCCAAAAGAGAAAAAGAAAGTGCAGACAGTCACTGGGCAATGAGCAGTGGGGATGAGCTTCAAGACTGGCACTGTTCAGAAGGGACTGAAAGCTGAGAGCGAGCGAGCATGTGTGCATGCGTTTGTATAGGGTCTAGCTGCTCACGAATGAGTCAGATTCAGAGATTGGAATTGCTAACAGCCCAAGTGTAAAACAGCAACATTCGTGTGAGAAGAGCTGGTTGTGATGGTACATGCCTGTAACCCCAGCACTCAGGAGCCTGAGACAATTCCTCTATTGACCAAATACGGAAGAGGAAAGTTTTGACAGCAGAGATGTGCGCTGGGCATACAGCTCAGCGGGACAGCACCTGCCTGTCAAGCACACAGGCCTGAGTTCGATTCCTAGCACCAAGAAAAAGCCTGAGGTCTGAGCATTTCTACTCCCTGCTAGAGATCTCGCCTTGTCTGAATTGATGGTTTATAGATAATTAATTTGATTATTTCTGATGGAAGCACAAATAGCAGTGTGCCTAGATGTTAATTTCAGGAAGCATGGGGACTTTGTCTTTCAGTGTTTGGGCTGTACACGGCTTTGAGAGTGAGGAGCTGGTGACAGTGGCCGTGTGCAGTGACGGACGGGCTGTAGGTGTAGGCCAAGCTGATGGGATCCAGGGCTGCTCACAGAGGAAAGGAGAACATGGTAGTAGCTGAAGCTTTCAGGGCTCTTCTGTGTAGCTTCATTTTTTTTTTTTTTTTTTTAGCTTCATTTTGATTCTCTTAATTCTTTAATATCATGAAAATGGAGAATATCCTATTTCTGAAATCATTACTGACTTAACCCCCCCCCCCCTTTGCCTTTTTAAGGTGGTCTTGCTATGCAGTTCAGGCTGGCCTTGGCCTCATTTCGTAGCCCAGTATGGTCTTAAAAGTTTCCTCCTACCTCAGCCTCCTAAGTGCTGGAATTGCAGGGGTGTGCCACCAAGCCCAGCTTTGATTTACTCTTTCTGACATAAACCAAGGCAAATCATTGGGGTATTTTCATCTAGTCATTTATTCATCCAATTTTTTTTTTTTTGCGGAACCGTGGACCAGCCCCATCCGATCAATTTTTATTCACAGAACCCACTCACACTAGACAGTCCCATAAATGTGTTTTACAGTCCCGTAAATGTTTTTGTTATAGTTAAACTAACCCAGTGGCAGCACTTAGAGGCTGAGACAGGAGAAACAAGTTTGAGCCCAGCCAGTGCAGCTCAGACCCTGTCTCAGAATTTTAAAAGGCGTGGGTATGTAGGTGAATGCAAAATTCCTTGATTCAGTAATAAATACAGAAGTAACCAGTAACCTACTTTGCAAAACTTTGGGTTTTTTGATTGAGCTGAAGTCGCTGCATAGTTCCAGCCTGGCCACAAATTTGGGTCATCCTCCTGCCTCTGCCTCCTGAGTGTTGGAATTATGGTCATGCACCACCAAACCCAGCTGGTCACCTTCCACCAGCACCTTGGGTTCAACAGTGATGAGACGCTTGCGTGCTCAGGAGATTTCACACTTCTACCTGGACGATTTCTGAACTAGCCAGGCCAGGCTCGCATCAGAGCCTGACACGAAGTACTCCCATCCGAGCTTGAGTGCCTACAGCCCCCACACTGGGAATTTCCATGCCAGCTGTGTGCCTCTCTCACGTTGCAGTTGCTGAGGTAACAGGTCATGGTACACCAAGGCCCCGCCCAGCACCCAGCCAGTGTGCACAGTGATGACATTAGAGGTAGGTGTCAGGGCAGCAGCCAGACACCAGAGGAGGCCAAGCCTGGACTGTGTGGATGGGCTTCATCCCAGTAGCATCTGGGGAGCATCTCTCCTAGTCCTGCTCAAGGCAGCATTACACCCTTCCTTTCACAGCTCCCATCTGCCATCCTTCACAAGGCCTGCCCAGGCAAGTCATCACCCCACATCCCTGGGGCCGGCCCCATTGGTGACCGTAATCAGGGTGCCTTTGTATAGCATCCACATCCTTGACTGCACCTGTGCCAGTCCCATCTGCCTACAGCTTCTGGACCCCTTTGATGGTCACCTTGATGGCCAAGCAGACAGGCCTTTCCATTCCTACAGGGTGGCTCCCAGCTTCTCTTAGGCTCTGCTTCACCTCTTACAGCGCCCTAGTTTGCAGTCCCCAGCAAGTGTCCAGCACTGAAGAGTATTTTCCACAGATAGGTAAGTCCTTAGCCCCTTGATTATTTCTGATATTTTTTGTTTCTTGAGACAGGGTCTCACTCTGTGGTTCAGGCTTTTGGACTTGCAGTGATCCTCTTGCTTCAGCCTCCCAGGGGCCACAATGCTTGGCCCCTAGTCCCTTAATGTTAAATGCCATTGTTATGCTACTGTACAAGATCTCTTTCCTGTCCCCCTTTTTTTTTTCTCGGAACTGGGGATTGAACTCAGGCCCTTATGCTTGCCAGGGAAGCACTTTACTAAGCCATCTCCCCAGCCCCTCCTGTCTAACTTTTTGAACTCAACTCCTATCCAGTACCTTGTTGGTAACACCCTTTGGATGTCTTCAAAGGCATCCCAAAATGCATAACAAGTCCAAAGCCATAACAAGTCTCATAGGCCATCCCCTGCATCTACTCCATTTCAGTTCCTGTCACCATCATTTATTCAAAATTGAAGCGCTGGAGCTGTAGCTCAGTAGTGGAGGACTTGCCTAGTATGGGTGAGGCCCCCGGTTCGGTCTTTAGTAACACACATACATAAATACACAGACACACATAGAGGAATCCTTAGTGGCAATACTGTCCGTTCCCAGTATACATCTGTGCCCTTCTGTCCCAAACAGTCCGGGGCAGATCATATGTCTGCTCAGAAACCTTGAATAGCTAGCTGGGTACCATTGCCACATGTCTGTCGTCCCAGGTACTGAGGAGGCTGAAGCAGGAGGTTTTCTTGAGCCCAGTTCAAGACCAGCCTGGGCAATACGGGGGGCGGGGATTTCATCTTAAAAATACCTAATGGGATTGAGCTGAACCTGCTTTGGCAGATTTATTGCCACTCAGTCTGCTCCAGCCACACCGGCTGCTCTTCTCTGCCTTAAATCCAAGTGGATGTCTCTTCCAGGACCTTTGGCTTCCCTGCTAGTCTTTCCTCCTGGAAAGCCCTCTGAATTTTAGTGTGTTTCCTCACCTGGTTCTCTGACATTTCTCTAGTTGTTTCTCTTTCATTTTCCTGCATGGCAGTTATTGCTACCTAAAATGATACAGTTTTGGACCCCAGGAATTTGGTCGTATTTGGGTCCTCAGCTGTACACAGCAGAGGCACAAGTCTGCGACACCCACTGAATGAACGCACTTGTTGGCTGTCGTTGTCGTCCCTGTGCTTACAGGCACTACTAGGGCTCGAAGTAAAGCAAATGCAGAGCCCTGAGGAGCCTTGCCACCTGGGGATGGGGCAGGCACTCAGCTTGCAGGCTGGACAGAACTGAATGGGATCTGGCCGATCTGGATTTCTGCCATGCTCTCTGCCCTGCAGCCTCGAGGGCAGGGACCTCCACGTGCTGCTCTCCCCTCTCCTGTACAGCGAAAAGTTGGAATCTGCCTGTAAACCAGTGATACTACCAAGCATTCCTGTTTTGACTAACAAGACATATATCCATTCTAGTGATTATGGCGAATTTAATTTGATTAAGTTTTTGAGACAGTGTCTTGCTATGTAGTCCGGCTTGCTTTGAACCCACAGCAATCCTTCTGGCTCGGCCTCCTGAGTGGTGGGATTACAGGTGTGCACCACCACACCCAACTATATATGGTTACTCTTACAGGTTTTTGTTTTTTGTTGTTCTGGGATTAAACTCAGGCCCTTGCTCTTGCCAGGGAAGCGCTTACTCCACTGAGCCATTTTCCCGGCCCCTACGGTTTTTGGTTTTTTTTTGGTTACTCTTATGTTTAACTTTTTTTTTAAAGTTTATTGAGAAACATATATGAATGACATAGTTTCAAAGCTGATTAATAGGACAGTTTCAATAATCAATACATTGTACATTGTTATCTTCTTAGTGGTTATTCATAGTATAAGAAGTAGAGAGGATATCCTTTCCGAACACTATTAGTA
>NW_004524668.1:1376321-1377741 GCF_000260255.1 Octodon degus | reverse complement strand
AAGAAAGAACATAGGTTCTTTGGCTGTTTGACTAATGGAACATGGTAGAAATGGCCTAATTCTTATGAAACAGTGAGGTCTACTTCCTGTTTCTTGGGACACTTGTTCGTGGAATCCAGCAGCTAGGCTGCATCCAGGACACATGCAGAAGCCATAGACAGGTGTTCTGACCAACTGTTTCAGCTGAGTTTCCAGTTGACAACCAAGGTCAATGCCAGACCTGAGTCAGGAAGCCTCTGGATAGTTCCAGGCCCCTCCACCACCTGCCTGCAACCCACTGCACGACAGCCCGGAGGGACCGCTGGTCAAGCCACCACATCTACAGATATCATGTAGAACCAGGGAGCGTTCAGTGGTCCTGATTTAAGCCTCCTCAGCCATTAAAGTAGAACCAACCATGAGGCCCATCCCTGTGCAAGGGGAGGTGAAAGCCAATAATTCACAAAATCTCAAAACACAGGAGCAAGCTAGTGTATTGGAAAAACAACTGTGACCAACATCTGGATGATCTTGGGATCAGATAAAGTTTCGGATGTGACTTGGAATAGCTGGGCCAGAGATTGTCCAGAACAAAGATGTGGATCAAGGAGGAGTTAGACATTCTGACAGAATGACACTGGGAGAGAGGAGGAAGAAGACAGGTTTGGGAAGAGGTTGTGACGTGGATTGAGACACATGGTTGCATTTGCAAAATGTCCCCTCTAAACACCAGAGCTGATGTGATAGCTCAGTGGACTAAGTGCCTGCTTAGGCAAGCACAGGGACTGGAGTTTGATCCCCAGCACCATAGTTTGCTTCTAGAGTAATAGAAGAGAGAGGTTCTTGCTGGAAGCTTTAACCCATGTCCCTGTACAAGACTTGGAGGAGTCTGAACCCCCAAGTTTACTCACTCACACCCCCTCCTTCTTATTAGGGCTACCAGCAGGCCCCAGGCACACGACTCACTCTCTTTGTTCTCCTATCTCTAAAGCTGGGGTGATAATATCGGCACTTGCATTTTGTGAAGATTCAAGAATCAGATGTGGTAGCACACACCTGTAATCCCAGCTACACAGGAGGGAGAGTCAAGCTGGAGGCTAGCCTGGGCAACTTAGCAAGACTCCATCTCAATAAAAGATGAAAAGGGCTGGGGATGCAGCTCCATGGTAGAGTACCCTAGTTTGAGTCCCAGATTCCTAGTATTGAGAAAAAAAGAAAACATACCTCAGGGCCGGCCAAATAGCTCAGTGGATTAAAGCACCTGCAAGCAGGCGAAGGGGCCGAGAGTTTGATCCCTGGGTCTGCCATGCTGGCCTTGTCCCTGGGCATCCTGAGATGGCAATTGAGACTGGGTGTGGTGGTACGTGCTTGTAATCCCAGCACTTAGAAGGCTGTAAACAGGTGGATCACTAGGAGTTCAATCTAGTAGTGAGACTCTGAA
>NW_004524668.1:1373895-1374896 GCF_000260255.1 Octodon degus | reverse complement strand
CTGGGACAAGGGTACAGAGTGGCACACCACACTCCTGTGTGTCTTGGGCTCCTTTGTAGCCCACACGGGGCTCATTCCATCCAGGTTGGCTCTGTGAGCAGGGAGGGAGCGCTGGGCCATGGACACAGACTTGTTGGGCTGCCGGACCCCCCACCTTTCCTTTGGCAACAAAGTCTTCTTGATTCCTTGGAGAACTCGACGAAGGTGCCATTCCTTGGGCCCTGCTATTGGGTCCCTATGATATAGGGAAACTTCCAAATGACACAGGGAGAAAAGTTGATCTCCCATCCTAGAAGGTACCTGGGACCAGTTCGTGTTCTCTGAAACTGAAGAATGAAATTTAGAGACAAATGGAGGTTATGAGTAGAATATGTTTATTGAGGGAAAGAAAGCTCCTGTCTGAGAGAGGGACAGGAGGGGGCCCTGAGCAGATTGTCCCCAGGAAGCTGTCTCTTCCAGGGAATTTTATAGAGGAAAACCATGTGGTGAGGCGGGCCTAAGGTGGTAGAGGAGACATGGGAACTCTCTTAGACTCGCTTAGGTGGGCATGAGGTGGGACGAAACTATGGCCAACCAATGAGATTACAACCAATGAGATTGCTCAGGTAAACTGATTAAATCCAGTACCAAATGGGGAAGTGAGTCATGTAGCAAGTGGGCATGAATTCGGGACAGGGTCTCTTCCTGTTGGGGATTGGGCTAGTGACTCATTTTGGGCTCTTTCAAGGCGACTGATACCTATTTAGAATATCAATCCCTGATGCCCATCCATAAGGAATTATGTAGCTGTGTTTCCTCTTTTGTCTCAGTCTTAAGGTCTGGCCCAAAGCTGGAGTGTCTCTTCCAACTTGCAAAGCCACCTTGTTGGGGGCCAGGGAGATGGCTCAGTGGAATAAGCACTTCCCTGGCAAGCGCAAGGGCCTGAGTTCAATCTCCGGTTCTGAAAAAAAAAAATTTTAAAAAAGTCACCTTGGGGCTGGAGAGATGGCTCAGTGGTCTAA
>NW_004524668.1:1369825-1371959 GCF_000260255.1 Octodon degus | reverse complement strand
CCACTGAGCCATCTTCCCAGCCCCCTCTTTCTCCTTTGAGACAGGGTCTCGCTATGCAGTTCAGGCTGGCCTTGAGCTTACTTTATAGCTCAAGCTGGTCTCAAACTTACAACGATCCCCCTGCCTCAGCCTCCCAAGTGCTGGGATCCCAGGTGAGCACCACCACACCTGGCTGGATAAGTAATTTCATCTCAGAGCTGTCCTCTTTGAACTGTAATATTTAAAAAATAGAATTTTCATCCAGATATAGACCCACGGGGATGCAGGTGGTCACTAGAGCACGGGGTTGGCTTTCAGCCTTCATATCCCCCACCTTGACTGAGTCCCTCTGTGTGGAACAACCCAGGCAACGGTTGATATAGGACAGCCCTGGGGTTAATGATGGCACCTGCTGTCTATGGCCTTGATCAGGTATGTAGAGTTCTTGAGCCTGAACGCTTAGTAAGAGCTCACTGAATAGTATCCATTATGACGGCCTCACTGCGGGCTTAGCCTCCCAGGCTCTGGCAACTGATGAAACAGCAAGTCCCAGCGCTTTCCTTCCGCATCTCCTACTTCCGCACCTCACAACCTTGCCAGATGGCCTTGGTGCCCTGCCTCCTCCCTCAGGGTTCTGTAGTGTCTGCTGGGCTCCTGGGAACGAGGTTCTGGCCTCTTCACCCCAGGGCCAGCCCCAGATACTTTCAGAAGGTCCCTGGCGTGAGCCCGGGCCTAGACTCCTCCTTCAGTCCCTGGGCAGGGCAAGTGGATACCAGGTGTAGCGTACTCAGGGCTTGGCCCCCGCAGCCGCCTTAGGTCCCCAGCCCTCTGCCCTCCCCTGGGCGTGTGGGCCACAGAAGCCAGAGCCAGGGTGCTGCATGCAGGGCCTCTGGGTGAGCCACGAGTGCTGGCCCAGCGCCGCGGCACTCAGTCTGATCTCACAATGGCTCCATTCACCGGGAGAGGAGCTGGCCTGCCCGGAACCCATGGGGTGATGCTGCAGGCTCCGGCAGGCTGGGGTGGAGGGCAGAAGCAGAGGCAGGAGCTGCTAAGGCTGGAAGCGTGATGGTGTCATGCCCCCCACTGCCACCACCTGATATCAATCAAGGTGACTGCCCCACAGTTGGGGCCCTGAGATCCGCTTCCCTGGGGGCTGTCAGCCGAGTGTGGGAGCAGATGAAGAGAAAGAGTTAGTCATGGGGTTCTGGGGAGAAAGGAGGCGGGGCCTTGAGCCCACACTCTGGCTGGCATCTGCAGGCCCATAGCCAGGGAGTGACGTGGTCTTGGTCCTGGAAAACAGACCTTCCAGTAACAACTGGGGCACCCCAGCCTCTCGGTGCCTTCTGCCTCAGGGTTCCAGGGTTTCCTGCAAGGATCTGCGTCTTCCTATAGGTATCCTCGTCCTACTCCAAAGCCCAAACCGAATCCAAATGATCCAGTTCTCAAATTAAAGCCACTGCTGTCTCGCCATTGCCAGAAGGACCATGACCTCAAGGTTCAGGCTGTCAGCTTTACCTGCCCAGCATCCATTCCTTTTCCACCCGAGCTCCAAACCTCTTTATTCCTGGGAAACCACCCCATACCAACTCTCAGTCCACATGGTTTGGGTGAGGTTCAGGCCTAGGGTTAGGCATGTGACACCAGCCTAGCCAATCAGAGTGGTCTCTCCTGCTCCCATGCCTTGATTGGTTCAGGGTGTGGTCACATAGCTTTAATTCAGTCCAATGAGATGTATTTCCAGAACTTGTGTATAAAACTTCATAGGAGTGAATCATTCATCTTTCCACTGAGCTTGGAGCTACGAGTATGTCAACCTGGAGCTGCCTCTGTTTGACAAGGCGGCAACACTGCTCCAAAGCCAGCCCAGGAAAAAGCTGAGGGATGGCAAGACCAAGTTTTTTTTCTTTTTTTTTGAGGAACCGGGGATTGAGCTCAGGCCCTTGCGCTTGTCAGAGAAGTGCTTATTCCACTGAGCCATCTCCCCGGCCCCAAATTATATTTGATTAATTTTTTTTTGGCAGAACCAAGGATTGAACTCAGGTCCTTGAACTTGCCAGGGAAGCGCTTATTCCACTGAGCCATGTCCCTGGCCCAAGACCAAGTTTTTTTTTTTTGTTTTTTTTTGTTTTTTTTTTTGTATTTTAGGGAAGGGTCT
>NW_004524668.1:1364576-1369282 GCF_000260255.1 Octodon degus | reverse complement strand
CTGGGCTGTACTCACTTTCTCCTGAGTACTAGCTCAACTCTTAAAGTCCGTTTCAAAGGCCAGCTCCCTTCCAGGGACATTGAGCTCTCTGCTCCTGTCTACCTCTGTGAAGGCTTGTGTGTAGATGTCCCCCCAAAGTTTCATGCAGTCATAGGTGGGACTTTTTCAGAAGTGCCTGGATCTATAGTGTGTGATGCTGGGATTTATTCATGATGCAGTGCTAAGATTAAGGGCACTAGGATTAAGGGTCTGAGTGCCACCCGCCCTGAGTAGCCTGGGTAGTATAGAAGCGACAGAAGAAGCCGTGGTCACTCCTTGCTTGCTTTGCTAACTTCTGCCCACCATAAGCTCTTTTTCTCCTGGGATGCTTTTCTGTCCTGCCACCCTGCCTTGGAGCCAGCCAACTGTTTACTAAAACCCCTACAAACTGCATGCCACATAAACTTCTGGGTGTTGGGTATTATTGTCTCAGCAACAAGAAAGTAACTAAGACAACTTCACTCTGGAGCAGCTACATGGCTGTATCAGGCCTTGTTGGCGTTTGTATCTTACCCACTAGATCATGCGCTTCTTGTGGAGTTTCTGTGTGTGCACTGTCTGGTACCTAGCCTGACACAGAAAAGGAGCCCAGGAGAAGCTTGTTACATAACCGGAAGTGCCACCGACCGGGGTTTGGGAAGGGCCTGGCTGTGTGCTGGTACTATGAGGATGAGGCCCAAATTATGGCACCGTGTGCTGGGAAGCCGACTCCCATGTAAATGTTACTTCCTGAAGCTGAAAAGTCCTCGTTCCTTCAACCTTAAAATCCAATTGTCCACCTGCAAAGGATCTGGGGTTCTAGAATATGTGCAGAGTTCAAGTCTGGCTGTTGTGCATGGCGCTGGTGTGGCATGGGGTGAGGCGTGTGACTGCCTTGGGGTTGAGCATCCTTGAGGTTATGTTGCAAACACCCAGTGCATGCTGGGAGCTGCTCTAAGGGCTGTGTGTGTCTTAGCATTTCCGTCCTCTGTCCTCCCGATGAGGCGTTGGGATCAGTGTTCTCTTCAGCTTAGCATGGAGGAAACCGGCTGGGTGGTCAAAGTCATGACTAGGAAGTGGCTGGAGTGGAACCTGGGGACATCCATATTCACACTCCCTCCTGTCCTGCCTCTCTACCAAGGGACAGTAGAGCCTTCTTCCCAGGGCTCTGTGCAGCTCAGCCTCCCCCTGCTGTGGGCGGTTCTCTGGGTGGAGCCGGGCATTTCTGTCCTCTCTACTCAGTGCAGTTTCTCAGAAAACCCGGATTTCAGGGTCAAGCTGAAGGGAGGGGGTTGCTTGTCCCTAGGACAGTGTCCACTTGGCCCTGGCTGTTGGCTGCTCGTAATGCTCATTTATCCACCCCAGAGTGCCGTGACTTCTGCATTCTCTGCACGTCTGCTCCAGAAGGGACAGAGGAGGGCGGCTCAGGTCCCAGCCAGGCCAGGGCAAGTTGGCTGGGAATGGAGAGATCCAGATGGCAGGATCAATCTGGTGTCAAGAAGCCCCAGCACTGCCACTGCCTCACTGTGAGAGCCTGGGAAGCCACCCAGCCTCCTGGGCCTCACTCCCTTCTGGGAAATGGGGACCCCCATGATGCCAACTTTATCCAGTGGTGTGAAGGTGATGTAGTTTGCAGAGTATGTTGTGCATACAGTAAGTGACAGTGGACATCGGGTCCGTGCTGCTGTTTGCACAGAGAGGACACGTGATGTGCTTGAGGTCACAAGTCACACAGCTAGAGAACAAGAGAGCCAGGGCTGAGCTGCAGTTCCTCACCTGTAGAGCAAAAGAGTGAAAAAACAGCTGGGTGCCTGGCTCACAGAGAGTGCGCCGTAAATTCAGGGCTTGTTATTATGCTCGAGCCGTGAGACCTCAAGCGACTCTCTTCTCCTCCTCTGCCCAGTTACTGTTTATTCCATGAAATACGGCCTTGACTGTGCCTGTGGTTTGCTCACAGACCTCTGGGCTCTGTCTTACCCTGCCAAATCAGTTCCTCTCAGGAGAGGATACAAGGACTCTCCTTTTTTGTTTTTTGTAACTCTCCTTTTTTTAAAAAAAATGTAATTGTTACAGGGTCTCACTGTGCTGCTCAGACTCGTAGTGATCCTCCTGTTTTCAGCCTCCCAAGAGCTGGGATTACAGGCATGCACCACCACGCCTGGTCTCGGTGGCTGGTTTAACATGCCCAGGGGCGGGGCTGGCACTGCATGTGGTGCCAGGAATGGAACCTCAAGCCCTGTACTTGCCTAAGCAGAAGCTTAATCCTCTGAGCTATCTTACCGGCCCCCTTTTTGTGGTTTTTGAGACAGGATCTTGCTATGTAGCTCATAGCTGGCTTGGAGTTTACTATGTGGTCTAGATTGGCCTCAAATTCATAGCAATCTTTCTTCTGGATTACAGCTGTGCATTACATGCTGGCCTTTTTTTTTTTTTTAGGGGGCGGGGCCCTGAGGGATTGAACTCAGGGCCTTCATACTGAGCCACATCCTCAAGTCCTTTTTTCTTCTGAGATAGGGTCACTCTAAATCACTAAATTTCCCAGACTGGGCTCAAACATTTTTTTTTTGTGGTGGTACCAGGGATTGAACTCAGGCCCTTGAGCTTGCCAGGGAAGCGCTTATTCCACTGAGCCATCTCCCCAGCCCATGGGCTCAAACTTGACCTCTGGAATAACTACTGTGCCTATTTTCGTTGTAGGCATCTCAGGCCGAGAGGTGAAGTGACGTGCCTGGGGAGTTAGCGCAGGCCTGCCAGCTGCAGGGTTCATCCTGACTTTCTTTGACCCTCTGCTCACGAGTTGGGGTGCACTGTGTGCCTGCCATCCACTGGACCGTTACTCATGCCCTGACTGTGGCTGAGGAGTGGGGATGGGAAGCCGAGGCAGGCCCAGCTTCCAGGACACAGCCTGCCAACACCTGCCACTCCATGGAGTCCAAAAGGGGCCCGGGCGCGGCTCACATCCTGCTGCTCTTCCGGAGCCAGAACCGGAGCAGCAAACCGGAAGAGGCCAAGGGGCCTGGCAGAAAGCTGTCACGCGGAAGGTGCAGCCCTCGGGAAGGGAACAGGGTTACCGAGTGTGCCCATTCCTTGGACACTCACCAGGATGGCCCGAATACCCCAGATATGGAGCCCCAAGATGCTCGCAGGCTACCTAGTCCCGGAAAAGCGATTGGCCTAAACCCCTGGCCATGGCTCGCCTCCAGGGAGACCCGGGTCTTCACATGGCCAGCACCACTGACACCTACAGTGCCTTGCGTGTGCAGGCAGGGCCCTGCCCTCTCCCTGACTGGCCTGAGGGCTGGAGAGAGGGCGCTGTAAGGAAGCAGTGCAGCTAAGAGATGGGAGGACTGAAAGCAGAGGGGATGACAAATGCGGAGAAACTCCAGAGGAAAGAAGGGGCCTTTAGAGCCAGGGGAAGCTGAAATTCCTGGGCCGGAAGTGTGTGTGGAACCTTTCAAAACAAGGATACTACAATACGTGACTTTTTCTTGGTGTGTGTGTTAAGAATTGTGTACAAAGTAAATCATCTATACAGATCCTCAAGCAATAAATCTCAAATATGAAAGACAAAAAAAAAAAAAAAAAAAGATACTTAATACCCCAGTTTTAGTTGTTCAGTGGCGGCTGTCCTTCCTGGCTCCACAAAGCTTCCAGGGCCCGGTTGCATCCTGGTCTGTGACAGCCCTCCCTTGGAGGAAGTGGAGAGGCAGTGTGCAGGGGATCTGGAGGCTGGAGCTGGGTGGATGCAGTCCTGGCCCCTGAGGATGTGCACCATCCGCGACCACTATGTCTCTGGGCTTCTCACAGGTGGGCCCTCGGTTTGAGCCTCATAGTGAGCCATAGACCTCAGAGCTGGGAGGTGTGAGTACTACACACCTGTACTGGTGTCACCTTGGGTCACCGTGCAGACTCGCTGAGGCTGTTTCCTCATCTGCAATGGGAACAGCAAGCTACACTAGGATTTTTCAGCCCCCTTTCTGTGGTAGGCACTGGTGTAGACACTGTAGCTGGGTTATTCTTTTTCAATCCTCACCTCCTAAGTAGGCACTGTTTTCAGGTGAGGAGAGGAACACAAGGATGCTTTAAAAATAGCCAGGTCGGCACGTTCAGAAGTAAAGATGTGGCTGGGAACGTAGCTCAGTGGCATGAATGTCTGCCCAGCAAGCACAAGGTCCTGAATTTGATCCCCGGTACCGCACACACAAAAAAAGCAAAGATGCGAAGACCCAGGAAATCTCACGCCATCTCACAGAGCTCAGCTGTCACACAGGGCAGGTGTGAGAGCCAAATGAACGCATGCGCATAATGCTTGTAGAACTGGGCCTGGCACGCAGTAAGCGCTCCATAAACGAAATGTACGCTCTTGCAGCGGAACCAGTAAAGACATGAACACCCAGCTTAACTTGCTTAACTATCAAGGGAGTTGATTATTTTTCCAACAGCAAATCCAGGGGCATTCTTGTCTCTGGGATCAACAGATTCAGCGGTTCAGTAAGGTGTGGGGACCCAGGGAATTTCAGTCTCCTAATTTGCCTCCCTCAGCATGAGCTTCCACCCAAGAGGAGCTATGCGCTTGTTAGCAAAACAGCAGCTAGCAACACCTGGGAGGTTACGTGTTCTGGCTCTTCCTCAGCAGGGAAAAAAGGCTACCCCTCCGATGGTCAAGGTGACGCACGCCCATAATCCCC
>NW_004524668.1:1357538-1364265 GCF_000260255.1 Octodon degus | reverse complement strand
GTCTGCCCCTGAGGTTTAGACAGGGGTGACCTTTCCCAGAAGCAGAAGGGTGGTGTTGGGAAGGCCTGAGGGTAGTGAATGTAAGCTAAAAGGATTACTGACCTCTGTTGGCTGGGAAACTGGGGTGGGAGGAACCCCTGGGTTACATAAATAATTCCAGCCCAACATGATGTCCAGTGTCGGGTGATGCGGAGGAAGTGGTTTATTTGGACTGAGGGTGGAGGTGTGTTTTCGGGGGATCCCTGGAGTCTTCGCCTCCGATTCCTGAAATATGAGAAAGATTTCCCCAGCTGAGGCAGTTGGGAAGAGGGTCAGAGGGTACAGCCTGAGCACAGAGCTGTGGCATTGGAGGGGAGAGGGGCCGAGGGTGGAAGAGTGTGGAGGCTAGGCCTCAGGAAGCGGAGCTTACTCCTCCCCTTTTCCTCTCCTTCACAGAAGGATGAGGACAGCGGTGCCATTACCCAGCCAGCGCCTGCAGTGCGTGTGCACTCCGCAGCCGCGTGAGCCTCAAGATAGCTCTGGGGGAAGTACTGTTACTGCCCATTGTACAGATGGGGAAAGAGAGACAGGAGCTTAAGTAATTCACCCAAGCTCACCCAGCTGAGACGGGCGGTGCTGGGCTGAGCACAGGCTGCCTGGCTCCAAAGCCAATGCTCTCGACTGCCCTGGCCAAACCCCCATCTCAGTGTGTGTTGGGGGGATGTTGGCAGGGAATAGGGAGAAATCCCCTCAGTAGCGGCGCATCGTTCAGTGAGTCTCTGCACCTGCTGGTGGCCTCAGCTGCGGGCCCACAACTGGGAGACAAAGGTGGGAAGCCAGTTTTGCTTCTGGTGGGCAGGGTGGTGGCTACTGCTGAAACTTTGCCCCTTCCTTAGGCCTTGGAGCTGCAGCAGAGGTGGGGAGAGGGTGAGCTCTCTCAAAGAGCGGGAGAGCCTCCTTCCTAGCGTTCTCCATGGCTTCAAATTTTGAAGTAACTATAATTTCCATTATTTCTAATATCCTTTTTTTTTGCGGAACTGGGGATTGAACTCAGGCCCTTGTGCTTGCCAGGAGGCAACTGCTTATTCTACTGAGCTATCTCCCTGGCTCAGTATCATGTCATTTGGAGGAGACAGATGCATTGTAGTGCAGGACAAAGCTATTTTCAAGCAAGCCATTCAAGGAATGTCATCTGGGGTGGTGACATATGCCTGTAATCCTAGTATTCAGGAGGCTGAGGCAGGAGGATCACTGTGAATTTGGTGCCAGCCTGAACTACACACTGAGGCCTGTCTTACCACCCTCAAAATTGTATTTTTTTTTTCCCATTAAAGCAGAAATCCTGGGTGGGAAAAATACAAGTAGTGATTGCTAATCTTTAGAGATTAGCTTTTTGTTTTGCTTTTTGACTTTTTCTCCCCAAGTTCTCTGTAATGAATATATTTAATTTTTAATAGACTCTCCCCTCTAAGAGAGAACAATAAAGTTCATTATTAAAATTCCTCCATGGAATATATTTCCACGAACCTATGCATTTATGCATAGAATGTCTTTGGAGGGCAACCGAGGAAAATTATTTCATCCTGGTGGCCCTGGGGGAGGGCACGTGAGAGGCTGGGGTGGCACAGGGTGGGGGCTGCCTTTCTTCTGTGGGCTGCGTGGCCCTGATCAGAGAGTTGTTTTGGGGTTTTTTGTTTTGTTTTTTTCCTCTTGCCATTTGCTTGGACGACCTATTTCCAGAGAGCTTTTTCTAAGTTGAAAGAAAAATAACCAAAGCATAACCTGAGATCCCAACAGGACCCCTCCTGTCATCTTCGGGATTGGATCCCCTCCCCCATTCCCTGCCCTGCCTCTTTAAGTGACACCCCTCCACGACACCCTGGCTCCATCTAAAAGGCGAAGCCAAGCTGGCTGGCTCTGGCAGTCAAGTGGCTGTGGGCGCCTGGCAGCTGGGGACCAACGCTGGACAGAGTCCCACTGCTGTCTCCCTGGGCTCCCGCCCCCGCAGGGAAGAGGTCACCTTAGTGGCCCCCACTCCCTGCCTCTCTGGAGCAGGCCACTGCTCCCACTGGCTTCTCTCCTTGCGGCTGCAGCAAAGCTACATTTCTCTTGCTTTAATATTTTTTTTTCCTAAATTCTATTTTCATTTTTACGAGCTGTCAGGGTGGGGGAAGCAGCTTGGTGTTAGAGAGCAAGCCCAGCACCAGACCAAAGAGAAATCCCAAAGGCCACATTTCTCGGGGCAACACGGGCTGTGTACTCAAAGGGGTCCTCTTCTTTGTCTCCCCGGACCTTTGCAAGAACTGGTGCCTGCCCCTTAGAGCAAACCCAAGGTCTAACAGATGCAAGGCAAATTCTACCCCTGAGCTACACAGCCCTCCAGAATTCTTTTTTTTTTTTTTTGTATTTTTTAGGGAAGGGTCTACAGGGTGTTCAGGGCCTCACTACTAGATCGAACTCATAGTAATCCTCCTGTTTACAGCCTCCCAAGAGCTGGGATTACAGGCGTGCACCACCATGCCCAGTCTCAATTGCTGTCTCAGCATGCCCCAGGGGCGGGGCTGGCATGGCAGGCCTGAGATCGAATCTGCACCCCTGTGCTTCTGCACCTGATTGCAGGTGCCTTAATCTGCTTAGCTACTTGGCTGGTCCTCCTCCAAAATTCTTATTAAATGAATCAAACAATCAATTCAAGACACCAAACATTTCTGGGGTGTTCACAAAGTGTGTGAAATATCGTACACTTGGTCTGTATCAGGCCCGTGCAGCTAAGTAGTGCCTATGCATGAACCCTCGTGACGGGCACCCAAGTCTAGGACCTGGAGCATCTCCACCCACAGATGGGGACATTTTCTTTTTTTATTCTTCAGTACCAGGGATCGAACTCAGGACCTTGTACTTGCCATGCGAGCACTTATTCCACTGAGCTATCTCCCTGGCCCCTACATTTTCTTTCTTTGTTCTTCTGTTTTTGAGTCACTAATTTTATTATTCACAATGCTCATAGAAAAAGAAACTTGTTAGACCCGATGTAGTGGCACACGCCTGCAATCCCAGTACTCGGGAGGCTGAGGCAGAAGGAGGATTGTTGTGCAGGTGTGAGCCACCACACCCTGTTAGCAGGCCTTCTTGCAGGAGGGGCATTTGCAGTTTTGGCATCTGCAAGAGCCGGCACAAGTGTAGGAGCCTTCAGTGGCACAGGGGCAGCTGGGGTCTATTTCAAATCAAGATCAAAACCCAGGTGCAAGGAGGCGGGGATGGGGGCTGTGCTCCCAGGTAGGTACACGCGCTACCCCTCCCCCTGGATACTTTTTCACTTTAGCACTTACCACTAGCTGCCCTGTTTGTGTTAAGACCCGACATCCCACTAGAAAGAGAGTTCCGGGAGGACCGAGGCTATTTTGCTCACTCTGGTATTCACAGGACCTGGAATAGTGCCTGGCACATCCAGGCATCTGTTTATGTCCTTGTTAAACATCCTGCCTCTGACAAACCATCCCTGACTCTCACTTCCGCCTTAAAAGGCTGTGGTTTATCCAGCTGTGTGAATTCTGTGTATTTCCCCCAGTCCTGCAATCATGGGGCTTTGCTTTTTTCTTTTCTTTTCTTTTCTTTTCTTTTCTTTTCTTTTCTTTTCTTTTCTTTTCTTTTCTTTCTTTCTCTTTCTTTCCTTCCTTCCTTCCTTCCTTCCTTCCTTCCTTCCTTCCTTCCTTCCTTTCTCCTTCCTTCCTTTCTTTTTTTTTTTTGCTGGAACAGGGGATTTAACTCAGGCTCTTGCGCTTGCCAGAGAAGCGCTTATTCCACTGAGCCATCTTGCTGGCCCTTTCATTTTATTTTATTTTATTTTTTGAGACAGGGTCTCACTACATTGCCCAAGATGATGGCCTTGAACTCATGGCGGTCCTCCTGCCTCAGTCTCCTGAGTGCTGGGACTACAGGCATGCACCACCACGCCCCACTGTAGTTTTCTTGATCAGCTGGCAAACTTGGAATGGGCAGGGCCTGTGATTAATATTAGCCATAACCACCCCTTGTGGAGTATTTAGCACATACCAGCTCTTTCTGTGGAGCATCTCATCCCATAGTTTCAAGCGACAGTGAGGTCGTGTGCTGTCCCCACTTCTGGAGAAGGAAACAGAGGCTCCTGAAGGTGAGCTGCTCGAGGTCTCTGGCTGGACCTGGCCAGCAGCCTGAATCTAGAGTTGGGGTCCATAACCACTATGCATTTTGCTTGGTCCGTGAAACCCCAGTCGCTTGCACTACATGTTCAAGGAGAACGCTTGCAGGTGTCTCCAAACGTCCCTGGCAGGTGGCAAGCGACAGAGGCAGCTGTGGCCCTGCTGACTGCGGGGCCCCAGTCCCGGTGAAGGCAGGCTTGTCTAGGCCTCGGGATTTAAAAAAGGTGGAGCTATGATTCCCCTCCTCTGATGCACACCTTTAAAGCCCTTGCCCTTTGGAAAGAGGCAATGGTGAGTGTCCTGAGCCTCCTCGGCCTCCTCGAGGTTCAGCTCTGGGACCAGGGAGGCTGAGGGGACAGGGCTGGAGTGGCCACAGGCATTAAAATTCAAAAGGAAAGGGCCAGCCAGATAGCTCAGTGGACTAAAGCACCTGCTTAGGCAGACTCAGGGACTGGGGTTTGATCCCTGGCATGTCCTGCTGGCCCCACCCCCGGGGCATGCTGAGACTGTGACTGAGACTAGGCCTATAATCCCAATGCTTGGGAGGCTCAAAACAGGAGGATCACTATGTAGTGAGACCCTGTAGACCCTGTACTAAATACAGAAACAAACAAACACAAAAATGCAAAAGGAAAAGTAGCCAAACCACAAACAAGTCCTGAAAAAGAAAGAAGTCAGGGCCAGGGAGATAACTCAGTAAAATGAGTGCCTGCCTGGCAAGCTCAGAGTCCTGAGTTCAACCCTCAGTACCACACACACACACACACACACACACACACACAAGGTCCTAGAGTAAGTTCTCTCCCCTTACTTAGAGGGGCTAGAGAGGTAGATCCCTGAGCTTTAGTTGGACTTTCTGCATTTTTCTGCCTCTGAGCCTCCACAATGTTTATTTCCACTTGAAATAGCTTGAACACATCCAGGCATTCTTTTTATGTCCTTGTTAAACTGACAAGCATACAAAAACGCTTAAAGGTGCTCTGCCTAGATTCACTAATTTTTCTATTTTGCTACTTTTTGGCTTCTATTCACAGAAAAAAAAAATGCAGGTAAAGAGAGCTATGTAAGTAGGTATATATACACATCCATAATTATTTGTTTTTTTCTGAGTCACTTGAGAAAAGATTGTAAACACTAAGGCTTTTGTTGTGGTTTTGGTTTTGGTTTTTGGAGACAAGGTCTTGCTCTGTAGTTGAGTCTGGCCTGGACTCACCACACAGCCCAGGCTGGGCTTGAACTCAGCCATCCTCTTGCCTCAGCCTCCTGAGTGCTGGCATTACAAGCATGGGCTGCCATACCCATCAGCAATAGTTCAGGGTTTTTTGTTTTTTGGGTTTTTTTTTCCTTTTTCTTATAGCATTCTTTCCCCTCTAGTACAGAATCTGGCCTGAGGTCACATATGGCCTCTAGTTGTCCTGTCTCCTTTACTCTCCTTTAATCTGGAACAGTCACCCTGCATTTCTATTCTCTTGTTTTCTTTTTTGGTGGTAGGGATTGAACTCAGGACCTCACGCTTGCCAGGCAAGGAAAAAGGAAAACCAGCCAAACTACAAGCAAGTCCTTAAAATTATTCCACTGAGCTACCTCCCTGCCCCACCCCCTTTCTTTTTTCTTTTTTAATGTATTTGGTTGGTACAGGGTCTCCTTATGCAGCTTGGACTCATAGTGATCCTCCTGTTTTTAGCCTCCCCAGCGCTGGAATTACAGGGGTGTGCTGCGACGCCCAGCCTCTGTGGCCTGCTCAGTGTGCCCTGGGGGCAGGGCTTGCACGACCTGTGGTGCTGGGGATCGAACTGTGGTCTCTGCACTTGCCCAAGCAAGTGCTTTAGCCCACTGAGCTATCTCGCCAGCCCCAGCCCCTGTCTTTCTTGACACTGAACTTTAGAAGAACATGGGGTAGTTGTTCTAGGGAGTGTTCCTTGCTTTGGGTATGTCTGATGTCCCCTCAGGATCAGGTGTGGCTGTGCACTGTCGTCTGAACTACTATAAAAATGATATTATAGGGGCTAGGGAGATAGCTCAGTGGAATAAGTGCTTGCCTGGCAAGTGCAAGGTCCTGAAATTAAAATAAAATAAAATAAAAATGATATTATGTACTTTTGGGGCATTGCTTCCAGGAGTGTCCAAAGTCTGTCTGCTTGCAGAGGGTGACATCAATTTTGGTTACCTGGTTAAGGAAGGCCTGGCTTTTCCATTGTGTAAATTACAGTTTTCGCCTTGCCAAGAAGAAGCTGTCTGTAGGGACACCTACAGGTCACGTAAATATCCTCTTCCTGCTGATTCTTGCAGGGCTGGTTTCTGATCAGCAGGAATTGGTTCTCTGCCCCCTTTCACCTTCTTTGTCCTTGTCATCCTCGCTCCGTGTGGGCACGGGGATGGAGCCTTTCTTAGCATGCTCTACCGGGAAAATGGTATGAAAGGTTAACGTGGTCAGCAAGAGGCAGGGTGTGGGGCTTGGATGTGCCGCTCCCTGCCAGGAGCCTTACTGGTCAACCGGTGAGGGGGTGGACCCAGCATCAGCTTCAGGGGAAGAAAAGACTCCTGGAATCGTGCCTAAAAATTAAGAGGCA
>NW_004524668.1:1354068-1357438 GCF_000260255.1 Octodon degus | reverse complement strand
GTCCTGCTTTACCTTGGTGTTGGCCATCCAGCAGAAAAGTATAAAAACGAAATATAACAAGTAAAGCCATGTTGTTATGTTGAGCTGTAGGGGACTCAGGTCAACAATTTCTGACATTGCCAGTCAAGCGGGAGACCCAATACTATTATGGGCTACTGGACTCTTTTAGAATATTTTGCTGAGTTTACACACCTATAATATTCAAATAACGGAACTTAACAAAAGTAGGGTATACAGATGATTGCATCTGTGTATTCAAAGTGGTTTGGATAGATATATAGTTACATTCTCTTAATGAATAGAATGATTCTTGTACAGCAATTAACCACTAGGAAGAATGTATGAAGTGTGTTAATTATTGAAACTGTCTACCGATTTGATTTGCAACTGTCTCATTGCTATTTGTTTATCAATAAAGTTATGGGAAAAAAATAAAAATATATTTTTGGATAGATAATACCTATAGGACAAAAGATACATAACAAGATAGCATGTAAGTAAACCAATGCACACCCCTTGCCCTGTCACTCAGTTTGTCTCTTTGAGAGTAGGCACTGTTTCTCTTTTCTTCAGACAGGATCTCACAATGTAGTCCTGGGTAGCCTTAAACTTGTGGCCATCCTCCTGCCTCAGCCTCCCAAGTGAGCCCTGGGATCCTAGGTGTGCGTCGCTACACCTGGTGGAGTAAGGACTCTTTTTTTTCGGAACCGGAGATTGAACTCAGGCCCTTGCGCTTGCCAGGCAAGTGCTTGTTCCACTGAGCCATCTCCCTAGCCCTGGAGTAAGGACTCTTAACACCTTGTTTTGTTTCTCTCCAGAACGAAGTCCATATTTGATATACAGGTATGCCAAGAGGATGCATAAGAAAGAAAACACAGTAGGTAGGTATTACATGTCATTTTTAGATTAATTAAAAAAGAGCCAATGTTGGGCTGGCCAGCTAGCTCAGTGGACTAAAGCACTTGCTTAGGCAGAACGTAAGGACTAGGATTCAATCCCCAGCGTGCCATGCCAGCTCCACCCCCGGGGTGCACTGAGATGGCGATTGAGACTAGGTGTGGTAGTGCACACCTGTAATCCCAGCGCTTGGAAGGCCCTGTACTAGGTACATGAAAATAAATAAATAAATAAATAAATAAATAAATAAATAAATAAATATCCAATGTCATTAGTATTATGAGTTTCTTTTTTTCTTTTTCTTTTCTTTTTTCTTTTTTTTTTTCTTTTTTTTTTCTTTTTTTTTTTTGACAGAACTGGGGATTAAACTCAGGCCCTTGCGCTTGCCAGGCAAGCACTTATTCTACTGAGCCATCTCCCCAGCCCAGTATTATGAGTTTCTGAGAATAGTTTTGATATATTCATTTTTTTTTGTACAGGGAATTGAACTCACGACCTTGCACTTGCCAGGCAGGCACTGGCTAAGCTAAATCCCCAGCCCCTGTCTCTGAGAATAGATTATACCTCTTCATTGGTTGAGTCATCTTCAGTGTTTTGTTTGGTTTTGGTTTTGGTCTTTTTGAGACACGGTCTTACTTTGTAGTGCAAACTGGCCTTGAGCTTACTATATAGCCCAGGCTGGCCTCAAACTTGAGGTGACCCTCCTGCTCAGCCACCTGACTGCTGCAGTTACAGGCCTAAGCCACCATGTCCAGCCCCTGATTTTTTTGAGAAGCATTAGCTTGTGTCCAGCTGCTTTCAAGAATTTTCTTACAGTTGGTTCTGGATTTCCTTTGGAGCTAAAGGGAAGACAGCTATCTCAGGAGATTCTGCGCCTATGGGTGCTTTGCTTTCGATTATTTGAGACAGGGTCTCACAATGTATTCAAGCTGGCTTTGAACTCACTATGTAGCCCAGGCTGGCCTCAGACTCACAGCTTTCTTCCTGCTTCAGCCTCCTAGAGTGCTGGGACCACAGGGGTGCAGGGCTACGCCCAGCTGGTGACTCCTTTTGGCCTGAAGGACAAGCCCTCCACCTTAGCGCAGACTCTACATTCCCTCTCTGCTTCCAGGTGAGCCATGGAAGGACTCATTATTTCCCGACTGGATGGAGGAGGACACAGGTGCAGTGAATTGCTGAGCTAGTAAGTGCAGGGCTGGGATTTGAACTCAGAGTGTTGATGTAAAAATATTCTGATCTCAGGATCATAAAGGAAAGACATAGAGTTGGGGAGAGGATTGTGCATAAAAATTCAAAAGTGGCTTTTTTTTTTTTTTTTAAGTGCCAAAACTTTTATGTGGCCTCCTTTTTAGTCACATAAGAAGTCCAGGAGGCCACTGGCGATAAGGACAAGGAGGTTTAGATTTGATTACAGGTTCTGCCGCTTACTGGCTATATAGCACTGGGCAAACTTTCTCATCCTTGAGCCTCAATTTTTTCTGCTGCATTTCCCATTGTAAATGCTCTACAATGTAGGCCCATGGCTTGTGGCCAGGAAGGGCCTCTGTGTCCTGGGACCCTCTGGAGCTCTGTTCAGAGCCTAGCAGAGCAGAACTGAAGTGTGTCATCAGCTCCGGTGTTTGTTCAGTGACTTGCTTCCTCCAGAGAAGCTCAGATCTACAGGGAAGCTGGAAAGGCTGGCGCTTCTGCAAACACCGCATTCACATTAAACTTCAGCCAACCCAATGGCTACATCACAATCTGTGGGATTTTATAGGACCCAATTCACCATGTAGGGACACAGTTGGAAACGCAGGCCAAGTTGAAATTTTCCATAGCCAAGCTGACTGGCATCAGTAAGGATACAGTGAGCACTTCTCAGCTCTTGGGAGGCTGAGGCAGGAGGATCGCTGTAAGTTCAAGGCCAGCCTGAGCTACAAAGTGAACTCAAGGCCAGCCTGAACTGCATAGCAAGACCCTGTCTCAAAAAGATCCCTAAAAAAAAAAAAATCGAACACTTATTATTTGATAGATGCTGTGAAAGAAATGACAGTGTAAAACTTGGGAGATGGGAGGTTAAAAGGCAAGGCTTGAAATCTGTAATACTTATTCTTGTACTCAGTCTGATGGGATAGAATTACCATTAGGTGCCAGGCACCACGTTAGGCATAGGAGAGCATTAATAATAACAAAAATTTATTGAGTATTCTCAATGCCGTGTATTCTATGCCTTACCTTTGTTAATTGGTTCAGTCTCCATAAGAACCCTATGAGGGAGGTATTATTTTATAGAAGGAAATTGCACAAAGAGGAAATCTATCATTGAGCTACCTCTTGAGAACTCCTTTGCTCAAGAGGAGCTATGCAGGGCCAACCAAATAGCTCAGTGGATTAAAGCTCCTGCAAGCAGGAGCAGGGGTCAAGGGTTCAATCTCTGGGCCTGCTGTGCTGGCCCTGCCCCTGGGGCACACTAAGACAGCAATTGAGACTGGGC
>NW_004524668.1:1350216-1353968 GCF_000260255.1 Octodon degus | reverse complement strand
AAAAAAAAAAAAAAAAAAAAATCAAGAGGCAGAACTCAGGGTGTAGCTCAGTGGGAGAGCCCTTGCTTGGCATTCAAGCCCTGGGTTCAACCCATAGTCCTGCAACAAGCAAAACAAAACAAAATGAAACTAAGAAGCAAATCAGACAAGAAAAGCAGATGAAGTGCCGAGTTACACCCTCAGGCCTCCGGCCACCGCTATGGTTTGCTCACACAAGGCCATTTTCCTCTGTCACAGGTTGTTCCTGCTGTGTCATCAGCCTCTGCCGGCCACAGTGCTGTGGAACAGGGTGTTCTGCACAAAGACTGGCAGTCCTGATCCAAGTACTGTACAGCCTTGGCAATAGGAAGCCTGGCAAGTGCAAGGTCCTGAGTTCAATTCCTGATACAAAAACAAAATAAAACAAACAACACCAACAAAATAGAGGGCCTGCCAGATAGCTCAACAGATTAAAATACCTACTTAGGCAGACACAGCGACCAACTGGGGTTCGACTTCCAGCATGCCGTGCTGGCCCTGCCCCTGGGGTGCACTGAGAAGGTGACTGAGACTGGGTGAGGTGGCGCATGCCTGTAATCCCAGCACTTGGGAGGCTGAACATAGGCGGATCATTAGATTCTGGCCTGTGTGGTGAGACCCTGTACCAAATACATTAAAAAACAAGACAAAACAAGCAAGCAAACAAAAACAAATAGGAAGCCTGGCTCTGCATAAGGCTGGCAGCTATTTCATACAGGAAACAAAGAACCAGAGCTGCCACGCATTGCACAAGCCAGTGGCAAGGGAGTGAGGTGGATGGCTGGGGATGTGGGCTGCAGTTGGGAAAACCTCAGGCCGCCGCTTTTCCTAGTTCCTGCACTGCGCTGGCTCTCTGGGGCTCCGCAGGCTGCACAGCTCTGAGCGGGGGAGCTCATGTATTCTTTTGAAGCGTGAAGGGTACTTGTCAGCTTTGAAAAAATACATTTGGCTGTTGAATTTGAAATAGCTCCACGCCCCCTCGGCTGCCTAGCTGTGATCTAAAGGACCGACTGTTCAGGTCTTGAAGTACCAAATAAATGAACCGTGAGCTTCCAAGGATGGAGAAGAAATGTCCTTACCTATGACAGATTTCATGACTCAAAAGGTTTGGTGTATTTTGCTCAGATGTCGCAGACAAGCAACCAGGGAGTGAACCCCCCTGAGATTCTCCTGGAGCAACAGCTAGCTGTCCCTGTGTCTACCCACAGGCAGTATGAAATGGTCACCTGCTTGGAGCCAGGGCCCCAGCTCCGGGGCAGAAGCTGTTTCTCTAGATTCAATGTCACATCTGTATGCTGAGCTCAGATCAAATGGCAGTGCAGCCATGATGCGGACTGCTGGACACACAGTGCCACCCACATTGTAGCTGGGCGGGGTGGGGGCAGCGGACGGCACCATCTGGAGTCAGAATTGACTTGGATTTGAGTCCCATACCGCTGCTTACTTGACAGCGACTTCACTCTGACAACAAGTGATTTAGTCCCTCTAAGCCCGCCTTCCTCTTCTTGGGCCTAGTTATTAAATGAGATGGTCTATGCAAGGCATGCAGTAGTCACCTACTAAGTGCTCAGCTAGCCCTCTAATATTAACAGAGGCACGAATAACTGTAACACTGGTGATGATAATGGTGGTATCTGAGACTCCAGGCATCTAATACTTTAGTCTTGGCTGGGAAGTTGGGTCTGGGGTGGTTTGGGGCGAGGATGGAGGTCGATGGAGCAGTGCTGGCCCTGAGTTGAATTCACCAGGTACAGAATGTCATTGCCTAGGTGGCCGACTCTGACAGACCCTATCCTAGCCTACAACTCCACCCTCAACAACTTCAATGTCTTTTTTTTTTTTGGTGGAACCGGGATTTGAACTCAGACCCCAGTGCTTGCCAGGGAAGCGCTTATTCTACTGAGCCATCTCCCTGGTCTCTCAGCGTCATTTTTGATGACTGTGTATTTATTATTCCAGCGTATAAATGAACTATGTTTTACTTGGAATTATAGTTTTAAATAGCAGTAAAATATTCCAATGACTGAGTATATCATATTTTGATAGGAAAACAGCATGATATATTAGAATTATAGCAGGCTTTGTAGATAGAGACCATCGATCATTTAGTCAACTTTTTTTTTTATGTATTTGGTACAGAGTCTACAGGGTCTCACTACACAGATTGGACTCATAGTGATTCTCCTGTTTTCAGCCTTCCAAGTGCTGGGATTACAGGTGCACGCCACCATGCTCAGTCTCAATTGCCATCTCAGTATGCCTGGGGAGTGGGGCCTGCACAGCACACCAGGGATCAAACCCAGTCCCTGCGGGCGCTTTAATCTGCAAAGCTATCTAGCCGGCCCTATTTAGTCCACATTTTTTTTTTTTCCTTTGTGTGATGCTAGGGATAGAAACCAGGATTTGGTGCATACCAGACAAGTTCCCTACCACTAAGCTACCCTCCCATCTTTGTCAACATTTTTTAAGCACTAACTTTGGCACAGGTGGGGTGGTACATAGTGTCCAGGAGGAGGTGAGGAGAAATGTGGGCCTCGCCTCCCGCAGCTTATGGATGGGAGGGGCAATAAGCAAGAACTAGGCCTGAGTTCAAGCCCCTGGCTGTGTCATCTTAAACTAGTCACATACCTCTCCTGGAGCATGGGCTTCTCAAATACGGAAATCAATGTAGGTGTTGTCACATTGGGCAGAGCCAACAAACATTGGTTCTGTCTTCTAAGGCTCGCTAATTTGCCTTTGACAGTTAGTGATCTGTCACCATCACTGAATACCTGACACTACATATATATATATATATCTCAGGGTCTCAGGCATGCTAAATAGGGTAGTCAGGTTTTTGTTGCTGTGCTCCAGTGCCTGAGAATAAACAATTTAAATAAGGAAAGATTTACTTCAGCTCCTAGTTCAGTCCATGGTCAGCTGGCTCCAGTGATTTTAGACCTGTGGGAGGGCAGAAACCTCATGGCAGAGCAGCATGACATGATAGCCAGGAAGCAGAGGGGGGGGGGAGAGAGAGAGAGAGAGAGAGAGAGAGAGAGAGAGAGAGAGGAAGGAAGGAGTGGGAGCAAAAATATATCCTTCAAAAGCACAGCCCCAGTGCCCCCCATCCTCCAACAAAGCCCTTACGGCTCCTAGGCCATTCTGTTTGAACTCATCAATGGATTGATAGGTCATTCATCTGGCAGATTAACTGATTGCAAAATGAATCCTGCAGAGACAACTTCTGTCAGTAGGGAAGCACTGTGTCTTAGTTACTTTTCTTGTTGATAAAGCAAAATACTACTTGACTCTCAAAGTTTAGGGAAGAAAGGTTTATTTAGCTCTCAGTTTGTAGAGGTTTCAGTCCGCGATCCGCTAGCTCCAAGGCAGGGTGTCAGGGCAGGGGAGAAACAGTTTATGGTGGGTAGAAGGCAGCAAAGCAAGTGAGGGGCAAACACAGCTCTTTCTGCACTTGATCTTAGCCAAAAGGCTGAGAAGTGATAACACAGCTCTTTCTATCCCCGATTTCTTATCCAGAGTACTGAGGGTGGTGGCAGACACACCCTTAATCCTAGGTCCCTTGAGCCTGGCATTGCACGATGATGAATCAATCCCAGCATAACCCTCTAGATCCAGGCACCTCTGAAAAAGCCCTAGCTATGACTACATGAGGTTTTGGGAGGCATCTAAACACAAGGCATAATACAGGGTATCCTGGGGGCTCTTTTCTCTTTCTTTCTTTCTTTTTTTTTTTT
>NW_004524668.1:1335625-1338691 GCF_000260255.1 Octodon degus | reverse complement strand
AGAGAGAGAGACAGAGAGAGAGCTATGCCTAGTGACAAGGTCTTTCCCACTAAGAATGTCATAGTATACCCAAGAAGAAGCAGGTATGGACATAAGATGTAATAATAGACATAAGATGTAATAATAGACATAAGATGTAATAATAGCTAACAAATGTCTATTGAGTGGTAAGTTGTTTATTATGATAGGCTTTGTGGGCGTGACCTCAGTTAATCCTCTCAATGACTACATGACTTAGCTTCTATTATAGTCCCTGTCCTAGCCACGGGAGAGCTTAGCTGGGTTAAGTACCTTCCCCAAGCTAGCAGGCAGTTCCCTAGGGAGACCCACACTGGGATCTGGGACAGTACCTTGACCTCCCTGATGGGTGGGGTGGACTCCAAACCAACCCTTCAGTTCCATCAGGGGCTCTGTGTGTGTTCAAGGAGGTGTCTTGGAGTGGGGACCCTTAGTATACATTGGAGGTGTCTTGGAGTGGGGACCCTTAGTATACATTGGAGGTGTCTTGGAGTGGGGACCCTTAGTATACATTGGAGCAGTCTTGGGTTTGAGCTCCAACTCTACTGTCTTCCCAGTTGAATGACTTGTGGTAAGTTCTTCTCTACCCTAAGTTTCCTTATTTGTAAAATGGGCACAAAGGAAACTAGGCTTGTGAAAGACCACCACGAATGAACAGGATGGGATATGAAAGCGCCAAGCTAGGTGTCTGCTGCACAGTATGGGGGCTCTGAGAGTGTCAGAGGAGCGGCGGCGCACTAGCCCATCCCAGCACTGACACGGGTTGTCTGATGACCCTGTTAGGTAGGCTCATTTTAGACTCACTTTAGTGATGTAAAACTGAAGAACAGTCATCCTGACCTGGTAGATGACAGAGGCAAGATGGAGCCCAGGCAGTCTGGCCCCACAGTCCATATGCTTAGGACCTCTGATCTTCTGCTGGGACTCCTCAGTGGGATGTGACAGCCAGCAGCAGGCTCAGAGGAAGGAGGAGGGAAGTGTCCCCTTGTGGAGTGGTTATTGTGGGAAACACAGGAGAAGAAAACTGTTCCATGGGGTATATGGGACCACAACAGAAATGGGGGCACAATCATTCATTCTATAATTTTGTTGTTTTTAGTGTGTGTGTGTGTGTGTGTGTGTGTGTGTGTGTGTGTTTGTATTTAGGACAGAGTGTACAGGGTGTACAGGGTCTCTCTGCATAGATTGGACTCGTACTGATCCTCTTGTTTATAGCCTCCCAAGTGCTGGGATTACAGGCAAGCAGTACAACACCACACCCAGTCTTAATCCCTGAATCAGCTCACCCCAGGGGCGGGGCCAGCATGGCACGCTGCCGGGTATCGAACTCCTGGCCCCTGTGTCTGCCTAAGCAGGCGCTTCAATCCGCTTGCTTGTGTTTTGAGACAGGGTCCTGCTATGCAGTTCAGGATGGCCTTCAACTCACTCTGTGGCACAGATTGGCCTCTTACTTGCAGCAATCCTCCTGCCTCAGTTTCCTAGAGTGCTGGGATTACAAGCATCAGCCACCATGTCTGGTCCTCATTCTGTAGGTTTTTGGTTTTTTTTTTTTTTTTTTGAACCGGGGATTGAACTCAGACCCTTGAGCTTGCTAGGGAAGCGCTTATTCCACTGAGTCATCTCCCTGTCCCCACTGAGTTTTTATTGATGAGCTATTCTATAAGCCAGGCATATAGCTATAAAAAAAAAAAAAACCCAGCAAAAATCTTTCCTCTAAAAGAGTTTATGTTCATGTATTGGTGGGGAGGGGCGACCTGCAACAGACAAGGAACAGACAAGTATTAGAGGAGAGAAATGAAGGGGAAGATGAGGGAGACCTAGCAGCTTGCAGCGTTGCCTAGGGTGACATTTGGGGAGGGCTCCCTGAGAAGGCCATAGTCCTGCAGCAAAGACCTGAAGGAGGCTAAAGAGTGAGAGTTGTGGACATTCTGGAAGGAGGATGGTGGACGGAGGGATTGGAGCAAGTGCAAAAGCCCTGGGGCAACGGGAATAGCCAGGCGGAGGGTGGCTGGGTGGGGAGCGATGCAGATAGCAGCAGCAATGAGGTCAGAGGGGTGTGTGGAGAGGAACACTCCTCCACCCATCTTTAAACTTTCTGTGTGGATTACAAAAACAAACACAGGCACAGGATGCAAAACAGGCTTGCCTTTCAAAGCGGGAAGGAACATAAATTCAACGGACCATGGAACCTCCCTGCATAAACATCTCCATTCCTCCCCCCAATCCCATATGTGTCAGCCAATAGGGTAGAAGTTGGGAGCTGAGGTCTGACAGTGACCAGGTTTCCAAGTCCAGGCTCAGAGTCTGAGCTCCTTCCCGGGGCTTCCTTGTGGGTGAAGGCAGGCTTGGAGGTCATACTCCCTGAGGGCTCTGTGGAGGAGAGGGCCACTGGCTTCCTCCTCGTGGCTAAGAGCTGTGCTTAGTCAAGAAGCCTAAGGGATCCCGTTCTGCTTCTCCTTCCAAGGTCCTGGTGTGGACAGCCTGTGGGATACTCACTGACCCCATCTGCATCCCATAAGCCCTCATGCAAATCTAGGAGAACAGAAAGGCCAGCCTCAGGCCAGGCTGGGTCTTCTTTGAGGTTCTGTGGGATCCTCCGGTTGATTTCAGCTTGGGATCACCCTTTTGGTTCCTTTTAAGGCAAGACAGAAGAGGGAGACTACAAGAGAACTTTAGTTCATGATTCCATGAAAAACAAACAGTGCAGTTCAGAGTCCAGCCAGTCACCTCTGTTTTTGTTTGTCTTGACCTAAGCGGTAGACTCCTGGCCCTGGTATTTATTGCTTTTCAACAAAAAGCTGGTCTTAGAGGGAGCTGGATATGATGCCATGCTAGCTTGCAGGGATGGACCAGGACAGCCAAAGGCCAGGGCAGATAGTGGCCATTATTGACTGCCTAGGACAGAGGAGATAGCAGGGACCTGCACCTACCCAGCCCCCTTCTGGATAATGAAAACAAGGCTAAGTTTTCAAGGACATTGTGTTGCTGTCAAGATGTGTATTTTATTTCAATTTTTATTTTTTATCAAATAGTTTACTTTTTTTTTTT
>NW_004524668.1:1333916-1335474 GCF_000260255.1 Octodon degus | reverse complement strand
GGTACTTTTCCTTAATTCATACTCTGGCACCTTTAGGCCTTTCTCCAGGATTTCTTCGGCCTTTGCCTCTTGCACTGTGCAGTAGACAGCGATCTTCTCGCTTCTTCTGATGCCAAAAGACCTGACGGTGTATCCAGCTTTAGAAAACACAGGCATCTGGCCCGTGAGCTACTCCAGTACCTTGGCTGCCCGCGTCAATCTGTTTCCACTCTCCCCAACGCAAAGGTTAAGGCAGAGTTTGCGAATTCGAAGTTTCTGCATGGGGTTCTCCTTCTCACCTTGATCCTGAGCCGTGGAGGAGAACCAGAAGAGCTTTTTTTTTTTTTTTTTTTTTTTTTTTGTTTCTTGAGACAGAATCTTGCTATGTTGTGCAGGCTGGTCTTGAACTCACAGTGATCCTGCTGCCTCTGCCTCGTTAGTGCTGGGATTACAGACGTGCATCACCACCTGTGGCCTAAATTTCAGCATCTTGCAAAACTCCAGGGCACAGACAAAACATAGACAGGTTTTATTTTATTTATTTATTCTTTTTTTGTGTGGAACCGGGGATTGAACTCGGGCCCTTGCACTTGCCAGGGAAGTGCTTATTCTACTGAGCCATCTCCTCGGCCCCAGTAGACAGGTTTTAGACAAGTGCTGTACCACTGAGCTACATTTCTAGCCCTTTGGACATTTTATTTTGAGAAGGAATCACTCTGAGTTACCTTATTGAAATTGTGATCATCTTGCCTCAGGCTCCTGAGTAGCTGGTATTACCGGCATGCGCCGCTAATCCTGGCATGGATCACGTTATTTATAAAGAGTAGAAGTTTATTTAGCTCAGAGTTCTGGAGACAGGCAAGTGCAAGAGTGAGGGGCTATTGCCGGTAAATGTCTTCTTGCTGTGAAGATGCTGCGGAGCCCCAAGGTGACACAGGCCCCCACGAGAGGAGAGGAATACACAGCCAGGAGACAGAGCCACCCTGGCCTTCATACCAGAGCCACACTGCAGACAACTAACCCAGTAATCCACCAGAGTCCTCAAGACTAATCCACCCCTTAAAAGCTTCTGCCAGGTCCCACCTTCTAATACTTCACAATGGGGATTAAGGATGAAACCCATGGCCTCATGCATGCTAGACAAACCCTCTACTTCTGAACCACACCACCAGCCCTAGGATTAAATTTCATCATGTGGGTTCTGTTGGCCATGGGGTGATTTATTCATTAGGGGTGACTCATGCCCTCCAGATAAATAGGTTTTGCTAACTTTCCACTACCCTCCAGTGTTCAGGAGGCAGAGTGGGAGGAAAAGAGCCCCTGAATTGGCTGGAGGTCTGAGCAGACAGCCGCCAGACTCTTCAGACCTGAATCCCTCTCATGCATCTCAAATCTTCCTCCAGAACACCAAGAAATCTCTGCGTCAGTGCCTCTGAGCTTGCCCAGAGCACTGTTTATCCTAACATCATCCTTATCCTCTACAGATCCTTACTCAAATGTTATCTCATCAGAAAAAACGTTTCTACTCTCCCCCTCAAATCCTTTTACATCTCCTTATTCTGCTTTATTTTATTTTATT
>NW_004524668.1:1317945-1322648 GCF_000260255.1 Octodon degus | reverse complement strand
CGGAACCGGGGATTGAATTCAGGCCCTTGTGCTTGCCAGGGAAGCGCTTATTCCACTAAGCTATCTCCCTGGCCGCCCTAGTCCCTCTTTGGCTGTAGGGGACTTCAGGAATCAATCAAACCTGGCAAAAAAGTTCATCTCTTTTGAAATTCTTATTTTTCTTCTTCCTCTGCTTTCATTTTTTTCTGCAAGTCAGGTGCTCAAGTCAGATGAGGGCACAAGTAAGTTTCCAAAGGTGACACTTCCCCCAGGCATCAACAGTAACCCAGGGAGGCCCAGATGACTACCACCCACCCTCAGGGCCTTAGGGTTCTGGGCAGCTTTTTCCGTTTAGAGGCCCACATCCTTCAGAACTGTCCGCTTGCGGGTTAAAATGTGAATCTTTTTCTTCCACAGAATCTTGTAGAACAAGTCGGTGTGCAGCCACCTCCTTTGACTGGATGCTGTCATTTGCCAGGTGAACGGAAACAGTCTGTCCAGGAAGGAAAACACCCAGCTCAGAGGGTCCGAGTAGGCTTCAGGCAAAGGGGCGTCGCTCCAGATTTAAGTTCTGGGGCTGGAGAAGGAGCCGGTTCCTTTGCTTATTGCCTAGCTCAGAGCTCGGAACGCAGTTCATAAGTATTTGCGAATATGGTAGCTGCCACTGTAGAAGAGTCGAAGTCAAAGGAGGAGAAACGAAGTCAGAGGAAGAAGAAAAAAAGGAAGGCATTTCACAGGAGAAGATGAACGCTTTTGGAAAAGTTTTTCCGGAAAAGGCAGTCCCGCCTAACAGAGCTCTTTCGGGAGGTGGCTACTGCGGGAAAGGGCGATGCGTCCTGAGGCTGCAGCGGAGGAGAGGGCAGGAGGCGCCGCCTCGCCTCCCCAGGCTGGTCGAGGCATGAGGTCACCTGGCATCTTACCAGCAGCAGCAGCTGCGGAGGACGCGCCGGCGCTGCGGAGAGAGGCGGTGTCAGGCGCCGGACCCCGGGGATCGGGGAATTTCCCTTCCGCCCCCTCGGAAGGGTGGGTTGAAGGAGTTAGGGCTCGGTGACGCCCACCAAGACTAAGCCCCGCCCCCACTGGTCCTGGGCCCTCCGCCCCGCCCTAAGCCCCACCCCTCCACGAGCCCCGCCCCCTTGAGCCCGCTCGGCCGTTTCCCGTGGAGAGTCCCGAGACTAGTCTTGGCTCCGCCCCCAGCCGAAGCCCCGCCCCCCGAGCCCCGCCCCGCAGCTTGAAGCGGCTCTAGCTGCAGCCGCCTCCGAGTCGCGCGCGGAGCGTGGAGCGGAGCTGAGTAGTCGCGGCTGCGGCCAGCTCGAAGCCGGGACTGTCCAGCGAGCGCAGCGCAGCGCGGCGGGAGCCGGCAGCCAACACAGCCCCGGAGCTGAAGTAGCGGTCGCGCCGCCGTCCACGGAGCCCTGCCGAGCCGGTCATGGCGTTATCGATGCCACTGAACGGGCTGAAGGAGGAGGACAAAGAGCCCCTCATCGAGCTCTTCGTCAAGGTGAGCTCTCGCCTGCCGTCTCGTCGCGCCGAGTCTTCGCGCCCGCTCGGCCTAACAGGGCGGCGTCCGCGGGCGTCCCCGAAGCGTCGCACGCGGTGCCCACGACATGCCTTTGAGAGCGCGGCGCCCCGGGCCATTGTCTCGAGGCCACCGCGCCTTCCCGCCTCTTCGGGCAGGGCGAAGGGTCCGGCGGCGGCGGGCGTCTCTGGCGCGCGGGCTCGGGCGGGCAGCGGGCCGGGGCGAGCTGGGTCCCGCCCCCGCCCCACCCTCGGCTCTCCGGCCGCGTCGGCGCCGGCAGCCGTTGCCCCGGCCCAAGCCCAGCGTCCGAGGTGGCCCCGAACTTAGGACGCGCGTGGAAGGAGTCCTGAGTCCGCTACTCCGAAACCGAAACTTTCAGTTTTCGATGCAGACTTTAAAAAGTACAAAAGGGCAGCCAGCCGCTCTTGGGGGTCGGGAAGAGACCGAGATTCCCAGCTGGGGTTTTCCTATGTTAGGTATTTTACCACCATCTGGTTTTCTTGTTGATCTAGCGCGGAGTGTTTCATATGATGCAACATTTTTGGCTGCTCCCTTTGCTGTTGCTGTCTGGGGAAGAATTGTGCCCTTTTGTTTAGAAAGAAAAATTAATGAGAGAATTCATAACTTGGTTGGATTGCCTCCCCACCCCTTTACTGGAGAGGTACCTTATTTGCCTATAAATATTATGCGTATTTTTTTTCCTTTTTCTCTTTAGTATTTTTCAGTTTAGCAAAGGAGACAGTAAAAGTATAAACGTCTGGATCCAGCCGCTTTTCTTAAAACTTCAAAATCTTGGAGTTTCTCCCAAGCCATTTAAAAAACCAGGCTCGTTGTAGCACTCAGCGGCACAATAAGTTAACACAATTTTTTTAAACCCTTTTTTTTAAACTTGTTTTTATTTTAAAGAAAGGAAGAGTATGTTTAAGAGATAGAAAGAATGATCCGCATGTGATCAAAAGTCTTTTAGGATTTTCTTTCAATTTTAGAAACGTTTTGATCCAGAGAATTGAAACAACAGAAGAGTGTGGAATTCTCAGAATATCAGAGTCTGTTAATTAGAGCTAGAGAAGTAGTACTTTAAGGTACTCTGGAATGAGAGAAAGATCAGGGAAGAGTGGAACACAGCTTGGAGGAGAAGAAAGGGTTGGTCAAAGATCAGTTTAAATTTAAAGAAACAAAACAAAACAAAACAAAAAACTCGAACTTTCCGAGTTGGTCAAGGGTGGTATTTGTAATCCCAGTACTGGGGAGACTAAACCAGGTGGATTGCAAGTCTGAGACCAGCCTGGGATATATTGTGAGATCATGTCTAGGAATAAGGTTTCCATACACTCAAAACAACAAACAAAAAACCAGGCTATCTACTAGTAATCTAAACAAAAGGATACTTGGTGAGGCTGGAAGATTGCTGTGAGTTCAAGGCCAGCCTAAACTAGTGAGACCCTGTCTCAAAAAAAAAAAAAAAAAAAAAAAGTGAACATTTAGAAGCATTCTAGAATTTGATAAGGGTACATCAGTTGTGGCTTTTAAAATTCATTATTGTACTGGAGGTCCTAGCCAATACAGTAAGACAGAAATGAAGTAGAAGAATCAGAAAGGGGTTGGGAGTGTTGTGACTCAGTTTAGCATAAGCTGGGTCCTATGTTTGTCACTCAGCCATTCAGGGAGGGAGGGAGACTGAGAAAGGAAGAGATCTTTCTTTAATGCCCTGTGCACTGTTATTTAATCCTTCAGTTAGAAAGAGACAGATGTAGTGCGCTGTTTCTCAAGCTTGAGTCCCTTGCGTACCTGCCCATTTATACGTGTTTGTGTCTCACACTACCTGAAGTCACCTTGTTTATCGCTACTTGTCTTTCTCCTTAGTTTTGGAGGCGTACAACCAGGATTCAAGTTGTAGTTCTGTGCTATTGGTTGGATTACCCTGGGCAATTTGTTATTTTCCTCATTTGTGAAGTAAGAAGTGAAATGGGTTTTTTTGGGCCTGTGATTCAACATAGGCAAGCTTTGTACTGATGTAGTCCATGTCATTTGAAAGGAAAAAAAGAACAGGTAAAATTTGTGTTAAAGGATTCTCAGTTTCTTGTGACCCACATTGGAAATACACATATGGACTGGGTGTGTTGCCACACTCCCTTAATCCTACAATTCTGGGAAACTGAGGCAGGAAGACTGCAAGTTTGAGCCATGCCTAAATAACTGAGCAACTTAATAAGAACTTGTCTCAAAATTAAAAAATAGAAAAAGGTCTGGTGATGTAGCCCAGGGTTCTGTCCCCAGTGTCAGTGCCCTCCCCAAACGGAAATGCAAATGGGGGGGAAATGCCCTGGCATAGCTGCAACAGAGACTGATTCTTCTAACTGGTATGTAAAACAGCATTAGTTATTCTGACAAGAAGCATTGGAGTTTTAGCAAAAAAACATTTAGAACAGAAAAAGAACACAAAATGTGGCATGTGCCGAAAGTGTGCAGCTAGGTGTGAGACTCTGATCTCGTTCAGTTCAGGCCTGCCTTGAGCTCACTTTGTAGCCCAGGGTGTTTGCAAACTCACAGTGATCTTCCTACCTCAGCCTCCCTGGTGCTGGAATTACAGGCATGTGCCACCTGCCCAGTTTACACCTTTTAGCACTTACATGAATTTTGATGAGAGGTATGATGGGATATTTGAGCTTAGTTGTCAAGGCTGAGTAAGTGAGAGTGGGCTCTACTGTATCATTTTCCTTGTGTACTTTTGGAGTTTTCTGCTCATGAGCTCAGTTAATTCTTTATCACCTATGTTATAACACTTCCCTATTTTTTTTTTTTTTAACCCTTTACTGAGCACTGTGTTACAGGCATGTGCCATCATGCCTGGTTTAAGAGACCAATTTTAGGGAATAGTTTTTAAATGTAATATAAGTGATCTTAAAACTGTTGACTACCTAGTAAGCAAATCCATGCTAATGTGTGTGCATGTGTGCATGCCTGCATGTGTGCACGCTTGCTTGCTTTCTTTGAAACAGTCTGCTCACTAGTACCAACTGGCCTTCAAGTAGCAGAGTGTAGCCTCAAACATGCAGCGATCCTCGTGTCTCAGTCTCTCAAGTGCTGGGATTACAGGCATGTGTGACTACACATGGTGCTCTGTTTTTGATTATAAATATTTATAACAACTCCCCTACTAGACAGTAAGTTCTCTGAGTGTAGGATCTGTGAATAAGATCTCTTC
>NW_004524668.1:1316669-1317485 GCF_000260255.1 Octodon degus | reverse complement strand
CATGCCACCACCTGGTCTCAGTAACTGGTGCTTAGTCCGCTGAGCTATCTTGCTGGCCCTTGTTCTTTGGAATTAGAAGCCATCTTCTTTCTTTCTTTCTTTCTTTCTTTCTTTCTTTCTTTCTTTCTTTCTTTCTTTTGTGGTGCCAAGGAAAATTTGGGAGATAAAAATGAATAAAAAATGTGAGGTCAGTTGAAACTGTTCTTGGTAATTTTTTTTTCTGAGCTGTTTATGGAGCCTTAACAGTACCCTGTTAATAATACTTTGGACATATGCCAAGGTAATTGTTTGGGTTACATGTACAATTCTGAAAGTGACTATGAGTGGGGAAGAGATGGGAGTCAAGGCCACTGAGCTCTATGAAGTCTAAGGTAATATGAATAGTGATAGGAAAGAAGCACCTGGAGGGTCCTGGCCTACTAACAGGCACCTTGGTTTGAAGGATGCTTATTGAGGTGCCTAGAAGTCAGTAAGAGGATGATGAGCAAGACTTTTCTCACTTCCTGCTTCACTGGAACTGTGGAGCCTCAGCATCCTGATGTCTCCTGAATAGGGAATTAGAGCCTGTGTAAGAGGGAAATGTGCTAGGCAGGATGGGAAGTGTGATTAAGGCAGTTAAGATTTTGATCAAGTGGAAAGTAAGGTAGGATGGGTGTGCCCCTTCTAGAGTCCCATACAGAGAATGGAAAGGGTCTGTCTTAAGAAAAATAGCACTAAGATCATGACTAAACCATCCAAGTATGATTTTTTTTTTTTTTTTGTGAAACCAGGGATTGAACTCAGGCCCTTGCACTTGCCAGGCAAGTGCTTATTCTA
>NW_004524668.1:1310563-1316279 GCF_000260255.1 Octodon degus | reverse complement strand
TTTTAAAAGCATAAACAGGTTTAGGGGTATACTTCAGTACTAGAGTGCTTATCTAGCATATTCAAAGCCCTGGGTTTAATTTCCAGCACTCCTTCTCCAACATATATGCATATATATAAAGCCTATTAGACTAATTATAAGTTTATGAAAGTGATAACCTAATGTAGATAAATAGGACTGTATTTGAAAATTTTGTCAAAGACAGACTAGAAGTGTATTAAATTTGAAATTAATGTTTTGAATAAGTACTGACTTTAGGGCTGGGGAGATAGCTCAGTAGAATAAGCGCTTGCCTGGCAAATGCAAGGGCCTGAGTTCAATCCCCATTTCCACAAAGAAAAAAAGTACTGACTTCAGTTCATACATTTTATTTCTAAATTTCCTTTCATAGGAATACATTTTTTCTCCCTTGAAGACTGAAATACAGTGTATAACTCTTAAGAGTATAACAGGTTTTTTGTTTTTTTTTTTGTGGTGGAACCAGGGATTGAACTCAGGCCCTTGTGCTTGTCTGGGAAGCACTTATTTTTTTTTTTTTTTTTATAATAGTTATTTCAGGTTTACATGTGAAAAAATTCATTCTTATGAAAAGGATTTAAACTCTCATAATAGTTGCAAAAATGTCAATCACCTGTTATAGTGCAAGTATTTTGCCACTGTGTAGCATGGCTATTTACTTGTGTATGTGGGAGAAGAATAAAAGAAAATCTGAATAAACATTTGTGAATGCAAAACCAAATAATTAGGTGAAAGTTGAGGTAAGAACTGCGGAGAACTTGTGAGCTCTTTGCATGTTTTTCTCCACTAACAACCAGTTAGTATGTTTTGAAAGTAGAGACCAGGTGGTAGTTTACTGGAGTAAACATTCATTAAAAACTAAAGAGGAATCAAATTAGGCTATTGTGCCACTTAGGAAACTGAAAGAGTGGTAGCTGTGAGACCAGAATATACAGACTAATTGGGGGAGAAAAGGTGATTTGACTTAAATTAAATCTTGGCCTTGAACATAACAGAGTAATAAATTGAAGCTTTTGCAAAGATGTAAGATTATGAAGAGTACAGTTTTATATTACTGGATGTTCCAGGTTACATGTTTAGGACTTGCTTTTTCTTCATGAGGTCATTAGTAGCCATCGGCAATAATAACAGATGTTATTTACACTTTGTCATCGTGCCCCTGATTGCAAACAGATCATACTCTTTGTCATAAACTTGCATGAATTATTGATGAGAATTGTGTGTTATGTATATATTTTTTAATGTATTTAGTACAGGGGCTACGGGGTCTCACTACACCGATCGGACTCATAGTAGTCCTTTCTGTTTTTCAGCCTCCCAAGCTCTGGGATTACAGGTGCATACCACCATGCCCAGTCTCATTCGCTGTCTCAGCATGCCCTGGGTGCGGGGCTGGCACAGCAGGCTGGCATTGAACTCCATCCCCTGCGTCTGCCTAAGCAGGCGCTTTAATCTTCTAAGCTATCTGGCCAGCCCCAGTGTGCCATATTTTAATGTTCTTCATGAGAGCAGAGTGAAAATGAGGCCCAGTTTGATAAGTATCAAGTAGATTGGCTCAAAGAAAATTTATTTAGGGTTTATAGAAGAAACCTAGACTATGTCTGTATTTATATCTTCCTAATAGGACTAAAAGAAAATTGGCCCTGTTTTGTTTTTTTTCCAATATATGTATTTGGTACAGAGTCTTACTCTGCAGCTTGGAGTCCTAGTGATCCTCCTGTTTTCAGCATCCCCTGTGCTGGGATTACAGCTGGCACGGCATGTAGGACTGGGGATTGAGCCCTGGTCCCTGCGCTTGCCAAAACAGGTTCTTAGTCTGTTGAGCTTTTATTTTTTAGGCAGGGGTCTATAGGGTGTTCAAGGTTTCACTACTAGATCAAACTCATAGTGATCCACCTGTTTACAGCCTCCCACGAGCTGGGATTGAGCTGGGATTACAGGCTCGTGCCACCACACCCAGTCTGTTGAACTATCTTGCCAGCCCTCATTGGCCCTGTTTTGAGTCCAGTGCCATAACCATTTTGGAACTGATTCCCACTTGCCATGTTAAATCTTTGCTGAAGAAAGTAGAGTTCTCTGCTATGAAATCTGCCAACTCCTAGAATTGTTTAAAGAATAAATATTGATTAAATGGTTTGAAGGTTGGCTGTCTGTCTCTTGAGAAATCTGCTCTAAAATCCAAGTATTTTGTTTGTTTAAGACAGTGTCTCACTATGTAGGCTAGAGGTACATTTAAACATTTTTTTTTTTTTTTTTTTTTTGGCAGAACCGGGGATTGAACTCAGATCCTTATGTTTGCCAGTCAAATGCTTATCCTACTGAGCCATCTCCCCAGTCCCTCATTTAAACATTTTTAAAAAATTATTTATTTATTTATTTATTTATTTATTTATTTATTTGGTACAGGGTCTCACATGTGGCACTGAAGATCAAACCTGGGTCCTTGTGCTTGCCAGGCAGGCACTTAGAACGCTGAGCTATTTCTACAGCTCTTGAGGTACATTTTGAAAGTGGAGTCAGTAGGAAGGTGCTGAAGGAGGTGAATGTGGGAAATGATGTGGGCTTCCAGGTAGAGTCTGCTCATGAAGTGGCTCATGAAGGTGGAAGAGGAACAGATAATGGTGAAGTTCTACATTTTTCATATTTAGTGCAGGGTCTTCAGGGCCTACAGGCCCTATAGATCAGACTCGTAATGGTTCTCCTGTTTTCAGCTTCCCAAGTGCTAGGATTACAGTAGGTGTGCGCCACCATGCCCAGTCTCAGTTGGTGTTAGCGTGCTGTGGGGGTGGGGCCGGCATGGCAGGCTGGGGATCAAACCACTGATCAAACCCTGTGTCTGCCTAAGCGGGCGCTTTAATCTGCTGAGCTCTCTGGCCGTCCCTGAAGTTCTGTTGTGTTGAGATTTCTGATAGCAAATGGTGATGTCTGCTAGATTACAGATCTGTTCAGAAGGAAGTGTAGGCAGAGTAGAGGAACTTGGGATTTGAACAAAGATGCACATGATGTATCTGTGATAATTAGACTGTGGATCATTGAAGAATCAGGAAAATGCACAGGATTAAGTTCTTGTGTACTGATAATACTGAGAGTTTGGGGCATGGAGGAGAAGGTGAAAAAGGAGGATAAAGGAGCTGTGAAAGAGGAGTTGTGGTGAGAGGTGAACTACAAGAATGAGGTATCACAGAACCTAGGCGAGGCTTTAAGGAGGGAGTGAGCACTTGTTGGGTAGTGCTTGTTGATTTTATCAGCCTGGACACTCATTTTGGAATGGGTGGGGAGATAGGGAATCCACAGTAGAGTGAAGGGGAAGCAAAAAGTGTCAAGGTGCAAAGTCAACTCTAATGAACTTGGTTGTATTTTGAAGAGACAGGTTGAAAGCCAGAAGGGGATGCTTGCCAAAGGAAAGGTTTTTAGAAAGTGTCTGAGCCTTAAGAAGCATAGTGGTGCACGTCTGTGATCCTAGCACACAGGAGGCTGAGGCAGGAAGATTGCTGCAAGTTTGAGGCCAGCCTGGACCACATAGTGAGTTTAAGGCCAGTATAAACTACCTTAATGAGAACCTGCTTTAAAATGAGAACTTGCCTTAAAAAAATGCTGAATTGAATGCTGATTTATTAGGTGAGAGATTAAATGGAGACATAGCTTAACAGCCATCCTTCAAGAAATTTCTCAGATGTCACCTCCTTGGTATGAGATCCCCCTCATAGGAACTTTCTCCCTTGTCTGAGCTGTAAAGCAGCCCATTTCCTCCTTTGAGGCCATGATGGACACTGAGTGAATCTTGTATAAATGGTGAGTGAAAGTACCAGGTGTGGTTGTGCGCACCTGTAATCACAGCACTGGGACTGCAGCCTGAGGCAGGAGGATCACCCTGAGTTCAAGGCCAGCTTGTACTCCATAGTGAGACCCTGTCCCCAAAAAGGGGCGGGTGAATAAAAGCACTTAAGTATAAATTGACAGATTTTAACTGTACAGCTACTGATTATAGTTGGCTAAAAATATTCTTTTTTTTTTTTTTGGCGGAACTGGGGATTGAACTCAGGGAAGTTAGGGAAGCACTTATTTCACTGAGCCATTCTCCTCGGTCCCTAAAAATAGTCTTTAAAATATGATCTCCTGTGGAAAAAGAACATACATTTAACAGCAGTATTTCATAAGACAGTTGGCAAAATAAAGCATAGATAAGCTGAAATTATTGGCAGATGTAGCATTCTGCCAGTCTGGCTATATCACTAAAATATTGATGATTTGGTATAGATTTAAAGGGGAGTTGTCCACTCAGTAGAACCTGTTGTTCACTGTTTTTTGGTGTGACATTCAGCTTCCAAAAGACCCTCCCCTAGCTGGTAGTGATAAAACCTTGTATCTTGAAGTTTCTGTTTGTTTTGGTGACACAGGGTATCACTGTAGTTCAGGCTGGGCTTGAAGGCAATATGTAATTGGGGCCAGTTTGAGTTCCCAGTGACCCTCCTGCCTCAGCCTCCAGAGTGTTGGGATTACAGGCGTGTGCCACTGCACGCACCTACCTCTCTGTGCTTCTTATGTCTTTGGTCATTTCATAGAATTTCTCTTCTGTTTCTGGCAAACATCCTTTAAGTTTGTTGCTGGGCCTCTGGATTCTTGCCAGAATCCATTTTTTTTTCTTTTTGCGGTACCAGGGATTGAACTCAGGACCTTGTGCTTGCCAGGAAAGCACTTAGTCCTCTGAGCTATGTCCCCGGTCCCCAGAATCCATCTTGTTAAAAATAAAATTGTAGGAAAATTTCAGACTTACCAATTTTTTTTGTATTTCCTTTGCATTTATGTAGCTCACTACAATTTTGTTTTTATAAATATATAGAGGATATACAAATTAGTAACAGTGTAAGTAATCCTTCATTATTACTTTAGTGTCTACCACGTACCAGTAATTGCTGTAGGCACTGGGGAAGCAAAACAAATGCATTCTCAGTAGCCCAAATAGGACCTGTAATATGGGAGAAACACTATACAGCATTATTATAGATGAAAAAACATTTTCCAGGGCAATCATTGTAACTTACTGCCTGGGAGGTCTTTTCACTTCTAGAAAGATGTCCTATGTACCCGTGTTTGACATTTTAACTGGACTATTTTTATGTTGCTTTTCCCAACTGTGTGATAGAAGGAACTAATACAAACACTTATATGAGTGCTTCCTGTGTGCCAGACACTATAGTAATGATGCAATATATTAACTCTTTTGATTGTTGCTCAATGAGATGTTTGCTGAAGCAATTACAGAGGCTTCAGCTCTTCCTTGTACAAGCTTGATTCCAGAGGAGGTTAATGGGAAAAATGAAGAAATAAAAGATCATGTGATTAAATTATAGGAATATAATCCAGAGAAGTAGGCTGAAAGAGTGTTGGAAATCACTGGGCCAGGATATTATTTGGCTGTTTTGGTGTAGTTCCTCAAAATGACTCAGTTTAGACAGAAATAAACAAATTTACTTTATTTTTTATAAAAGTGATAAAAAAATTGAGGTGAAAATCAGTAAATCCATGACTGGATTTTGGCCCTGAGCATGTTGCCTGACAGCCATTGGGATTTAGAATTGTGGTGGAGGCTATTGTCTTGGTGACCCAACAGGACCTTTACTGTGGTGTTTGTTGACTTGGCATTGCTCGTAAAGATAATATATATATTTGGTTTTTGAGGCTGAGTCTTACTATGTAG
>NW_004524668.1:1309591-1310229 GCF_000260255.1 Octodon degus | reverse complement strand
AGTGTTGTGGGGATCGAACTACAGCAAACTGAGGCTGCCAGCATTGTGGAAGCAGCCACTTAAAGAACTGAGCTAGGGCTGGGCCCCCTGTATTTGGTCTTAAGACAAACTTTAGGAAACCGTAATGTCACATTGTGTTGTATTTAATAGGTATTTGTCTCTGCTTTGTAGTTGGTGCGAAATAAGAATTTTTTTGAATTTGAGTGTCGGCTCTTATGGAGGTTTATGCTTGCTTGGTTTAAGTTTGGGTATTTGCAAAATTAAGGCGAGGTAGCATTCCTTACATGGGAGAGAGGAGGCTGTTCAAAACAATCTCAAACTGGCCTGCAAAGAACAAGAGTCCAAAAGGCATCATAAAAATTCAAAGTTTAACCATGGAACAAACTTTACTGTTTTGATGTTTCTTTTTGTCAGTGTTTATAAAAATATGATGTGCCCACCATGTTAGATTTGCCTGAAATGGTTGTTAAAAATTGTGCTCTTGGACTTGGCCACGAATACACTGGATCAGCATATTTGGCTGTAGGAACCTGTGAATCTATGTTTTAAATTCACTTCTATGAGAATTTTATGTGTTCAGATATTTGAGAGTCCTGCTCCCATGTACTTCTGTTACATAGATTTTCTTCATCTTCAGG
>NW_004524668.1:1307264-1309491 GCF_000260255.1 Octodon degus | reverse complement strand
GTAAAAACACAAAAGAAAAATTATTTTACTTATTCTTGGTATTTAGTACAGGGTCTACAAGGTCTGCAGATGGACTCGCAGTGATCCTCTTGTTTTCAGCCTCCCCAATGCTGGAATTACAGGCACATGCCACCATATCCAGTCTCAATTGCTGTCTCAGCAGGCCCCAGAGGCAGGGGACAGCACAGCATGCTGGGGATTGAACCCTGTCCCAGCATTTGCCTCAGCAAGCGCTGTAGTTCACTGAGCTATTTGGCCGGCCCTAAGAAATTATTTTTGTTACACAACAGAAAAGAAGTATTCTTTGTGGTCCTGGTTGGTTTGGAATTTGGGAGGCTCCCACCTTAGCCTCTGAAGTGCTGGGATTATAAGTTTATGCCAACATTCTCTGGTTAAAAGTATTTTTAAATTACAGATTTTGGCTTTTTGTACTACTGCATTTTACTATTTCTTGATTGTTATGATATTCTGTTATAAAGTTGAGCTGGTTACATATTATTTTTGAACTGGTTATGTATTAACTAAAATTTATCTAATGCTTTCTTTAGGGGAAATGATGCTTAAATATTGAAAAACCTTGACCATTCACAACTGGAGGAAGACATTGAGTTTTCTTCATTTCATTTATAATAGAAGGGGTGGGGGGAAAAAAGGAAGGAAAAAGATAAATGAGAAAAGAAGGAAAAATAGAAACAAAGCCTCTATATACAGTAAAGGGGTTGAACAGGGGAGGGGAGGGGAATGAAAAAAAATCAAGTTATATAATGTACAGGTACAAATTCCCTATGAATGTGACTATTATGTATACCTAAAGTATAAAGTAATGTAGATTTACAGGTTTTATACTTCATAACTTTTAAGGAGTAAGGTAGAGTTGAAGTCTTTTTTTTTTTTTTTGTCTTTTGAGATAGAGTTCAGGCTGGCCTTGAGCTCACTTTGTAGCCCAGGCAGATCTTGAACTTGCAACAATACTCCTACTTGATTGATCCTCATACCTCAGACTCCTGAGTGCTGGGATTACAGGAGTACACCACCACACCTAGTCTCAAACGCTGTCTCAGTAACCCTGGGGGGCAGGGCAAGCCAAGGGATTGAACCCCTGACCCTGCACCTGCTTGCAGGTGCTTTAATCCACTGAGCTATTTGGCCAGTCCTGGTCTTGAACTTACTATGTAGCCCGGGCTGGCCTCCTACCTCAGCGTTTGGGTGCTGGGGTTGTAGGTTTATGCCATCATGCCCAGATAATCCTAAAATTGTATTCTAGATCCTAAGATTTTATTGCTTTTTGAAAATTTTTACTGTATCAAATGGGATGGTGGTGAAGCTTTAAAACTTTATCATGGCTATAATTAATAGATGATGCATAAGGATCATAAAGTGACTTTAAGACCTTTTATCTTACTATGTTTTAAATTTCTTGAGAAATAACCTAATTCTTTTTTTTTCTTCTTCTTCTTTTTTTTTTTTTCCAGAACTGGGGATTGAACTCAGGCCTTTTTTTTTTGTTTTGTTTTGTTTTTTTTGCGGAACTGGAGATTGAACTCAGACCCTTGTGCTTGCCAAGGAAGCACTTATTCCACTGAGCCATCTCCCTGGCCCCTAAAAGCCCATTTTTCTTTTTTCTTTTTTTTTGTGGTACTGGGGTTTGAACTTGGGACCTTGTGCTTAGCAGGCAAGTGCTTATTCTACTGAGCTATCTCCCCAGCCGCTAATTCTTTCTCTTTTTAAATGTATTTGGTACAGGGTCTTACTGCCAGCTCAGACTCATGGTGAGCCTCCTGTTTTCAGCCTCCTCAGCACTGGGATTACAGGCTTGTGCTACCATGCCTAGTTTCCATGACCTCATGTCTGGGCAGGGCCAGCGCAGCATGTGGTGCCTGGGATTGAACCCTGGTCTCTGCACTTGCCTAAGCAGGTGCTTAATCTGCTGAGCTATCTTTTCAGCCCTAGAAACTACATAATTCTTGTATAGGATACAGTAAACTAGTACATATAAAAATGTAACAGAAGGGAGAAAGCATTCATTTTTTGTCAAAGCCAGAGTAACAGCCGTTATAGGTAGCATTGAGTGCTGACTCTGAGCTAGGCAGGATGTGCCAGCCCTTAGCTAATCTGATCCTTGTGAGCTCTGACAGAGGTGGTATCAATGTTTTATGTAAGACTTATAGAAGTCATTGCTCTGTAAGGTCACAGGGCCAGGCAGTAGCAATTTTGGGATTTTTACCAA
>NW_004524668.1:1299831-1301834 GCF_000260255.1 Octodon degus | reverse complement strand
AAAAAAATACTTATTTGTTGTTTGTTTGATACAGGGTCTTACTACATAGTCCAGACTTCATAGTGATCCTCCTGCCTCAGCCTCCCCATCTCTGGGATTATAGCATGTGCCAACATTCCTTGTTTCAGAGCCAGCATGGCATGCCATACCAGGGATTGAACCCAGGTTCTTGCACTTGCCAGGCAGGTACTTAGAGCACTGAGCTATCTCCCCAACCCCACAATTACTGAATTCTTACCATGTTGCAAGAGTTGTGTATATATCCTATATCCTGAGTGATGTAGCCCCCTCCTCCCATAGTAATGGTACAGTAAGGCAGGTTTCACATGTTAAGTAACTTACTGATCATTACATAGCTAATTAAGTTGTTAGGATTTACAGCTAGATAGATCTAATTCTGATCTTTGTATATGTGCAGCCACAGTGAGCGCATATGTCTGCTTCTGAAGCTGCTTAATTCCTGTGTACTCTGCCGACACTGAAGAAGGACCAGAACTACTAACATTTACACTCCAGATCTTGATTCTGGCTGATAGGTGTGCCCAACTTGGGGCCCGTGGTTTCTTTGGGGGAGGTCTTTTTAAAACTGAGACAGGATCTTTGTATGTAGTCCAGACTGGCCTGGAACTTGGAGTACTCTTCCTGCCTCAGCCTCCCAAGAGCTGGGATTACAGGTGTGTGCTGCCAAGTCCAGCAGTTATACAAACATTAGTGTTCTTACTTGTATATGTGTAAGTTACATTTTATGTTTTATATGTCGCCCAAGGTCATTCTTCACTCAGAACAAGAAAAGAGCCTTAAAAACCAGGGTACAAAAACAAAAACAAACAAACAAACAAAAACCAGGGTACAGATTGGATATCCTGTAGAGGCCAGATGACATTCTTCTTTATTGTGTTGTTCTGTGACTTGTCAGCTCATCGCAATCAAACTAAGTCATTTGGAGTATTCTGACAGCTACTGTAGATCAATACAACCCACAGTAAAGATAAAAAGAGTATTAAAGTTAAGTTTTTCTTATAGTAACACATTGCTAGAGAAAGTCAAGGAAAATCATTTAGTAGCCGGGAGCCATTCTTACTGTCTGGCCCCAGCTTTTCTCCTTTTCCCCAGCCATCATCACCCTCACCCCCAACGCTATAAACACAGAGAGTGAACTCAAAGCTCCTTTTCTCAGGCATTTTAAATCTGAGTAGTTTAAAGACTGATTAAACTAGGTTTTCTATGTGAGCAGTTCCTTAACCTTGACTTGGTAAAACATTAAAATACGTATTTATGACATTTGCTGTTGACCCCTCTTCTGCAATAGAGAGGTTAACTCAGCAGTTTCGTACTAGATACCAGCATTATGCAGTTCAAAGGTTATGGCAGGCCTGGAGGGAGGGGGTTCAGGCTAGGGGTACAGAATAATGGGTGTGGGAGATTACCACCACCACCAAGTCAAACAGAAGGGTAATAGGTTCCTGTCTTACAAAATTCACAGACACAAATAGACCTCACATTTGGTTTTTTTTTATTATCACTCTTTTTGACTCAAGCAAATCTGACTTAAAGATGTTCTCCCCGAATGGAATGAGTCATAGTGGTGCACACCTGTAAATCCCAGCACTTGGCGGGCTGAGACAGAAGGATTGCTGAGACTTTATGGCCAGGCTGGACTGTGTAGTGAGTTTTAGGCCCACCAACTGCGTAGTGAAAACCAAAACAACAAAAAAGACTGAAAGGCTTTAGGCAGTAACTGTTTTACTCCAAGCCTAAAAAACAAACAAAAGAACCCATCATAGATTCCCACACTCCGGTGGCATTATGTAATTTAATGAGTCCTCTACTGATGAGCTTGAATGGTCTTCACTATTCTTTTAGCAGCAATGCCTCAGTGCTCTTTTTTTTTTTTTTTTTTTTTTTTTTTTTTTTTGTGGTTACAAGGGATCATACTCAGGACCTTGCTCTTGCCAAGCAAGTGCTATGCTGCTGAGCTAGATCCCCAGCATTAGTGTGTTTCT
>NW_004524668.1:1296724-1299731 GCF_000260255.1 Octodon degus | reverse complement strand
ACATATGCCAGGTAAATGCTCTATCATTGAACTACACTCATTAGCTCCTCTTATCAAAATTTGAAAGAAAACTAAAATTTCCATGACCTCACCTCATTGCGTTTTGGAAACCTGATTACTACTTATTATTTCTTGGATTTATTTATAAACTTGTTAAAGGATTTGTGATGTTTGAACATCACAAAGTTTGATTTTTAAAATTTCTGATTTAGAAATGTTGTAGCGAGCCATGTTTTGCAAAGATCACACTAATTTGCTAATATTTTTCTGAGTTCTCTGTCTTTTTAAAAAAAATCTCCCACTTCAGAGGAGCCTTCACTTTGCATTGTTGATAGAAAAAAAGCAAGGAAGTTTCTTTTTGTGGAGAGAGGAAATGGCTGTTCAGGACTTCATCCATATTAGGTATAAACTAAATATAGATGTGTAATCCAGGAGTGAAGTCACAGCTATAAAGTTTCTTAAGCAGAGGTAATGAGATCAACCAATACTTTTGAATTCTTTCCCCCCATTTTTGCTTTATTTAAAAGTTATGAAAGTGATTAGTGCTGTGGTTCGTGTACTGTGCCCCTTAAAAATATCAAGATATTTACAGGAACACTGTTTCTGGTCATTTTTAAACAGGGTTTCGCTGGTCTGGAACTCTTCCTGCCTCACCCCACCCCCCACCCCATTAAAGGCGTGTATCACCCTGTCTGGCCACCAGGAGCTCTTTCTCTAAAATAAGTAATTAACATTTTTTTGAATTTTTTGTCTCTGTCACTTTACCATCACTATTTTTTTTTAAGATGATTTTATCCTTCAGCCTTTATGACAGATAAATTTATAATGAGGCTGGATTCATGTAAGGACCATATTTTACTTAATATATTCTTAGGTTATTCAGTTTTTAGCTTAGATCCCAGTGTGGCTAAGTACAGTAGTAATTGGATTTTTTTTTTTTTTTTTTCTAACTGGGTAGTTATAGAGATTGTAGTAGGAATAAAATGGTTCTGGTCAGAGCACATCTTGTTCTCACAAAGGACTTTTAAAAGCTCCCCAAAGCGTTCTTACTCACAGTAACTGTTTTTAGCTCTTGTGGACTTCTTTAGGCTATTCGCAAGCACACCAGGACACTCAGCCATTTGTGTGTGTGCTCTTGAGAGAAAGAAGTGTATATAGCTATGCCATATCTTATTAGAAGTAGTTTGGAATACAACTAACGAAAAGGCTCATATAATTTTTTTATGTTTGTAGTATGCAGTGATTATATTCATCAGTCTTGAGGTTTGGTGCATGTTCATAACACACCACGATGCCTCTTAGTCTGCTTTCCTCTTTTCCCTCCTCTCTGCCTCCCCTCCTCTCTCTCAGTTGTAAAAAGTTTAGCTTAATGTACTTCAAGGCGTTTAGAAAGTTAGTTCATGGAAGCAGATGTTCTACAAGGCTTAGTTTAAGTATCTGCCAGTCCTTCTCTGACCTTGTTGCTCCCTCAGCAGAATTAATCCTTCCTCTTGTCCTCTTCTGCCACTCATCAGCATCAGCTCTCATATCTTTGTTGTTTCTAGAATGAGAATTCTAGGAGTTAAGGAACTTTTTTTTTTTTTTCAAAGACGGGGTCTTGTTATGTAGTCCAGGACAGACTCAGCCTCCTGTCACAGCCTTCTGAGTGTTGGATTATTGATGTGTATTACCAAACCTAGTTATCAGGGAGTATTTTCTTCACCTTTTATATTTCCCGTGTATAACAAACCTTGATATAAAGGAGAGAATTCATTCAGTAAATATGTTAGCATTTTAGGGCAAATTGGTTTGTATAGTTTGGGTATGTACTAGAAATGCTAAGTCTGATTTTGGTGTGGTTCTCTATATTACCTCAGAGTAGAATACCAGAGATAAAGGTAGTATTCAGGTTTTGAACTTGAAACATGTAATTTGGTTTGACTAGCTGCTCATTTTATAGCTGTTGGTCTAAATATAATAACAGATTGATGTAGAGAATTTGAATTTTAAAATTATATAACTAGAAGGCCAGGGTTACCCTGTATGGCTCATGACCATCTGTTCTCATCTATAAGGTGGGTGATGTCTAGTCTAGCCTGGGTTTTTTTTACACGCAAGAGTAATAACCTCAGTGAGTATCACAGACAGAAAGTTGAGAACCTCAGATTCCAAAGTCAGAGCCAGAGAATTAAATTCACACAGAACTAATCTATTACAAGATAGACAGATAGAGCTAATAAAAGTTCTTAGTGAAAATGAAGGTAATTTGCCAGAGAAAATGAAAATATTTCAAGAATGAGTTCTTTGATCAAAAAGAATATGTTTCCAAATGAACTACCTAAAGATAAAAGGATTTTGTTGTCTTTACAATAAACCAGACACAGAACTGTTCTAAGCTGGAATTTGCCTTTATTATTATTAGCACTTGTGCACTGAAATGGTAAGTAAAAAAAATTCAGTAATAACCACCTTATCTTGTACTGTTGAGATATGCAACATTTTATGCTGCCAAGAAGATAGATAGAATTCTGAGCTAGTGATATAGCTCAGCAGCACAGTGCCTGCTTGGTAAGCACAAGGTCATGAGTTCGATTTTCAGTACCAAAAAAAAAAAATTCTGAATGTCAGCTATTTGCAGCTGAAGTATAATGTTGGACATGTAATTTAATTTTAAAAGAAAGAGATGTTTGTAATATATTATAATGAACATTTAACAATACAATCTAAAAATACCTGAAATTTATTTATTCATTTATCATGTGCTGTTTTGTATAAAAAAAGTTTTTCGATATATGAAAAAAGTTTTTCATGGTACTTAGGATGGAACAGTCCTTTATGCTGAATTACACCCCTCACCCTTCATTTATTTAATTTATATGTTGAGACAGGGTTTTGCTCACTCACTGAGTTGTGAGTTGCCCAGGCAACTTGTGATCCTTCTGCCCCAGCCTCCCAGAGTGCTGGGGTTACAGGCAAACTACACCTAGCTAATTTGTTATTATTATTATTTTTTAAAGAATTTTTTTTT
>NW_004524668.1:1291502-1296624 GCF_000260255.1 Octodon degus | reverse complement strand
CTGTCACAAAATACTTAAGATAATTATAAAGAGAAAAGGTTGATTTTAGTATCAGTTTTGGCGGTTCTAGTTGCCTTGGTCCTTTGGTTGGTGTACTGGTTGACTTTGGCTGGCAGCATGTGGCAGAACAAAGAAAGGGCCAGGAAAGCACTGGGGTGGTGGGGTTTCGCAGTTGCAGTGGAGGCGTCCCCTCTGTGGTCCACGAGGCTCCCGTCGGGCCTAGTCTCTGGAGGGTTCATGGCACCTTTAGTACATGGACATTTGGGGGCATTCAGTAACAAAACCGTAGCAGAACCAAGCCATAGAACCGTGTAATTCACCTCTTACATTTTTTAGTTGTAAAGTTTTCATCTGGTTTTTCTTTATATACTTGTTTCCCTACTGAGTATTTTTGTTCCATTTGTTTCCAGCTGTTGATATGTTCATGGAAGCAGTTTTATCATAACTACTTTAAATACTGTCAGATAATTCTTACATCTCTTCAATCTTCATGTTGTCATTTATTAGTGTTCTTGCCATTTTATTTATTGGTTGTACTTGGCATTTTCAGTTAAAACCTGTATATTTTTGAATGTAAGATCTGCATTTTGTTTAACCCTTTGTTTAAACATCTCTGATGGGGAGGAAAAAAAGAGGAGAGAGCACAGCAGAGGTCCAGGTTCCCCACTAGGTCTCCATTGATAGCAAGGTGCAGAGGCTCCTCATTACTGCTGGGAAGGGATCAGAGTTCCACTTCCCCGTGTAATCTCACCGATACCTCAGCAGAAGTGCGAAGTCTTTTAACAAGACCTCCTGACCCCATACCAGCAGAGAATGTAGGGAAGGGGAGAGAAGGGGCCCCTGTTACTGGTTAAGGACTCTTTTTCTTCCTTGGCCTTTTCTAATGCCATTCTGTCCAGGGATATTATAACCTCCAGAAGGTTGATTACATTAAATTGGAGGAAAATAGATATAATTTGTGAAAAGGGGATCTATAATATTATCACATTTCTATCTTGTTTTTCTATATGATGATATGTGTGCTATAATACTTAGCTATGGCCTCAGTTTTAATTACATTTGTAAAAGAAAAAAATTATGTAAACATAGAAAATAATATAACATAAGTAACAAATTATTGACTGGGTCAGTGGTATAGTATTTCTGACTTTCTGTAGTGTTTCAGTTTTTACTTTTTCCTTTGGAGACAGGGTCTCACTATTAATTCAGGATAGCCTGGAATCACTGTGTAGCACAGGCTGACCTCGAACTCACAGTGATCCTCCTTACTCAGCCTCCTAAGTGCTAAGCTCCTAATCCTTTCCTCTTCATTAAAATTTGTGGAAACTGCTGTAATTTGGAATGCTATCACTTTGACCTTGTTTTTAATGTTTAATTTTGTTTTACAGGCTGGCAGTGATGGGGAAAGCATCGGAAACTGCCCCTTCTCCCAGAGGCTCTTCATGATTCTTTGGCTCAAAGGAGTTGTGTTTAGTGTCACTACCGTGGACTTGAAAAGGTAAGATGGTTGTAGTTTGGGGTCTGTTGAAGTTGAAAGCATAGGCTGTTTTCAATGTGATCTTCTTACTACTATTCACTCAGACTGTATATAAAGAAAACATTTTATTAAAATCCTGTTGTTTTCTGGACAGATTTAACTTGTATAAATATTCTACAAAACTTTCAGTGTTAGTAAATTACATGTGGCATCTCAGTCTGTTTTGGAACTGTTGTAGGATGGAGCAAAATCCTTCCAGTGTGAATGAACATGGGACAATGAAGAACTCTCAGTCCTTGGTCTTAAGTGGGCCAAACACAAGACCTCTGAAACCTGGAGCCTCAAAGACAAGAATGGGATTTGTAGAAGGCTGAATACAGTTGTAGTGTATTTCACTTTAACCTACTTTTCTGGGAATAACAAATTTTCTAAATGTAATTATAAAGTAAGAGCAATTATCCTTAACTCTGTGATTGTTTTTGCTATTTGAAAGGTTGTTTATAACTTTGTCTTCCTAGAGCATAGTAGAGAGGGCTGCAAAGAGAACTAACAAGTATGGAGCTCCTGCACTAGGGAGATAGCTTGGTGGTCTAAGCTTCTACCTGGCAAATGCAAGGACCTGAGTTCAATCTCTGGTATCACCTGCTGTGCTGACCCTGGAATCTTGGGGCGCACCGTGCCCAGGCTACCAAAACCAGGCATGGTGGTGCATGCCTGTAATTCCAGCACTGGGGAGACTGAGACAGGAGGATCACTCAAAGTCCAAGCTGCATAGTGAGACCCTATACCAAATTAAAAAACAAAACAAAACAGAAAAACAACTAGGGAGCTCCTTTTGCATTGGAATTTCTGTTTTTCTTATAAAGTAGGTCTGAGGTAAAGAACATTCTTAAAATATTTAAAACGAAGATTAATAACAGTTGTACCATATGGCAGTCATGGTGGTCCACACCTGTAATCTCAGGGCTCAGGAGGCCGAGGCAGGAGCATTGCTATGAATTTGAGGCCAGCTTGAGCTACACAGTGAGTTGGAGGCCAGCCTAGACTACATAGTATGACCTTTTTTTAAATCAATGGCTGTCACTTTGATGGGTGGCATAATTGTTATATTAGCTTTTATGAGCATCACATCCAGATTTAGCTGTGCACTGTGCTCCAATTCCTAGTGCTAGCTTAATTTATTATGGAGCTCTGTTGGTGCCTTAATGTTTTTTGCTTATGTCCAAAGCTATTTAAATTTTGTTTTTCAGACTTGAAATTTATTGAAATAAAAAAAGAAATGTATTGAAATAATCCATGAAAAATTTCCAGAAACCCCTTTAGTTATGTATGTAAGTGTAGAAACAAGCCTTTGAGGATAGTGAGAGTCAAAGGGTCTTGGGAAGACATTACCTCGTTCATATCGGGCAGAGCTATTTCAAGAGTGACATGAATCATGTAGTTACTCTTCTCTTACTTTTTTTCCTCTACATGATTCAAAAAGGAAGTTTCCCAATATAACTCCTAAAAATAGATCATGCCACCAGGCATACACCCTTACTATGTCCTGAAATATGTGGATTTCTCCTATTCCATTTTTGGTTTGGAACAAGTGAATTCACAGCTATGCTCTGAAAAAGCTTCTTTGCTCAACACAGTGCTCGATTGTGCTATATACAAATAATAGTGAATCTATCTGGTCCAGAAAATGAAGTGAATCTCATCATGGTTATTTCAGTCATCTGTTTTCATTTATGGGCTTCTAAAGGCATTTTAAAAGGCATGTTGGTATAAATGCATATCTGAAGATGTGTGTATGTTTGAAAGTAATGTACTCTACATACAAAAAGTAATATGTGTAGAGTAGCTATTCAGGATACATAACTAGAAATGTATACATTCCCTTTGATATTTTCTAGGGCTTTGTGTAAAATGAACAGCAAAGGGCTTTTAAAATTAAAGCCTGTTACAAACAAAACAAAACAAAACAAAACAAAAAGTCCTTTGGCCCTGCCCCTGGGGCGCACTGAGATGCCAATTGAGATTGGGTGTGGTGGCAGGCAGGCCTGTAATCCCAGCTCTTGGGAGACTGTGAACAGGCGGATCACCAGAGTCGATCTAGTACGGAGACCCTGAACACCCTGTAGACCCTTCCCTAAAAGACAATAAAATAAAAAATAAAGCCTGTAGTTTTTACTTTTCTTTAAAAATTTTAGATCACCCGTGCATCTTTTCTTTTCTTTCTTTCTTTCTTTAAATGTATTTAGTACCGGGTCTACAGGGTCTCACTACACAGATCAGACTCGTAGTGATCCTCCCTGTTTTCAACCTCCCAAGTGCTGGGATTACAGGTTTGTGCCACCATGCCCAGTCTTAATCCCCATCTTGGTGCGCCCTGGGGCCAGCACAGCATGCTGGGATTGAACCGGTCCCTGCATCTGCCTAAGCAGGTGCTTTAATCTGCTGAGCTCTCCGGCTGGCCCTTCACCTGTATGTACATCTTAAAAATGCTTCTTAAGGATAACTCGGTGTGTCCAAGTGATGCATGATACTAAATCCTTTCACCCACCTCTGAAGCTGGTTGTTAATTTCCCCTTCCCAAATATGATTGCTTGTAGGTTTAGGCTTTATCTTTTCAGAATTTATCCTTGAATTTGTATACTTAGAATCTTAAAATTTCAAATAGTAGATATCTCAACAGAGTGAATATTGACTCAAAAAAAGTATAAAATAAAGTTGTCATAGAAGAATGAACCATTTTGTAGTAAAAAGAACCTTTTATAATATAATCTTAAAATACTAAATTTGACTCTTTAGAAATCTGTGTGGGAGAGAATACCTGTAGTGCTTGGTTTGTTACTTTTCATGGTAATTGCCCAATTCCTTGGTGAAAAGTACTGATCCCAGAACAAACCATTGTAGAACATTAGAAATACCTCCTCTGAGAGCCATTTGAAGCCCACTTTATGTTTCTAAAAAATGGTTGTTACATAGCATTTCAACCATGAGGAACAAGCCCGTTTCTAGTTCTGGCACTCCTATCACGCATTCTCTTTGAATCTCAGTTGGTGTTAATAACTGTTCTGGTGGAATTCATTTGTCCTTTGTGAAGCTTTGAATTGATTTCTCATTACTTGCTTTCAGGGTAGCCTTAATGCTTTAGTAGGAGTTATTTCCAAACCTAATTTTCTATTCATACTGAAGTTGTATTGAAGGAAGTTTAGATAAAAAAAAAATGCCCAGCTTCAGAAGGATTTTAGATTTATATCAAATGTTATTTGAACAGAAGCTACAGATAAACATGAAACAGTATTAAAATTGGAGCACAGTTACAGATGTTGGCACATGTCATTAAATGGGATGGTCACCACGGCACAGGAGGGAGTATCTGGGAGTAAGGTCTAACCTTGTATGGAAAGAACCCTGTCACCCATTTCACCAGGACCTTGGGCAAGCTGCCTCCTTCCGGGACAGATAGTTCAAATTTAAGTTCTGAAAGAGTGTGGAGGAGACTTAAGATTCTCCAGTGTCATCTGTGTGCGAGGCACTGAGCAGGGTGCTTTTACTATTGTCAGATCTGTTTCTGAATATAATTCATTATTTGATAGAGGTTTTCTGGCTGGCAGGTTCATAGAAATGATCAAGGTTTTTTTTTTTTTTTTTTTT
>NW_004524668.1:1285964-1291402 GCF_000260255.1 Octodon degus | reverse complement strand
TGTGTGTGTGGCCAGCTCAGCCCACCAGGGGGCGGGGCTGGCTGGCATGTGGTGCTGGGGGATTGAACCGTGGTCCCTGTGTTTTGCTTAGCTTAGCTTGTTCTAAGTAGGTGCTTTAGACCACTGAGCCATCCCACCAGCCCCTAACTTGTTATTATTGAAGTACTGTTTTTACTCCTTTAGAAGTACAAAATGTGGCTATTAAACAACCCTGTGATAATAGTCACAGTCAACTGTCTGCATATTCATCCATGTCATGTAATTTTTTTTTACATTGCAAAGTGTCTAACCCAGAGCCTTGCACATGAGAAGTAAGCACTTTACTGCTAAGCTTCATCTTTATCCCCAACATACTGAATTCTTTATTTTGATTTTGTTTACCTAACATGTAATTTTTTTTTTTTTTTTTGTGGCTGACTTAGCCTGTCCTGGGGGTGGGGCTGGTGCAGTATGTGGTGCTGGGGACTGAACCACCATCCCTGCCTACACTTGCCTAAACAGGCACTTTAGACCACTAAAGTGAGCTATCTCACTGGCCCCATAATCTTTTAAGAAAGAAGTTTCTGAAAATTTTAGGTTTTTTTTTTCTTCATAGGGAAAAACTGGATTTCTGACTCTGCTACTGAACCCTTGATGGAATGTCTGGTTAAACTGCTTGGTTTGGAAGTTTGATAAACAAATAGCTCTCCCACACTGTATTTAGATAGCCACCATACGTACAGATGGGGGCAGAGGGGTCTTTTTGAATGCTTCATTGTTTTCTTTCAGTCTCGGGATTCTTTTTGAATCCAGTTTATACTACTGTGTGTTTAAAACTGCCCTTAGGGAAAGTGGGCTGCTGGATTGTGATTTGTAGAAGAAATTTCATCTAGTCCACTAACGTGTGTCTTCAGTTACTAAATATGGGAAGAGCCTGGCAGTTGGTGCATTTATCTTTGATGAGAAGAAATACTTTGAGTAATATATTTCTGTTCCTGAGAAATGTATGCTTCATTTTAAGTTTTTTATAAGTTATTGTCATTATTAAAAATTGACATGTATTTGTAAAATTTTCTCAATTCGATTTTTTTTTATTTTTTTATTTTTTATTTATGCGTGTGTGTGTGTGTGTGTGTGTGTGTGTGTGTGTGTGTGGCCAGCTCAGCTCAGCCCACCAGGGGGCGGGGGCTGGCTGGCATGTGGTGCTGGAGGATTGAACCGTGGTCCCTGTGCTTTGCTAAGCTTGTTTTAAATAGGTGCTTTAGACCCCTGAGCCATCTCACCAGCCCCATCTCAATTCGATTTTAAATAAAGATGTCAGTATATCTTTAACTTATTAAAAATGCTAGATTTAACCACCTACTAATGTCAGTATTCTTCATATAAATTCAGTAGTGCTGCAGTGGCCTCGAGCTACTGAGGTATGGAACTATTTTAGTTTCCTGCCAAGACTGGTTTTAAGCTCAAGCTCACTATGTGCCCATGCTAGCCTTGAATTTACTGTGGTCCTCCTGCTTTAGCCTCCGAAGTGCTGGGATTAGAGGTGTGTGCCACCGTGCTTGGCTTTATATTTTCAAGGCTAGATTCCTCTGTGTGTTCCTGTGAGTATAAACAAATGCACTGTTTTTGTCTTTGCACACCTAGCTCTAGTGATGAAATTCATTTCCTTTAATTTTCTATTCTAATCTATTGTTGTCTAAAATAACTCAGATATGGGCCAGGGAGATAGCTCAGTAGAATAAGTACTTGCCTGACAAGCACAAGGTCCTGAGTTCAATCCCCAATACCACACAAAAAACACAAAAAACCCAAAAACCAAAATACTCAGAAACTTGTTAACATTTATTTTATTTTACTTATTTATTTTGTGGAACTGGGGATTGAACTCAGGCCCTTCTGTTGCCAGGCAAGCACTTATTCTACTGAGCTATCTCCCTGGCCCCAACATTTATTTTTTTTTTTGTGGAACCGGGGATTGAACTCAGGCCCTTGCACTTGCCAGGGAAGCGCTTATTCCACTGAGCCATCTCCCCGGCCCAACATTTATTTTAAATAAAAGTAATTTCTGAGCACTTGAAGTTGGTAGTCAGGCCTATGGTCTTAGGGATGTGACACTTGTTGCCTAGGGGCTTTTTCTCTAGCTGGACACTACCAGTTAGTTTGTGTAAATTGAATGCCTGAAATAATGACCCGCTTGACTAGAGAGGTACATTAATTGTAAAATGTATACCAGATAGTGAAAACTTAGTACAAAGGAAAGAATGTGATGAACTTTTGTGTTGATTGCATGCTGAAATAATGCTTAGAAATGTTATGCTAAATAAAAACAACTTATGTTCATTTACACCTTTTTTTTACCTTTTTTTTCTCAAATGGAGAATACTTCATGAATTTATGTTTTATCTCTACGTGGGCCATGCTAATCCTTTCTGTGCCAACCCAGGTTTAATATATTGCTGGAGTGAGCACTCTCTGGTATCACATAGAACAAATTTATTTATTTATTTATTTATTTGTTTGTTTGTTTGTTTATTTTTGCAGTAACAGGGATTGAACTCAGGGCCCTGTGCTTGCCAGGCATCCACTTATTCTACTGAGCTATCTCCCTGGCCCAAGAATAAATTTAAAATGATATGTAAAAAATTAAAAATCACATTGGTGGCACACATATTGGTTGTTACTAAGGTAACTTACCTTACTTTATATTGGTGTCCCTATGGAGGAGATGATGATTGTACTGTAAGGATTATGGGGGCAGCTAGGAGAGATTGCAGCATATCTTGGATCCTGCAGTTGATGGAGTGGATTCAGGAGTTCAGACCTCGTTCTGCCATTGCTCAGGTTGTGTGACCTATACGCATCCCTGAAAAGCATGTTCTCCACTTGAACTATGAAAACAGTACCTGTCTGTTTCCAGACAGCTGTGGCATCAAAATTGATTCGACAGGAAAAAGGACGTTATCCTTCATCTCATCTTTTCTTTCTTCTCTCCTTTCCTGTCAGTTACCCCCTACCCCAATTGACAAGTGTGTCTTTATTGAAGATTTGGAATTAAGAAGCATTTTCTCTGAAAAGAGCCAACACTGTTTGTTGACCTTCAAACAGTCAACATCCATTTAATTAGTTAGTTAGTTGAGACAGAGTCTCACTATATAGTTCAGGCTGGCCTTGAAATGGCTTATGTAGTCCAGGCTGGCCTCAGACTTACAGCAATCATCCTGTTTCAGCCTCCTGATTGCTGGGATTATAGGTGTGCATCATATTTTTAATTATGTGGTTTATAATTTGTTCTAAAGAAACAATAGACTCTGCTTTTCCTGTCTAAGGCTTTTGTTGGGAGAATGTAAACAAGCAAAACTTGTAGTTTTCATACTATTTTTGCTTAGATGGAGAGTCTACTTATTGGCCGTCTGACATATTTTTAAATGATTCTAGCCTAAGTATTTATTTATTTGGTACAGAGTCTTGCTACACAGCTTGGACTCATAATGATCCTCCTGTCTCAGCCTCCCCAGCTCTGGGATTATAGGTGTGTGCCACCATGCCTGGTTTCCATGGCTGGCACAGGCCCCTGTTCCATGGTCAGCAGGGCATGTGGATTGAACTGGGGATTGAACCTTTCACTTGCCAGGCAGGCGCTGAGACTGCTGAGCTATCGCCCTGGTCCTGTCTGGCTAAAGCATTTTAGATTTGATTTTAATACATATTAAAATAAACCTCTAGGGGCTGGGGAGATGGCTCAGTGGAATAAGTGCTTCCCTGGCAATCGCAAGGACCTGAGTTCAATCCCTGGTTCCACCAAAAAAACAAAAAGCTCTTGTTTTCTTTAGCATATGCTTCAAATAGGTAGCAGTCTTCCCAGTTGAAATTAATATCTTCCTTTATTTTAGCTGGTATGTTTTTATTATTTACTTTGCATTCAGCATTTTTAAATTTATTTAATTTTTTAATATATTTAGTACAGGGTCTACAGGGTCTCACGTACACAGATTGGACTTATAGTGATCCTTTTTTTTTTTTTTTTTGCAGAACTGGGGATTGAACTCAGATCCTTGCGTTTGCCAGTCAAGCGCTTATTAGATTATATTTAAACATTTAAAAGTTTGGCACTAATTAAGAAAAGGAATGGAATTAACACCCACCACATACAAACATTTGGAGCATTTTCTCAAATTATAAAAGGTTATTATAAAAAGGCAAATGGTACAGAAGTATATAAAGTTTATAGCCCAGTTCCTACCTGTGCCCAAGTCTATCATGAGTTAAACTGTTAATTTTGGATTGTAGCCTTCCATACTTTCAGAGTATTGTCAGGATTGATTGCTGAGGTTATATAGAGCTGTGATATCTTTTTTTTTTTTTTTTCTATCTTTTGAAGGGGTTTTCTTTTCCACCCTCCAGCATGTGGTAAGTGTACATCCTCATCTTTTTTTTTTTTTTTTTAATGACAGGGTGTACAGGGTCTCACTACGTAGATCTGACTTGTAATAATTCTCCTGTTTTCAAGCCTCCCAAGAGCTGGGATTATAGACGGGTGCCACCATGCCCAGTCTTAATCGCTGTCTCTGCATGCCCTGTGGGCAGGGCAGGTACCAGCTCTGGCGCTGGCAAGGCATGCTGGGGATTGAACCCGGGCCACTGTGCTCTGCAGAAGCAAGCAGTTTAGTCTGCTGAGCTATCTGGTCAGCCCTCATATCCTCATCTTGATGCTTTTCTTGACACAGTTGCTCAAATCAGATGTTTAGGAATCATTTGAATTTTTTTTTCTTTCTCTTTCTCATTCAGATCAGCCTTAAGATTGTGTCTTCCTAATTCAGTGTACCCTGAATGGTCCTTCTATCACTACTGCTAATGTCTAATACAATTTGTTTGATCACAACTGCTAGAGTAGGTGTCTCTGCTTCCACTCTCCAGCTTCATGCCTTCAGCATGATTTTCAGAGGCTAAGGCCGTGACAGTGAGATCAGGTCTTAACTTTTGTAGTTGTTCCCCAGTGTCTACTACCCTACTTGGGCTGGGTGTGGTGGCGCACAACTGTAATCCCAGCACTTGGGAGGCTGGAAGGCTAAGGCAAAGATTGCTGGGAGTTCCAGGCCAGCCTAGAACATAGTGAGTTAAGAATGGCAGCCTGGGCCGACCAAATAGCTCAGCAGATTAAAGTGCCTGCAAGCAGGTGCAGGGGCCAGGGGTTCGATCCCTGGGCCTGCCCTGCCAGCCCCACCCCAGGGGCTCTGAGATGGCGATTGCGACTGGGCGTGGTGGCATGCACCTGTAATCCCAGCTCTTTGGAGGCTATATACAGGCAGATCACTACGAGTCTGATCTAGTAGTGAGACCCTGAACACCCTGTAGACCCTTCCCTAAAATTTAAAAAAAAAAAAAGAATGGCAGCCTGAATGAACTATGTAGTGAGTTCCCCCCCTGCACCCCCAAACCAACGAACAACTGCCCCCCACCCC
>NW_004524668.1:1270955-1277013 GCF_000260255.1 Octodon degus | reverse complement strand
CCGTGTGTGGCCAGCTCAGCCCACCAGGGGGCAGGGCTGGCTGGCATGTGGTGCTGGGGGATCGAACCGTGGTCCCTGTGCTTTGGCCAAGCTTGTTCTAAGTAGGTGCTTTAGACCACTGAGCCATCTCACCAGCCCCGTGATCAAGGTTTTGAAGACACTCACTGTGCTCACTTTGCCCAGCAGCGCCTAAGTCTTCACAGTTGGATCTTAAACCTTTCAGCGTCGTGGATAAGGTTGGGAAGCAGGCAAGGGGAAAAGAAAGAAGGAAGCACAGAAGTGGTAACAGGACAGAAAATGGGAGTGGCAGTAGGGCACTGACGTGCAGCTGGTGACATATTTGTTGGGATAGACTTTTCTGGTTTTGAGAAATGGAGTAGAAATAACTTTCAGAAAGTTGCTTTTTATTATAAAAGTAAAGATTTCTGTAATATTATCAGTGAATCAAATCCTCTATGATATATTTTCTTGAGAGAATAAATTGGAGATCAGTTTTTAAAAATCTGGGAAATGTGTCCATTCTTCAGTCCTCACCTTTGCATGAAACCGTTCATTCTTTGCATTGTCAGTAGTGATTTTTCTCCTGCTTCTGATGCACATGCACTATCTGAAATGTATTGTATGAGTCACACTCACGTGTAAGTTACCACAGTCATGGCATAGTTTTGGAAGATTATTGTAGTAGTTTAAACAATTTTGCAAATTAAGTGTTACTATGAAACTGATGCTGCTAGTTGTGCATATCTTAAAAGACGTTTATAAAATCAGAACAAATACTGATGTCCAGATAATCGTCAGGTAGTTTGCTTTCATTATCATGTCTCTAGTTCCTCCCTTCTGAAGCAGTCTTCAGTAAGTTGAGAAGTCAGTTCCACTTCCAGATAGATCTTCCCTAATAGCAGCATGAAAGGTCCATGGAGAGAGACGAAGTGGGATAAAATAGACCAGCTTTTAGAGAAATTAGCCATTTCTTGTTGCTGGCCGTTCAGAAGAGCACATCTCCACACTGCCTCTTGGTAGAGCTGACTTGAGCCTCATGCAGCCCCAAGTGTAGTGGCGGCAAACCTATGGCTTTTCTTTACAGACAAAGATGTCAATGAATGAGTTTTTGCTACACTAAAACCTCTCAGTGTTCAGGTTTAATTGCAGTATTGGGCAATGTGTGATAAATGAGTGGGCTTATAAAACAGTGTCCATAATTTGGACACTGTTCTCTAAAAGGTTGGCCATCACTGACCTAGAGCAATGCTATAATTCAAGATACATGCGTTTCATGATTATATACTGAATCACATGTGTGTTTCTGTTACACATGTGCACTTGTCATGAGGGTAGAACTTTGCTGCCACGTGTTTTGCTTTCTTTTTAAGGTGATTTAAAAGATTCAGCCACTAGAATGGAATGGAAAAATTATCCATGAATGTTTTTCTAAACCTGTTATCAGCATAAACTCTATTTACAAAATTGTGATATAAAAATGTTAATGAATTTTGTTTATAAAACATTCTCCCATGAATTGATACTGAAGTAGACAGAAGTACAGTATACTCCATTTAATCAAATCAGAAGATTCTTTGCTTGAACTGGATCACATAGATGCTTAGTAATTAGGAGTCTTGGTGTGTGTCTTTGGTGAGCTTGAGATTAATTTCTTCAGTTAGTAGCTTTAATATTATTAGTTAAGCCAGAAGATAGCAAATCTAATAAGGCATAATTAATAGTAGTAAGATGTTCTAAAGCTAGATTCTGGAATACTAATTTTTTAAAAAAATATATTTTGTATAGGGTCTTACAATGCAGCTTGGACTCGTAATGATCCTCCTGTTTTCAGCCTCCCAGCACTGGGTTTACAGGCATGTGCCACCATGCCATACTTAATGGCCGGCTCAGTGTACCCAGGGGTGGGGCCAGTGTGTGGTGCTGGGGATCAAACTCTGGTCCTTGTGTTTGCCTAAGCAGGTGTTTAGTCCACTGAGCTATTTTGCTGGGCCAACTTTTGTGTTTTTATATATGTGTTTATTTATATAGTGTCCAGTATTATCTTTTTTTTTTTTTTATAAGCAACTGGGGATTGAACTCAGGCCCTTGTACTTGCCAGGCAAGCGCTTATTCTACTGAGCTATTTCTCTGGCCCTCCTGTATTATCTTGATACATGTGAATTAATTTTTGTCTTATAAAGCAGCACCTTAAACAGGGAATTTAAAAGATAAGTTCTGCATACTTGGCACTTTTTTCATTTGCTGAGTTAACTAGTTACAGATAATCACCTTCAAGAGCCAGCTTCAGTGTCATGCAGCTATGCTGTGCTCGTCTTGTGAGCAGCAGTTGGAACTGAGATGCTAGTCCAGTGTCCTCTAGTTGTGGCAAGTATATTGAACTAAATTTTAATTGAAAGTAAGCCACTTAAGTTGTTTAATTTGCTTCTTTAAAGTTCCTCCCTTTCCTCTACTCATTTCTTGTTTTCATTTCTATTTCCTTTTTTTAAAAATCTAGAAACACAATAGGAAAAACAAAATCATTTATTTCATCCATAATACTACTAGAATAAAGAAGGTTAAATCCAAAACACTGATGATAATGAGACCCTTATTTCAAGGCATAAAGTCTGTGCCTTTTCCCTTTTCTAGAAGTCAATTAAGGGAAACATTTGAATGAGTTAGATATTCATTGAAGGCATTTTTAATCAAGTAAACCAAAAATGTCCACAGATTTCAACCATTGTCTATCTAGCAATTCAGTTTTGTTTATCTCAGTGAAACTCAGTTATCTCTTATTGGAATTCCCACAATCTTAAGTTTCCTTAGAGTATCAGTAGAATGAGCCTTTGTGGGTCAAACAGATTACCTGAGGCCTCGAAGTCACAGAACCTTCTGTTTAGTTGATGATACAGCTTGTAAGACAATCACCTCACTGCCTAGAACTTGTGCATTTATTTGCAGTCTGCTAACCCATGTAGGGCTACTAAAATTTCTCCTTAAATCTGCTTTGACTTGGAAACAAGGACTTGAGGTGGTTATCCATCTCACAGTTTCACCATCTTTTTGTTTTAGTTGTTTGTTTGACACAAACACTGTTTATCCAGGGTGGCCTTGAACTCTTGGTGATTCTGTCTGTCTCAGTCTCCCATTTCTTTGCTGATGTGATACCGAAAGCAGTGATGACTTCCATTTGCATACTTTTGCTTAGTTCACATCCAGCTGTATTATTTGATTTGATCTGTAGAGGAGGCAAAATAGGTCTTATATTCATAGGACAGATGAGAAAATCCAGACCCAAAGAAACCTTAAATTACTTAGTCATTTGGTAGTAGTAAAAGTGGCAGAGCCATTCAGTGTGGGACTTCAGCCAGTCGTCTGATCAGCCTGTATTCTCTCCTCTGCCACCTTTCTCCCTCTCTAATGAATGTTTGTTTGGGAAACTTAAAAGTTGTAATAATTCAGTTACAATAGTTGTTACTTATTTTGGTCTCCATGAGTTATTTATTCATTTGTTTATTTATTGGTACAGGCCTATCACAGGGGGCTACAGACTTTTTATTTTGAGACAGGGTCTCACAGAGTTGCCCTGGCTGGGCTTGAATTTATCGTCGTGCTGCCTCAGCCTCCCAGAGTGCTGGGATATTATGTATAGGTATGTGCCACCTTACCTGGCTCTGTGAGGCATTTTATTGATTGGTTTAGTTTGGTTTGTTTTTGAGACAAGACCACATTATGTGGTTCAGGTTGGTCTTGAATCCTGCTGTATAGCTCAGGCTGGCCATGAACTCTTGGCAATACTCTTGTCTCAACCTACTGAGTGCTGGGATTACAGGTAACACTAAAATACCATGTCCAGCAAGGAGTGTAGGTTCTTGTAGAAGTTCCTAGAAGACATTTCTTATTTTTGTTTGGTTTGGAAGAGAGGCTGTAAAACTTGGGGAAGCTCGGGGCGCACGCCTGCGCTTGCGGGAGGGGCGGGTGGGGAAGGCTTGCCCACGAGATCCCAAGGTGCGGCAGGCGTGCCCGGGGCCCCCACCCCGGCCCCCAGTGCCCACCCCCAGCCGGCCCAGACAAGATCAAGGCGATCCTCATTTTCAACAACCACGGGAAGTCGCGGCTTTCCAAGTTCTACCAGCCCTACAGTGAAGATACACAACAACAAATCATCAGGGAGACTTTACATTTGGTATCTAAGAGAGACGAAAATGTTTGAAATTTCCTGGAAGGAGGATTATTAATTGGAGGATCTGACAACAAACTGATTTATAGACATTATGCGACACTATATTTTGCCCTCTGTGTGGATTCTTCAGAAAGTGAACTTGGCATTTTAGATCTAATTCAAGTATTTGTGGAAACATTAGACAAATGTTTTGAAAATGTCTGTGAACTGGATTTAATTTTCCATGTAGACAAGGTTCACAATATTCTTGTAGAAATGGCGATGGGGGAATGGTATTGGAGACCAATATGAATGAAATTATTACACAAATTGATGCACAAAATAAACTAGGGAAATCTGAGGCTGGCTTAGCAGGAGCTCCAGCCTGTGCTGTATCCACTGTAAAGAATATGAATCTTCCCGAGATCCCGAGAAATATTAACATTGGTGACATTAGTATAAAAGTGTCAAACTTGCCCTCTTTTAAATAAAATATTAAAAAGGCCACTCCCAGGTAAAAACCAGGGGGATAAGTCATCTAAGTTTACCATACAGTTGTTTACCAAAAATAGAGGAGGAAAGTCTTAACTTTTTGCTCTTAGATTTATGTCAAGGTACTGTATAGAAGTTGTGTAAAATCAGTGTGAAAGTTCAATGTTGCTTTTCTTGCTCAGTGATTTTAAAGAAATTGTATACTTCCAGTGTGATTTTTTTTTGGTTGTTGTTTTCTAAGCTGCATTCCTATGCCCACCTAAGGCATGCCTCTATGTATTGGCTATCACAGTATTTCAAAAGTGAGGTATTTCTTTAATTATGTACAACCCAAAATGTTGGTGCTTTGTATGGATCACAAGTGCAACATTCCTTAATTCTTTCTGCTCCTTGTCACAATTGTTAAAGAACCAAGTATGTATTGCATGAAAACATGATGACCTTTTCCTCTTAGTTTAAATAAATCCAAGGTAACTGAATTTCTAAAGCACCTTTCTGTTTGCCTGATATCTACCTTAGCAATAATTTTTTTTACGACCCTTTGACTCAAAGTAAATAAAGGTATATTTTATAACTGTTTAAAAAAATAAAATAAAACTTGGGGAAGAGGAAGGTCTTTCTTAGAAAATTTGACTTAATTAAATAATTGTAGTCTTTGATTAGAAATGTCATAAATGGTGGGTATGGTGGCACAGACGTGATTTCAGCACTCAAGAGGCTGAGTTAGGAGGATCATTGGAAGTTTGAGGATAGACTGAACAATGGAGTGAGTTCAAGATGAGCCTGAACTTTGCAAAGTGAGATCCTGCCTCAAAAAACAGATAAAGGAGCAATGTAGTCATAAAGAAGAGGTGCTCCTCACACCCAGATAGAGAGGTGGATCAGAGGACTGTCTGTGGATGACTTAGAGCAGGAGAAAAAGTGACCGCAGCACTATGTGTAAATGTGGGATCCACTCTTTGCGGACTTACATATTGCATCTTAAGGTGAAGATCTCTTTTATTTTATTCAAATTCTGTGCATTTGTGGTCAGGAAGGAACAAGGCAGGCAGGACAGCTCATTTGAAAACAAGATCACTAGGGCTACAATAGGGGAGGAAGTTGCTTGAAATGATATGTTGTTGTATTGCTTTAAAAAAAAACTAGTGTTTTAAATCTTTTTGAAGTTTTTACTTCTTTTGTTTGTTTGCTTTTTCCATAATTTTATTGAGAAACAAATAGCAATGAGACAGTTTCAAATCGAATTGGTAGGCCAAAAAAACAAAAAACAAAAACAAAACCCAAATTGGTAGGGCAGTTTCAATAGACACATTGCATACATTCTTCCTAATTGTTAATTGCTGTACAAGATGCGGACATGATATCCTATTTACAAACACTATTAGAACAAATCCCTCTATTCATTAAGAGAATGTAACTATATAT
>NW_004524668.1:1229793-1267940 GCF_000260255.1 Octodon degus | reverse complement strand
AAAAAAAAAAATTTAAAAAACAAAACTACTCTGAGACAAAGTGTTGTTTCCTTCTTAGAGTAAGAGTAAAAAATGATCTCATTTTGACCATTCTTTTGCCTGACAGGAAGCCTGCAGACCTGCAGAACTTGGCCCCTGGGACCCACCCACCATTTATAACTTTCAACAATGAAGTGAAAACGGATGTCAATAAGATTGAGGAATTTCTTGAAGAAGTCTTATGCCCTCCCAAGTGAGTATCAGATCAGATATTCTGGAAACACTGCCGCTCATTTTAAGCTTTAGCTTGAGATTAGAGACTTTAAAATGACCAGCGTTTTACTCTAGGTTCTTTACAGTTAATGCTGCCATAATTGGTTTCCTGCTAGGATAATCAGCCATACTGAGAGAAGTGGGAATCTAAGCTTCAAAGAACATGATAAAAGCAGGTTTTGACCACATGAGATAGGTCAGAAAGGCTGGTTATTTGTGGGTGGCTGGCCCCAAATTGAGAGTTCAGGGAACTGAAGGAATAGGGAAAGGCAGGTTTCCCAGCAGAATGTCAGCAGGCATGTGGTCCATTGAACTGTGGGATTTGCTTTTAGTTTTAAAATTACGATTTCTGAAAGATATTCTCAAGTTCAATTCAGGGGAAATTAGATTTAAAATGAGTCAGTGGGTGCAGATTTATAGTGAGCTCTACCTCCTGCTGCTGTGGCCTGCAGCCTGCTGTGGACGAGCAAGGTGCTTGGGCAGCGCAGGCTGTTTCCCTGCCATCAGTCTGTGGTGCTCACACAAGGCTGGTTCAGTGCATGGCATACTAAGGGTCTGGCTGCTGTGCAGTGACTGCCAAGTACTGGACAAGTGACTAGTGCAACTGGGAAGTGGATTTTCAATTTTGTTTTACTGTGATTTTACGTATATTTGTATTGACATAGCTCCCTGGCACTTATGGCTGCCAAAATGGAAGATGAAGATATGAAACATTTTTATCATCACAGAAAGTCCTCTTGGACAGTACTGCATGAGCCATCTCATTCTAAGACTCCTGGTGGCCTGGCAGCAGACTCTGAACAAGTGGATTGCTTTCCTAGCATTCTAATTTATCAAATGGAGGTGGAGTGCAGATGCCCTTCAGTTGTCCAGAATATTGATGTGTGAACAAAACTCTAGCTTTTTTTCCCAAGGAAAATAGTGCATTTAAAAAATATCACAGAGCAGATGACAACATTTTTTAAAAATTAAAGTCTAGTACCTTTTTAATAAAAGTAACTACCTATTATAGCCTCGTAACTGCTACCATAAGGGTTTAGTGGTTGACAAAAATATGCTAATGCGTCTTTGAAGGATCTTTAAACATTGTCTGTCTGTCTGTCTGTCTGTCTGTCTGTCTGTCTGTCTGTCTCTCTCTCTCTCTCTCTCTCTTTTCTCCTTCTATTTAGGTACTTAAAGCTTTCACCAAAACACCCAGAGTCAAATACTGCCGGAATGGACATCTTTGCCAAATTCTCTGCTTATATCAAGAACTCAAGGCCAGAGGCTAACGAAGGTAAAAACTAAAATATTGAATTATTCTTAGTACGAAACACCCAAACAGTTAAAAACCATTAGGGAGCCAGGTGTGGTGATGCATGCCTGTAATCCCAGAACTTGGGAGACTGAGGCAGGAGGATGTTGGGAGTTCGAGACCAACCAAGTAAGCTCAAGGCTAGCCTGAACTGCATAGTGAGACCCTGTCTCAAAAAGTCAACTGCCCCCAAAACAAAACAAAATGAAAACTATTATGATAAGTCATTAAAATGTTTAGTTTAGGTGCTGGAGAGAGAGTTCAGGGACTAAAGCGCCTGTTTAGGCAAGTGCCAGGATCGCAGCTGGATCCCTGGAACCACAGTGCACCTGCCCTGCCCCTAGGCGAGCTGAGCTGACAGAGTCCAGGTATAGTGGCGTGTGCCTGTCATCCCAGCACTGGGGAGGCTGAAAGCAGGAGTATCACCATAAGCCTGAGCTGCGTAGTGAGACCCTTCAACAACCACATACATTAAAAAAATAAAATAAAATAAAATGATTACTTTGGGGTCTAGGCCTTCCTTTAGGTATTTTTATTTGTTCTTGAGTTTTGGTTTTTGAGACAGGATCTGACTACGTAATTCAGGCTTGCTTCGAACTCACTATGTAACCTAGGCCAGTCTTGCACTTATAGTAATCCTTCTGCCTCAGTCTCCCAAAGGCTAGGATTACATGCATACACTGCCATGCCTGGCTCCTCCAGGTATTAAAACTATCTTTTGGGGTTGATTAGAGATTTGATGATAAACTGGGATGTCCTTGCATCAGTGTGTTTCTAACTCGTCCAGCACCGTCATGTTGTGTGATAAGATGTTCAGTGAGGGAAGCTGGTGCCTGCTTGGGGAGGTTACCGTGAGTGCAGCTGTGCAGAGCATTGGGGGTGAGTAAACAGTGACGATTTCTGTACTTGTGGCTTGAGATGCATTGGATTTAGCTTGACCTAAACCATTACTGCATCTTTTATTTATTGTTGGGTACCAGCAGCATTAAACCAGTGTGAGTGATTTTTTTTTGAACTAATTATCCTTAAAGAACAGTTTTTGGAGTTGTGTTCAGAAAACAGAACAGCTTTTCACATTTGCAACATAAAAGTAGAATTTCAGTTTCAAATTGTATGTCCATGTGAGAATTGTTTAGGTAGTACAGATGCTATTTTTTAAAAATTTTATTAAGAAACAAATATGAATGAGACAGTTTCAAAGCTGATTAATAGGACAGTTTCGATAATCAATACATTGTACATTGTTGTCTTCTTAGTGGTTATTCATAGTACAAGAAGCAGACAGGATATCCTGTCCAAACACTATTAGTACACCTCTTTCTTCTCATTGAATTAAGTGAAAGTAGCTGTATATCTATCCTATTTTGTATATATAAATACAAAATGGTCCTTCCTTTGTATCTCCTTTTTTTTGTTTGGTCCTGTCAGAGGTGGGTATTCTATTGGCATCTAAATACTATAGGTATTTGAATTCAGCAAAACAATCCAACCAGATGCTATTTTTTAATTTGTTAAACTATACTTTATTTCATTTATTAAGTTAATGTGTGAAGGGAACAAGCATTTCCTTGAAAATAATTCCTTCTAATGAGCCTGTCTTAACTACACCATTCAAAGACTTCTCCTTTTCCTCTGGGACATTGGGCATTGTTCTGTCTGGAGAAGTGTGCAGAGAGACTGGGTATATTTTAAAGTTATAGTAGTAACTTTAAAAGTAAAAAAAAAAAACCTTAAACTCTTACCTAGAAATAGTTTTAGACAGTCCAGTAGTTTGGGTGAGGTTGTGCGTGTTCATAGCAACAAGTGAATACGAATACATACCAAGGGGAAAAATATCAGCTCTGGTTAAGCAGGAAGAAACATTTTTTTAAAAAGTGAGATACTTGCTACATGTGGTACTCCATACCTGTAATCTAGTACTTGGAGACTGAGTCAGGAAGATCTGGACTTTAGTACTCCTTTGGGCTACGTAATAGGACCCTCTTTCAAATTACCCCACACCCCCACAATGAATGTGATTTCATTAAACAGATTTCTAAGCTGTGTTTTTTTTTATTAACTTTAAAATTGCAGCACTTTACAATTTTAGCAAAGTTTAGATTTTGTTCTTGTTTTCTGTAATAATATTCCCTGCATGAAATGTTTTTCTACAGTGAAGGAAAAATTCCAGTGCTCAGGCCTGGCTTACATGTATTTGTAGTGTGTTCCAGTAGCTCCCTTGGTTTGGAAGCAATTTTCTTTGGTAATTCTTTTTTTTTTTCTGACTAATGTTTCTGTCTAAGCAATTTAGACTGAGCAAGTGGTGTTGGTGGACCCCTGACCCCCATGGCTTAGCCCTATAACAGTGCCTTCTCTGGTGCTTGCCCTCTGCAGATGGGTTGTGCTTTTCATAGAACTTCCCTTTATAGCAGAGCCTCTTGCTGCACTGTGCTTTGAGCTTTCTTAAAGTTAGGCTTTTGAGGGCAGGAGGGTGGTAGAAATATCTTCTCAGTGCAGGGCAGAGGCGAATAGAATGACTGCTTTGCTGTAGGGGGTGAGAGTTTGGGAAGGAAGAGTGACTCGCTTAAGTATAACTCTGGATTCTATTTTCTATCAATTTGTTACAGCCTTAAGTAGCCACCTACGCTTACTGTCTTCTGAATGTGCTATTACCAGTAAGAACAAACAGCATAGTGGAGTTTTCAGTGCTTAACTTAAAAGGTGTACTAAATTACCTATTGGTAAACAAGAATCCCAGTTGCCAAGCAACTCATCTCTCCAGGTACCTGTCATTGTCATGAGACTTTAGAAAACTTTATTCAGATTACTGTGGAGCTTAATGAGTGTCTCTTATGTATGGTACCTGCACATCTTTTCTGTTTAGTGTAATTTAATAAACCTAGAAAATTAGTGATAATAATCTCCTTATTCCGTCAAATACCTCACCCAAATACTGATAATTTACAGATTTGAGTTTGTAATTTTCACAGGGTAAATCAGAATAGACCTTTGATTAGTTTTTTCCTGCCTATTAAGTATTTATAAAATCCAGTATATTTAGACATGGGTGGATGCCAGGGATTAACCCAGGACCTCATGAATACTAGGCAAGTGCTCTACCACTGACCTACATCCCAAGCCCCATTTTGGATAAGTGTGAGCCTTTTTAGGACCTGATTCTAGGAATAGATTAGATATCTTTTTTTTTTTTTTGGTGGTGGTACCAGGGAATCAAACTCAGGACTTTGCTCTTGTCCAGCAAGCACTTATTCCACTGAGCTATCTACTTGGCCCCTAGATTAGATATGCTGATATTGTATTTTTGGGGCAGTGAAAGTGAAACAAGGACAAGTGCTTAGATTGAGATGCAAGTAAGATTTAAAGATTAAAATAAAGAGAAACTAATGAATGAGAAAGAAAGAAAGAAAGAAAGAAAGAAAGAAAGAAAGAAAGAAAGAAAGGACAAGACAAGAAAATTCTTTTGGTAACAGATCCAAGTTTGTATAACTTTTTTTTTTTTAATTTTAGGGAAGGGTCTACAGGGTGTTCAGGGTCTTACTACTAGATCGTACTGTAGTGATCCACCTGTTCACAGCCTCCCAAGAGCTGGGATTACAGGCACAAGACACCACACCCAGTCTCAATTGGTGTCTTCAGCATGCCCCGGGGGTGGGGCCAGCATGGAGGCCGGGGATCAAACTCCCGGCCCCTGTATAACTTTTTAAGCCTTAAAAGTAATTATATATATTTATAGGGTTGGATTAGTCATCAGTTGTCCCAAATCCCCTAATTTTTTTCAATTCTGTGATTTCATTAATTTATGTAATTTACTAAATTCCCCAATAAATCTAGTCTGTTGATATTCATATTATTTTTAAGAGAAATGATTTTACCATTGCTGGAATCTGCCATGTATATTCATAAGATTTATTTCATAATGCCCAGGCTGGCTTCAAATTTAAAGCAATCCTCCTTGCTCTACAGTGCTGGGATTATAGGTGTGCACCACTACCTCCCTCAAATTTCTGGTTTTTGTTTTTTGTTTTGGTCTTTTTTGAGACAGGGTCTCACTATACAATTCAGGCTGGCCTTGAGCTCACTTTGTAATCTGGGCTGGTCTCGAACTCAAAAGGATCATCCTACCTCAGCCTCCAGAGTGCTGGGATTACAGGAGTACACTATCATGCCTGGCTTAAAAATTCCTGCTTTTAAAAGGAGAATAGTAATCTAGAAGTAACAATAAATTTATTTTTATTCAAGTGCCCTCCCTCCCTGGACCTGACTTGAGGAAGCTCCCCCTCCCAAGAATATGGGAGCAACAATGGTTATTTATAATTATGGCTGTGAAAGTCACATTGTATACTTAATTGTCTTTTAATATTTACTATCCCTGCCTGGTGTGTTGGCCCATACCTGTAATCTCAGCACTCAGGAGGCTGAAGTAGGAGGCTTGCTGCATGTTTGAGGTCACCATGGGCTGCATAGTGAGTTCAGGGCAGTCTGAGGTATACAGTGAAATCCTGTCTTAAGAACAAAACAAAAACACTCACTATTCCTCTTCTCTTCTCTTTCTTTCTTTCTTTCTTTCTTTCTTTCTTTCTTTCTTTCTTTCTTTCTTTCTTTCTTTTTCTGGAACGGGGGATTGAACTCAGGCCCTTGTGCTTGCCAGGGAAGCGCTTATTCCACTGAGCCATCTCCCCGGCCTTCCTCTTCACTTTCTGCTACCCATTTCATATGCGGTGTAGTCATTAAAAATTGTAGAAGGTTTATCATCATCATTATATTATTTTTTTAATGTATGTGGTAGAGGGTCTCACTATGCAGCTCTGACTCATACTCATCCTCCTGTTTTCAGCCTCCCCAGGGCTGGGATTACAGGTGTGCACCCCACGCCTGTTCTCAGTGGCTCAGTGTGTCCTGCGGCAGGGCCGGCATGGCATGTGGCATTGTGGCATTGTGGCGCTTGCCTAAGCAGCCACTTAGTCTGCTGAGCTATCTCACTGGCCTGGTTTTCCTTTATTTAAACTAGCAATACACCGGGCCTGCTGTGCCGGTCGCTGAGAGGCATTTGAGACTGGGCATGGTGGCGCGCGCCTGTAATCCCTGCACTTGTGAGGCTGTAAACAGGAGAATCACTAAGAGTCTGATCTAATAGTAAGACCCTGAACACCCTGTAGACCCTTCCCTAAAAATACAGAAGAAGAAAAAAACCCAGCAATAATTATGAAATTTGGTTTTATTCATGTTTAAGGGCTTTTAATTTTTAAATAATTTTTATTTTCTTATTAATTGTGCAACAGAAATGCTTATGGTTCTTTTACTTTATGCTTTGAATTTTACTCATTTAAATCATATAAGTAAACATGCTTGTTGGAGAGTTAAAATAGTATAAAAATAAATTAATATAACTTCAGTGTCTCTCTGTAATCACATGATTGCTTCAGGTTTTTTTTTTTTTTTTTTTTTTTTGGCCGGCTCAGCCATCCTGGGGGCAGGGCTGGTACGGCATGTGGTGCCAGGGATTGAACCACAGTCCCTGCGCACTTGTCTAAGCTTGCCTAAGCAGAAATGTTAGACCACTGAGTTATCTTGCCAGCCCCGAACAGAAGTTCTAATTTTTTTTTTTTTTGGTGGTACCCGGGATTAAACTCAAGACCTTATACTTGCCAGGCAAGCACTTCACTGAGCTATCTTGCCAGCCCCTGCTGCAACAATTTAGAGTGCATGCTTTGTTTTTGCAAACATTTTACATAAATGTGTTTATGCATATATTTCCATTATGTAGTTGTCTTTGTAATTGAAATCCATGTCAAAATATAGATCAGTTTTTAGATAGAAATGTTTCTTCCTACTATGGATTATTTACTTGATGAGAAGCATAAAGATTGTTTCGAGGTTTTGCTGTAATGAAACAGTGCTGCCTGTAAATATCCTTGAGCTAGGTTCAAAGTAGGTCAAAAAGGTTTCTGCATTTTAAATTTTACTGTATTTTGCCAAATTGTTCTCTAAAAATCTGAATTTACATATGCCCAAACCTGAATCTTTTGATTGCCCCCACTTCAGATGATCCTGGTATCTGTATGTGGGGACTAGGTAGGTAATCGTTTAAATTTTGCTGTATTATAGAGGCAAAAAGGAGAGCTTTGGTTTTCATAATTAACTTAAAGCTGCATGGCCTCTGTTGGACTTAATTTTTTTGTTTGTTTTTGCACTTAATTTTTTTGAGAGCATTTGAAATAGCTTCTCAGGGATGCCAGCATTACAACAACCAGGTGTACTGTAATGATAGTGCTGTTGAACTGATTTCAGGACACGGAGCTCTTTTCTGATGGCATGCTACTGCCTTCTAGTGGTTAATCTTGACAGTAGCTTCAAATTACTTTGCTCTTTTTTCTTTTTATTAGTTTTATTGAGAAAGGAATAACAATGAGACAGTTTCAAAACAGATCAGTAGACAGTTACAATAATTAATACATTGCATATTGTTGTCTTCATAGTAGTTATTCAGAGTACAAAATACAGACATGATATCTTGTCTAATCACTATTAGTATAAATCTTCTCACTGAACTAAGAAAAAGTTGCTGTATATCTATCCTATTTTGTAATATATTTCACTACAAAATAGACCTTCATTTGTATCCCCCTTTTCTGTGACAGTCTTATTAAACTTCATTATGTTTGTTGAATCACACTGTTTTGGCACCTCTTGGTACCTGTTTTGGTACGTTTTGTTGGCCATGTTTTGTTGTTCTCTCTGTGTAGTTCAGGCTGGCCTTGAACTCAATGTATAGTCTAGGCTGGCTTAAAACTCAGTGTGATCCTCGTACGTCAACATCCTAAGTGCTGGAATTACAGATGTGCACCACCATACCTGGCAATTTAAATTTTTAGTGGCTTGATTCACTGTCACTTCTCCCATTCTAATTGAGTTGTTTTAGTGCCTCACCTTTATTTTGCTGAGCTCCAGTGCCCTCTGCTATTTGTTTTCTCTTGAGAACTAAGTTAGCATGATTTTGGCCTTGGCTAGGGTGACCTTTTATTAATGAAAAAAATTTATATAGAGGGCTGGCAAGATAGCTCAGCAGACTAAGCACCTGCTTAGGCAAGCGCAGGGACCAGGGTTCGATCCCTGGCACCACATACCGTGCCAGCCCTACCCCTGGGTGTGCTGGGCTGGCCACCGAGAGCAGGTGTGGTGGTGTACGCCTGTGATCACAGCACTGGGGAGGCTGAAAACAGGAGGATCACTATGAACAAGTCCCAGCTGTGTAGTGAGACCCTGTACCAATTACATTAAAAATAAAAAGTATATATAGATCTTGGATCCTGTTACCCATCACTTGAGTTAACGTGTTAAATTTGTTACCTTCTCAGGTAAAAATTTTTCCAATTCTTTATATTTTAAGAGTGCTTTGTATGTGCTTTATAGTAGCATTCAGTGCTTGACCTCTTTCCTGAAGTTTGGCAAAAATATTATAGTAGTTAAGTAGAAATGTCTTCACTTACTTGACTCCATTCATTCATTGTGCTGAATATTGAACCCAGAGTTTCATGAGTGCTAGGGTACTGCTCTGCTTCAGAGCTGTACCTAAGCATAACATTTTTAAAAATGTATACAGAAAATTTTAAAATACTCTATAAATCTCCAGCTGGGCATGCTTCTGTGATCCCACTCAGGAAGCTGAAGCTGGAGGATTGCTCTTTGAGGCCAGCTTGGGCTACTTAGTGAGACTCTGTCTCAACACTCCCCCATCTGAATTCTACAGATTGTTAGAATAAAAAATTCTCGATATGAAGCCATTATGAAAATCAGTTGTTCTGGTTGTGCTGGTGCACACCTGTAATCCTACAAGGCGCCCAACTTAAATTTAGCAAGACTGCCTGAGCTTCCTGAAGGCTGGGAAGCTTCCTAAGTGTACTACAGGTAGTGAGCGGAAGTGAGGAGGGTGCGCTCTTGGGGGAAACTTGAAAGTTGGTCTTGTGTATTTCAAGGGTTTGTTTCTCTTTCTAACTCTCAGTTCATTTGAAGAATGGAAAACCGCTGGGATCACCCTGCTTTAGCCCAGAGGACTAACAGCTCAGTCCCTTGGGATGAGTGAGACGCAGCAGTGACATCTATGCAGGGAGCGCCGGAGGGATGCACTTCTGGAGGGCAGGCTGCTCCAGGTCAGCCTGTAGGCAGCTCCCAGGCAGGACTGGCTGTGGGCCCTGAGGCAGGCTGGGGCGACCAGATCCGAGCCTGTGCTCCCGGCATAGATGCGTGATGGCAGGCTGGAGGAGAGGCCCCGCAGACCCTGATGGGCTGTGACTAGATGGAAAATAGTTCTTATTTATTTGTTTATTTTTAAAATATTTTTGTTTACACTGTTGTCCTGGTACCTTTCAATTTTTTTGTTTTGTTTTTATTTGCTATGTAGTTCAGACTAGCTTTAAACTTCTTTGAAACCCACCCAGGCTGGCCTCAGATTTGCTGTGATCCTCCTGCCTCAGCCTCCTGAAAGCTGAGATTATAGGCATGCACTACCCAGCTCTTGGTACTTTTTAAAAGCTTAAATTGGCATTGCCTTTCAAGTTAAAGGTATCTTTACCTCTGCCTTGAACTTTCCTTAATATAATGGAAATGAACCATCCATCCTGAGCCAATTGAATTAGCTGTGAACTCATAGCATTTTAATTTAAAAATTTTTTAATGTAATGTGAATAGTAGGTGAGCTCAGATTAAAAATTCTTTTTTAATATGCTGGAGATTGAACCCAAGATTAAAAATTCTTAAAGACATGTTTATTATGTTGAATTGTTAGTATTAATACGCTGCTTTTAATAAAATTGACTCATGTTACAAAATAGTTAACAAGATTATCTCAAAAAGCAAAAACTAAACAGATAAAATTAATTATATTTTTCTGTAATAGAGGAATCCCATGATGCAGACTGTTATAGGAGTCTGCCTTGTGTCAGAGACTGGCTAGGATTCGAGGGCATTTCTAACTCAATCCCGAGCACAGCGTGTCACCCTCTCTGCAGCACTCCCTACTCATGGTGTTCTTAGGCCTGGCCCTCTTAGGCCTTGCCCTCGGCCCTCTGCCTGCCCTGCTGTAGTGTCCACCTTTGTTATGTGCTCAGAAGTTCCTTGGATGGGCTCCAGCCCCACCTGTTCCAGATGTGGACACCCAGCCATCTAGTGGATAGCTGTACTCCAGTGTCTCACAGGCACCTCAGATCCACCCTTTCATCTGAACCCATCTCCACAACCCCTGAATCTGCTTCTCCTCAGGAAAGTAAATGTCTCAGCAAACAGCACTAGCATTCCTCCCAGGAGTCCGTTGGTGAGCTTCTGGCACTCCTATTCCCCGAGGTTTACATCTGAGGATAGGAATTTTTTACATCTTAATAGCAAACTCAGTAAGACTTAGGATAAGACTGTATGTGTGACATGGCCTCAGTTTATGTGCTGCTGGATACATCTGTCCCCCTTTCCCTACATTCCCTTGGCTCTGGAACCCTGCTGAAGTGTATCTAGGTACCCCCAAAACCCATTCGTCCCTCTTTTGTGCCTGTATACTCTGACACAGCCAAGTCTTCCGACAGCTGTCTGAACTCCAGTGAAGGCCCCGGCATGAGTGTGGGAGCAGCTTGGAAGAAGGGCTGCGAGGTCTGGACCTCTTTGTGTTACTGTTGAAGTAGCTGATGGCAGCATGGAAGCTTTACTTTTTGCTTTTAAAGATTCAACTTTGGCCAGGGAGATGGCTCAGCGGAATAAGCCCTTCCCTGGCAAGCGCAAGGGCCTGAGTTCAATCCCTGGTTCCCAAAAAAAAAAAAAAAAAAAGATTCAACTTTATTCAGATTTTTTGCTATGTGGGTCGTCATGGATGAGGTTGTGCTATTTGACTTTTTTTTTTTTAAACAGTGTGTTGTTGTTGGGGCACGTTTCATTTATTCTAAGGAGGGTGAATTGAGAAGTAAAGGCTAAGAAGGGATAATTGAAGATCTCGCCCTTGTTATTTCATTTTCCTTCCTATGGATATTTCTACCACTTCTCTGCTAGTACTTGTTAGCCACGACATTCTGGATACAGGGTGGTGGCTCACAGCTCTCTTTGAAGTGTAACCATTATAGCATCTTAATAGACTTGGCCCTTACCGAGGCTCCCAGTTCAGTGATGTGAAGCCAACTCTCAAATCTGACCTTTTTGCTTTTCATATAAGATGAAAATTCCAGTAGGGCTTCTCATGGAATAAAAGACTGCCCAAATCCCAAGCTTCTGCATGGGTTGTTTATACAGGTACTGGTGTTTCTTAATACATTTCTTAATAATAAATCCAAAGATTTATGGTAGAACAAGACTCAAAATTGAAGACTATAATCTGTCTCTGCGAGAATTTCTTCCCTAGCTGTATTAATACAGTTGCCCTTTCTTTATTCTTCTGTCCAGTTTAAACATCAGCAGTGTTGGACCATATGTCTTATGAGTCATTTAGTGATTGACAAGGTTTGACAGATGTCCGTGAACTGAAATTGGCAGGCTTGTTTATATTTATTTGAACAACTGTGGCCTGCTGGTTCTGTGGAGCCCAGTGTCAGAGTAAGCGCATGGTGCAAGCTTTTTGGGTTTTGTTTGTTTGGCAGTCCTCCTACCTCAGCCTACCGAGTGCCGGGGTTATAGGGGTGTGCCACCGTGTTGGGCAACACATAGGTTTTGTCTCTAAGAGTAAAAACTTCTACTTCAGGGTGTGTGTAATTTTTTTTTTCTTACTGTATTCCCATCTTTTTTTTTTCCAGCCCTGGAGAGGGGTCTTTTGAAAACATTGCAGAAACTGGATGAATATTTGAATTCTCCCTTACCTGATGAAATTGATGAGAACAGTATGGAGGACATTAAATTTTCTACACGTAAATTTCTGGATGGCAATGAAATGACACTGGCTGATTGCAACCTGCTGCCCAAACTGCACATCGTCAAGGTAGGCCTTTTGGAGGTTGTCAGCTGCCCTTAGGCCTGGTGTTATGTTTCCTGAGCTAGTGTTCCCGCGTGCTTAGTTAAGTGAAAAATTGTATCTTCAAATTGAAGCATATGAAAAAGGAGAAAGTTGTTATTTTTCTTTTTTTTTTCCTGACTGAATAAAGATGGAAAGATGTAATAGAAAACTGAAGTTGCTACTCTGACTTAAATTGTCAACTTCTGTTCTGTGATCACCTGGCCTTTTCTATTCAAGGCAAAAACATTGAGCATTTATCATGTGAGACAATGTGAAGTGGAATAGTAATAGCCACTAGCTATTAGGTAAAGATCTAAGAGAAGAAAAATGAGGTCTAAAGCTGCATTTTAGAAGGATTTTTTTTTTTTTTTGGGTGGGGGAGGCTGGCTCAGGCTGCCAAAAGGGCGGGTCTGGTGTGGCATGTGGAGCTGGGGATTGAACCGCAATCCCCTGTGCCTGGTCGGGTTTGCCCATGCAGGTTCTTAAACAACTGAGCTAACCCACAAGCCCCCTAATGCTGCATTTGAAAAGCACTTACGGAGTGATGACACCCACTCAGCTGTTTGTCTGTATGTCTGTAGCAGTCACTATCACATTTTTGAGTCCAGTTCTAATCATTACTTATTGAAATGATGGCAACAGCAGCAGCTCTCAAAGACTCAGAATAATTTGCTCTAAGATCACACTTCTAGTTTGTGAGACACAAAATAAATGTTAACTTTTGATTTCTGTATTTCAGGTAGTGGCCAAAAAGTACCGCAACTTCGATATTCCAAAAGGAATGACTGGCATCTGGAGATACTTAACTAATGCTTACAGTAGGGATGAGTTCACCAATACCTGTCCCAGCGATAAGGAGGTCGAAATAGCATACAGTGATGTCGCCAAAAGACTTACCAAGTGAAACAGCACTTACAAGAGCGATGTCATCCATCTTCCCCTAAGAATTATGCTTTTCCTAACAGACTGCTCCTCTTCTTATGAAGTAGAAATGTATTTTGCATGAACCTGCAGTTATTCAAGATTAGGATCAAGGATAGACAAGGTATAGTAGCTGTCTTGAAATGTACACTCCTAAGCAGTATTATTTTAAAACTCCTTTCCCCCGCTACCTCCCTGTCCGTAGTCTTCTCTCCTGCCGCTCGGGGACACTCCGTCATAAGCCCTTCATGTGCAAGACTCTCTAGAACCGTCACCGTCATGTCCATGCGCTGTGTGTAGATGGCAGAACTTTTGAGGTACAATGTTCAGTAGTAGCCATGACATCAGCCAGCCCCAGCCTGGTGCACAGTGCATGGTACAAGGAATATTTATGTAGTTTTTTCCCCCTAATTTTGTAGTATTTCATAAGAGCATATGAAAAGATTGCTACTGTATCAGAAACTGTTTCAATTTAGTCTATTTTGCATATGTACTAAAGGATATCAGCAGAGAAGAGACCCTTCTACAGAAAGTTACTACAGATTGTTATTTTCTTTGTAGATGAATTTTAAAATTTTGCCTAAAATCTTTTGTCCTTGATATGAATTATAACATCTGACAGTATGTGGGAGCTAAGAGTTCAGAGGCAGGGATGCTATTCTCAAGCTCTCGGGCATTTGATCCTTACAGGAGAATCCCATGGGCAGCAGATGCTCCCTCTGAATGTGCCCTTGGTTGCGTAGCTTTTCCAGTGCCATTCATTTGGAACATTATTGCCTTCTTTGTTTTAAAAAGGCTCCTTTTTAAGCAGCAGTAGACCTTGCTGTTGTAAATCTTTCGAGCAACACTACATAAATTGGTAGTTAATTTAGTTATGGAAGTATGGTGACTAGCAATGTAAAAATTAATTCTTACAGAAATTAACCTAAGGAGTGTAGGATGGGTTTGTTACAGTACCAAGTGAATTTGTTTCTAAAGCATATTTAATATAGGTAATCTGGAGAATGCATTACCAGTCTACATTAAAAATGATCTAATACTCCCTTTCTACTTCTGTTTGCTGTTAGACTTTGCACAGAGGATATTGTTCATTGCTTTTGGATTAAATCGTAGCTGTTTTGTCTCGTCTCAGTCACTGTATTCCTTGAGTTAAATTTTTCTGCAACTACACTGAAGAAAATTATTCTTTTTTAAATTTTTTTTTCAATTAAAGTCCTAAACTAGGAATTATTTATGCTCTAACACTGAATGAACTTGGTAAAAGTAGAACAAGAGTTTCCTTTGTATTATTTTCTCCGCTCTTCTCCTCCATCCTTTTCTTCTTCTTCTTCAACAAAATGGACTTTGTAAGTACAGTACTACTCCAAAGACTGTGGCTGTGCCGATGATACATTTTTGATAATTTTTATACTTGTCTAAAAGTGCTGTTTCTTATAGGCATTTTAAAAGCTGATTGCTTTCAGATGGCACTGTTTTCTCCTTTTGGTATGCTGACAGTAAGGATTGATTTTTATGGAAGCAGCGTGACTTTTATAAGCATACTACATTTTTTAATCTGTCAGTCATTAGCTTAGTATGGAAAGAGAAGAAAAGCTCCATATTGTATCCATTTGGCTCAGGAGATTCCTTTGCCTTACCTTTTTTGACACTTCTTATTGCTGATAAAATTTGAGCACTGTCCTTTGTAATTAAATATCAGATGAGGATTTATCTGGTTCTAGCAAAATCCATCAACAAGTTGCAGTGCAGAGCTTCAGTGAGTGAAAGTGTCCCAGCTGCTTCAGTCATAGGCGAGCATTTTAAATCGCACTCTCTGGCCTTCAGGTGCCCTTGAGCCGGGGCTCAAAGTCTTCAGCATGTGACAGATCTTACAGGGGTGAGTGTGGGCTGAGTGCTGCGGAGTGGAGGTTCCTGGGGGAAGGGGCTGTATTCTTCAAGGTAGAGTAAGGAGAGACATTTGGAAGCTCAACAGGGAAATAGTTTCACTTTGCAGATTCATTTTCCTTATTGTTCTTATCTGTCCAGTGACTACATTTGGGTGTCTTGCTGGCTGGCCAAGGAAGGCAAGTCCATGATTTTAACAAAAGCAGAGCTATTTTTTCTTTGCAGAAAGATGAATTTTATTTCTTTGTCAAGGAAGTTAGTCAAAGAAAATTGAGATGGGTAATGGACAGAAGCTAGTAAAAAGGAAGATCCTGCACTTCATGTTTGTAGAAAGGTTGTGGCTTAAAATCCCGAGAGTGTGCACTATGAAGGTTCCATGGCGATTCATGAATGAACTTATATTTTGACACGTGGAAATCACCTAATTTTATTTCAACAGCTGATGAATGATTTCTCTCTTCATTTAATTGACTTTCGTTACACTTCAGTGAAGAGTTCGGAGTATGAGTGGAAAGTCTATTTTCCAAGGATACTGAAGAAATTTCTTATTAAATAGTTGGGAAACTCTCTTTCAGTTAATATTATCAAATTCCTTTATTTGATTTAGATGCAGATGTCCAGTAAGATGTCAAATAAAATTTATTTCTGGTAACTGGCTTCACAACTTTAAATGCCAGATTAATGTGTATATAATTAAAAGATTTCTGACGTTTAGTCCTACAAGTGGATCAACTGTAGAATTTAGGGATTTTTATTTCTGTGGAGTTTTGAATCTTCAAAATTGCATGTAAGTAGCTGTATTTCTGTGCATTTAGAAATCCCCTTTAGGAGACATCCACAGTGAGAATGAGAGGAAATGCAAATTATTTTTTTCATGAACATTTTGATATATATTTGGTTGAGCTAATTGATTCACCGGTTTCTTAATACCGGTTATAATCAATATTTAATTTAAAGGGAGGGACACATTCATTTTATTTATAGGCTCTTAAAGTTATCGAAGTGGGGCCAACCAAAATTATATTTTTGTCATGGACAAGAAAATTCAACTCCTAAGCCATAATGTTGAACAGAGTTGGAGTATTTTCTTTACATTTCATGAAAAGGCAAATGAAATCTTATCATAGAATGCTTGTATTTTCTTTTCTCTCTGGAACATCAACACCAGTATATTGCTGGCAGCTATTATATTAAAATAAAGTATATTTTCACTATCATAAAGGTCTCTCTCTTTTTTTTCTCCCTCATGAGAATAGTTATCAACTTGGGTAAAGATATTTTGAGACTACTGTTTGCATGAGTCAGCACATTTAATGGGGGTTAAAGAAAAATAAATAGGCACAGAGAATAATTGGATAAAACGATGCTCACTCCTAGCAAAATAGGATGAATAGTTTTTAACTCACTGGAGACTTGCCCCAAGAACCACAACCAGTGTCAGATAAAAGTATGAGATAGATGCTTCCTCATAAAGGCGGGAATAAAACAGTTGGTCTCACCACAGGTACTGTCCAGCTGCTTTTCAGTTACTTTATTTAAAGATATTCAATGTGTTGATGTTGAGACAGTAAAAGGAATAATGAGTGGGTAAGAAATGATAAAATGACTGCTTTCTACAGGTATGTATGTGTGTGTGAAATCTAATATAGCCTACAAATTTCTTAGAAATACGAAACTGAACTAGTTTTCTAGATACAATATTGAGAAACAAATGTTAGCATAATTGCCATCTATTAATAGGCACATTAACAGTTAAAGAAATTAGTAACATTGATTCTTCTGAAAGAAACCTGGAGACAAAGGAGAAATGAATGGGAAATTGTCGATGTGTACCTCTTTGAGCTTTTAGAAATTTGTAGTATGTCACTTATCTTGAGAAACAATGTGCTCTAAAAGGTTTGAAAGATCCTAAACTGTATGATATTTAGGATCAAATCTGACAAAGAATATATAGTTCCCTTATATAGAAAACAAGAAAGTGTTGAAAGGCCTAATAGACGTCTGCTCAAAAGATAGGCCTGCCACATGCACAGAGAACTCAAAAGCATTAGCAAGTCAGTTTTCTGAACTAACAAGTTCAGTGGACAGTGTTTTTGTGTCAGCGATTTGAGCCAGTGGCTGTTGGGTCTTGTTACTTTGGGCCTGTGACATCCTTCAGGTGATACTAAGCACCATGGTGGGAAGGTGTGGCCAGTAACCTTCCACCTGTCATCTTGTGGCTGGGAAGCAAAGAGGCAGGCAGGAACTGGGGGTCCCAGGACCCCCTCCAGGGGGTGCCCCCAGCACCCTGATGTCTTCCTGCTAGGCTCCACCCCCTCAAAGTTTCTACCACAGTTTCTACCACCTCCCAGTAGTGGCACAGGCAACCAAGTCTTTAACACATGGACCTTGGAGAGACATTTCAAGTCCAAAGTGTAATGGTCTTAATTTTTTTTAGTGAGTTTTTTTTTTTTTTTTCCTTTTGGCTGGCTCAGCCTGCCCTGAGGGCAGGGCTGGCGTGGCATGTGATTCCCGGGATCGAACCGTGCTCCCTTGTGCCTGCCTAAGGTGGCCTAAGCAGGCACTTTAGACTGCTGAGCTATCTCACTGGCTCTTCAGTGAGATTTTTGAAAACTACAATGAATGCATTCAGAAAATCGTAGAGCAGAATTTTGCCCCAAACAGCCAAAATATATCCGGGAGTAGGTTAAGGAAGAAAAATGACTATATTAGTCTCTATATGAAGAGGTTGAAAACTTAATAATTGATGCCCAGATAGGCCACAAGAAATGCAATACTCCTACAACACCAGAAAAAAGCAAAATACCAAAATAATACTTTAAATATTAGAATACCATTCAAATAACAGACTACATGGGTTGGAATTTCAAAGGAGTGAGCCCTTCACATTTGTTGAGTTTGGCCCATGAAGAAGGTTTCCACAGAGAAAAGGAAATTCCAAGGCTCTTGGTCATTAAGGCACATTGGATGCTCCCCGTGCCATGTAGGACACCACCTGAACTTCACAGCTGTGTGTGGCATGCTAGAAAGTAGGCACAGGGCTTCTAAACTACAGAGCAAGCTCCCCTATAGCATCACGATAGCGATGAGTTCTTACAAAGGGAAGGAAAGGTATAGCGTTTTCGTGATTGCCTGTCCTGGGAGTAAGTGGGAGTCAACTTTCAGAAGGTACTAGGGATCTTTTGAGGTGATAGGATTGTAGGTAAGGATCTAGCATCCGGGGCATTCAGAGTATGCTCGCACCTCAATGGGGAAAGACAACGCAATTTGAAAACTGGCACTGAACACTCCAGAGATGTACAAATGCCTGATAAGTGTGCTGATTTTGTCCATTGAACAAAATACTTGAAGCTGAGTATTTTACGAAGATGTTTGTTTCGCACAGAGCTTTGGAGGATCAAGGGCATGGTGCCGCCATTGGTTTGGCTCTCGGGAAGTCCTGTGGCAGATTGGGTCACAGCGGCAGGAGTGCTTATAGAAGACCTCACCCGGTGACACAGGAAGTCGGAGGGCCCCGTCTCACTTCATAATTTGCCAGAGTTAACCAGGGTCCCAGGAAAGCTAAGCTAATTAGTTCCTCCCAAGGTAATACCATCTGTGACTGAATGCCCCCCACCTTCCTACAGGTTTCTCTGCCCCCCACATTGCCACACTGGGGCCTGAACTTTCAACACAGGATCTCTTGGAGGACACACTTGAGCCATAGCCACACCGTAGCACATATGAAAAGATTTGACACAATCTTGGAAGAAATGTAAATCCAAAAACCATAGTGAAATGCCGCTTCGCCCTCCCTAGAATGGCAGAAGTTTTTTCTTTTTCTTCTTTGACCATACTGGGAATTGAACCATGGGCCTCACTAGGATGGTGGTAATCAAGAAGGTGGGCAAAGAAATACTGGCAATATGTGGAGAAATAAATTAGAACCCTCACACATGGCTCGCAATCATGTACAGCTGTTTCAGAAATGCTTGGCTGTGTCTCCAACACTTAAACGTGGAGCTTCCTAGGAAGCCGCAGTCTCACTCCCAGGCTTATGCACAGGAGCGCTGAACGCGTCTATGTAGCCTAAACCTCTCACAACAGCCTTGCTCGCCATAGATACTAGAAGCCATCCAGATGCTCATCCAATGGACGGATAAACAAAGGCAGCGTATCCATCTAGCGAATACTGTCGGCCATAAAATGAAACACACGCTGGTCGTGCTACAGCATGGAGGACCTGAGGAGGTTCTCAGAAGCCATATATAAGGCCGTCACATACTCTGATTCCATTTATATGAAGTGTCCAGCATAGGCAGATCTCTGGGGACAGTGGATTAATGGTTGCTGGGGGTGGAGGGACAGGGGAGTGACTGCTGATTGGTGGTGGTTCTTGTGATGGTCAAAGTGTTCTCTAAGTAGACAGTGGTAGTGGTTACAAGACTTTGAGACTATACTGAAGACAAAAAACCTGAGTTGTATACTTTTACAAAGGTGAAGATCTTGATCCATAAATGATATCTCAGAAGTATTGCAAGGGCACAATTCACCTTGTTAATTTTTTTTTTTTAATGTATTTTAGGGAAGGGTCTACAGGGTGTTCAGAGTCTCATTACTAGATCAGACTTGTAGTGATCCGCCTGTTTACAGACTCCCAAGAACTGGGATTACAGGTATGCACCACCACGTCCAGTCTCAATTGCTGTCTCAGTGTGACCCAGGGGGTGTGGCTGGCTTGGCAGGCCCAGGATCGAATCCGTGGCCCCTGTCCCTGCTTGCAGATGCTTTAATCCGCTGAGCTATTTGGCTGGCCCCCTAAGATCTCCCGGTGATGCTCATGTTTTCAGCTCCCCAGCACTGGGATTACAGGCATGTGCCACCATGCCCAGTTTCGGGGCTGGCACGGTATGTGGTGCTGGGGATTGAACCATGGTCCCTGTGCTTGCCTAAGCAGGTGCTTAGTCTGCTGAGCTAACTCGGTGGCCCTACCATCTGTAATTTGCAATACATCAATACTTAAAGTAAAAATGCTATTTGAAAGTAAGCACACCTGTAATCTCAGCTGTTGGAAGGCTGTATACAGGCAGATCACTATGAGTCTGATCTAGTAGTGAGACTAAACCCCCTGTAGACCCTTCCCTAAAAAAAAAAAAAAAAAAAAAAAAAAAAAAAGAAAGAAAAAAGAAAAAAAGAAAAAAAAAAGGGAAAAGAAAAAAACTAACATGAAAACTAAAAAAAAAAGTAAGAATTCATTGGATGGGTTTAAAAACAACAGACAGCAGAAGACAGGATTAGTATGTCACTAGAAACTACCAAATTGAAGCAGAGGGTAAAAAGGGCAAAACAAAAAAGCTCAAGATCTGCAGGATAGGCTGACTATTCACGAAGAGCTACAAGGAAAGGAGTGGAACGGAAACCATGTGATAAAACAGTGGCTGAGGATTTTCCCGAAACTGATGCAAAACATCAACCTACAAATCTGTGAAACTCAGTGAACTTCACATGGATAAGATCAAACAACAAGGCTGGGTATGATGGCGCATGCCTGTAGTCCCAGCACTTGGGAGGGGGAGGCTGAGTCAGGAAGATGATTGAGACCAGCCTTGGCTGCAAATTGAGCTCAGGGCCAGGCAGCACTGCATAGTGAGACCCTGTCTCAAAAAGACCAAAAAAGAAACAAATGAAACAACACACGTAAGAGTGTCATAAGCAAACTGTTGAAAAACAAAGGCAGAAAACCCTAAAAGACAGTCTGAGAGAAATATTTTAAGAGTCACTGTAAAACCAAAGCTGACTTGTCCGGTAGGAACCTTGGAAACCATGTGAGAGGGGAACAAGTCTTCAAAGTGCTGTGGGGAAAATTCCCTATGAGGAATATGATAGTTATACCTACAGTGTACCGATAATATAAATAAGTAAAACTAAATATGAAAAGGTCCTTTAAAGACTTCTCAAAATACAGCTTCTCTAACTGCAATGGAACACTCATCTCTGACAAAACAAAACAAGGGGGATAAATAAAGGACCTTTTTGTTGTGAAAAAAATATATGTTTATACAAGATAGGATAGATATACGGCTACTTTCTCTTAGTTCATTGAGAAGAAAGGTTTGTATTAATTTTGTTTAGACAAGATACCATGTCTGCATCCTGTCCTCCGAATAACTACTCCGAAGACAACAATATGCAACATATTAATTATTGTAACAGTTGTACTAACCTGTTTTGAAACTTTCATTGCTATTTTATCTTTTTTTCTCATTAAAATGAATACAAAATAAATAAGTGAAATTAATGAAACAACACGCGTAAGCGTGTCATAGACAAACGGTTGAAAAAAGACAGAAAACCTTAAAAGACAGTCTGAAAGAAATATTTTAAGAGTCATTGTAGGAACAGTAAAAATGTTCTCAATAAGGGTAAAATAAGTCATGTTTAGACAAGGCAAAAGCTGAGCAAGTTTGGCACCAACAGATCTGTGATAAAATATTAATTTTTAAAATTTATTTATTTATTTATGTATTTATTTATTTGGTGCAGGTGTTGCTATGCAGCTTGGACTCTAGTGACCCTCCTGTCTCAGCCTCCCCAGTGCTCCACCACTCCTGGTTCTGGGGCCAGCGCAGTGCGCCCAGGCTTCCTTCCGGGGCTGGCATGGCATGCGGTGCTGGGGGATTGAATCCGGGTCCTTGCACTTGTCGGGCACGTGCTTAGACGGCTGAGCTATCTCCCCAGCTCGTGTGCTATAAAATATTAAAGGAAGTCCTTTAGTCTGAAAGAAAAGACCCCACACAGAAGGGCAGAATCGTAGTAAAAATGGAAAGCAGTGGACAAGCAAACAGGCAGATAGAATACTGACTAAACAACAATAATGCAGGGCCGACCAGATACCTCGGTGGACTGAAGTGCCTGCTTAGGCAGATGCAGGGCGCGGGGTCCGATCCTTGGCCTGGTATGGTGCTGAGATGGTGACTGAGACTGGGAATGGTGGTGTGCGCCTGTAATCCCAGTGCTTAGGAGGCTGAAAACAGGAGGATCATGAGTCTGTGTAGTGAGACCCTGGAGACCCTGTACTAAATATATTTTTTTAAAAAACTCTATAATGTTTTGAAGACATGCATTTTCATTACATATATATGTAATATATTTATTTACAATGTATGTAACAGTAATGGAAGTGCTTATCAGATTATTTCTGTATTTGGGATGTTGTAAAAGTACTAATTTAAAACTATAACAAATCACAAGTCAATATTGTAACCTCAGATTGCTGTCAATTGAGAAGAAATAATTTTAAATCTAAGATTCATAGAGGAGTGAATTTTTAAAATATTCAGAGGCTAGGTGTAATCCTGGAACTCAGGAGGCTGAGGCAGGAAGAAAACTAAATTCGAGGCCAGCCTCTGGGCCACATAGTGAAATCCTGCCTCTTGGAAGACAAAAAAAAAAAAAAAAAAAAAAAAAAAATCCAAAGACGATTGAGGACTAAAGGAACACAGATCAGATAAAACGGCAACATAGTAAAAGGTTAACCATAACCCAATATTCTCAGTAGTTATAGTAAATGAGAATGGACTAAAAAATAGGACTAAGCCCAGCATGGTGTCGCACCCTTGTAGTCCCAGCACTTGGGAGGCCAAGGCAGGAGGATCTTTGTGAGTTGGAGACCAGCCTGGGCTATAAAGTGAGTTCAAGGCCAGCCTGAACTGCACAGCAAGACCCTGTCCCAAAAAGATGTTTAAAAAAGGACTAAAGGAGAGTATCAAACTGAATAAAAATCAAAGCTCCGTATATATGCTATTACAGTCTATGAGGACATGTTGAAATTAAAGGCTGGAGTCATGAGACAGTAAATAATATGTAACTAGAATGCAAAATAGCAGCAAGAAGTATTACTAAAGATTTATAATTGAGAACATTAATCACATCCTCTTATAGTGAAAGGGCTTTGCTTTTTTTGTTTTCCAAGTAGGAAGATACAACTGTCCTAAATGTCTGTAGTATTTGATAACAGCTTTAAATACCTACAACAAACGTTGATGAGAAAAAATACATTGAAAAGGAGGAATAGACAAATCTATTATCATAATTGGAGATTTCAAGTGTAGCACTTTCGGTAACTCATAGAACAAGAAAAAATAACAAAAACCTCACAACACAAGCCCAGAAAGGAATAATACATTAGCAACAACCGATTGGACCTAACTGGCATACAAGGTTGGAGCGAAGTAGACTACGCGCTGGCATATAGTGCAGCCCGGCAGGTTTCAAAGGAATAGAATCAAAACTATGTTCTCCGGCCGTAGTGTTGTTAAACTAAAACTCAGTAACCGTTCTCCGAGGCAGGTCTCTCTCTCTCTCGTCGCAGCAGGGAGAGGTAGAGCCCCCAGGTCAAGGCAGGCCCTGCATTCCCCAAGCCTGCTGTGCCCCTTTTGCGCGCTCGCTTTTGTCCCCCATAGGTGCAGTTCCAACTCGACCAGCAGGGGGCGCGGGTTGCCCTCTCTTAGGCGCCACTTCTGCAAACGCGGCTGGGCCAGCTGCAGGCCCTCGGCAGTTTGGGAGCTGTCAGCTGCGATCAGTGTCGCAGGCTTCCTTCCTCTTTATCAGATCTGTCAGGGCTGCTGCGCGTTGTGAAGGCACCTCCGGCCTCCTTCCCTCTTTCCTGTGTCGAACGGACGTTCTCGGGGCGCAGCCTCTAATTGCATCTCCGGGCTGGACAGACAGGCCCCTGCTTGCACCCTTGCAGGGGTGGCGGGGCGGCACCGGGGCTGAGGTCCCTTCGTCCTGGCTTTTGCTCCACGAGCCCCAGACCCTTCACACTTAAGCACAGCCACAGTTCAGGCCTGGGCGGTGGTTGGTTCGAGAGAGGGCGGGGGTTTCTGCCGCAGTTAGTCCCAAGGAGCTCCTTGCGCAACCTCAGCTTCCCTGGGAGACCCCCAGACGCCTGCTGGGTTACTCGAGGGTGTGGCCCGATGCACCAGGTGCGGGTGTCCCGCTGCCTGAGTCACACGGGTGCCAGAGCAGGTCACTTCAGAAAACCGCGCAGGTGCCACCTGGAAGACAGGCAGTCTGCACACCTGGGACAGGCAGACACGGCCACACCAAGAGGCCAGGTGCAGAGAGGCCCGGGGACCTGGTCTTTAAGCAAAGGGTCCTCAGTTCCCGGGCTGGACTTGTTACCACAAGTGGTGTTTCTTGAAGACAGATGGCCTTGGGGGGGAAACAGAGAAGCCGGGGGTACATTTCTGATTCCACGTCATAAAGTGAATGGATAAACCACATTGTCTTCAAGTGCTCTTTCTCTGATTTCCTGTCAAATAAGAATAGGTGCTTTTCATTAAATGTTATGTGTGAAGGACTGGCGAGATAGCTTAGTGAACTAGCTCAGTGAACTAAGCGCCTGCAGAGGCAAGCTCAGGGACCGGGGTTTGAGTCCCGCCACCAAATGCAGTGCAGGCCCTGCCCCTGGATGCACTGAGCCAGTGACGAGTCTGGGTGTAGTGGCACATGCTTGTAATCCCAGCGCTGAGGAGGCTGAAAACAGAAAGATCACTAGGAGTCCAAGCTGCATAGCGAGACCCTGCATAAAATAAAAAAATAAGTAAATGTTATGTGCCAGCTATTGTGCTTTAAAAAAAAAAGCATCAAGTCTCGTGATAGTGTCAACAGTCTTGGGAATGGAGGGTGAGCATTCTGCCATTTTTAAAACATAGGGAGTGCTGGCGCCAAAAGAGGGTAAGTGGTTGGCCAGGGTCATGAGCCAGAAGCCAGGGCGGTCACCCAGGACCAAGGTTGGTCTCAGCACTGGTTTGGATGTTGTCCTCCCCCTCATGCTGGGAAGGGCTCTTGTGGGGTCTCAGGAGGTGTGACTTTCAAACCTGCTGAGTGTGGCAGGAGCTGCCCTCATGAGTTTTTGTAGCAGGAAGTTTATGAGCTGGGTTGGGATGCGGAAGAACTGAGTGGATGCAGTACCACAGCCGACTGCATTGGGTTGTGCTTCCTGGGTGCTAGAGAGGGGTCCAGTTTGATGGAAGGAACCCTGGGAACCCTGTGGACCAGCACACTTGGCCTACCCTGGCTGAGCCCAGGCTTCGAAGTCACGGAAGGAGCAGGAGAAGAAAAGTCCAGGCCCTTTTGGTTCCTTTTTGTCTTTGGAAACTCTTGAAAAACAAATTCCATCTTGTTCTCTTAAATGTTTTACTATAAAGAATTACTCCTAGTAATCCTAGTGCTTGGGAGGCTGAGGCAGGAAGATAGCCATGAGTTCAAGGCCAGCCTGGGCAATGTAGCAAGACCCTGTCTAAAAAAATAAAGAATTGTTTCTAATTTCTACAGACCTTCTACAGAATTATAAAGCTCTTGCATTTATTTTTTTTTTATCAGAATACATAAGGAAATGTAAATACAAGGTACACAAATGTAAATGAAATAGAGCCCTAGTTACTGGTAATCAGTATTGATTTGATCATCAATAGTTCTGTTTTAAAAAGAGAAAGTGATTTTAATTTTGGTTCTGGGAATCGAACTCAGGACCTTGCCCTTGTGTACTAAAGATTCCTTTCAACTTGACTGTCTATAGACATCGTATCAGATGCTTCTTAGAAGTCATCAAGGTGAGCAGGCCCCATCGTCCTAGTGTCCCTGATGGAAGTGCTAAGGACGAGTGACTGGCTCAAGGCTCTGTAGCCAGTGAGTTGCAGAACGGGACCCCTAGCACAGTCTTCCAACACCAGACTAAATGTGGCAGAAACATGTGTCCACGGTGACCAGGGAAGGGCGGCGCTGCCCCTGGAACTGCATCTCCATCTCCATCTCCTCTTGTCCAGGGCTCCCTCTCTCTTAAGGTTGAACAGATACAGAGACACCTTAGTTCCCAAAAGCTGCTCCGTGCAAACAAAAGTGTTCAGCAAAATTTTGCTTTGGTTCAAAAATTGGGTCAGGTGAGAAATACTACCACAGCCGAATTTCCCGCACAAACACAAACACAAACAGCCAGCTCTGTCCAAGTTGTAAAACAAATTAAGTTCTTAACTGAGGTGCCACTGTAATCCTTTTTTCTTTATCATTATGCTGTTGGCAATCTAACTCAGGGCTGACAGCATTGAGTTAAACCCCCAACCCAGCCTACAAATAATCCTTGATATGCAGAATCTTGACCTCACGTTTAAAAGTTATTATCTCATAGTTAAAACATTTCTGGGGATAGAAGTGCACACCTGTAATCCCAGCCAGAGGCAGGAGGATCGCCAACTGTTCAAGGCCAGCCTGAATTGTCTAAAACAAACAAACAAACATGCACAGTTAACTACATGGGATGCACCACTGGGCATGGTGGCACGCACTTGTAACCTCTTGGGAGGCTGAGGCAGGAGGATCACTTCGAGTTTGAGGCTAGCCTGGGCTACACAGTGAGTCCTTTTGTCAATCAATCAGTCGACCCCACTGTTATCAAGTGTATCCAGGGTACAAGACCCTGGCTAGATGTGAACAGAGTTTCTGGTATCAGAGGGGAGAAACGACAAAGACAAACAGCCGGCTGTAAGTGCAGAGGGAGGGTGGGAACCAATTCATAAGAGTTAGAGTGTGGTTTGTTCATTTTCTCCCAAATATTTATCAAGCCCTCTTTGTGCAGATTCACAAAGGGAAGTTTTCACTGGGCACATCAACAGGGTGGTAGGGAGAGTTCTTTTTTTAACAGATATTTCACTATATAAGTGGTTATTAACGCAATTCTGCTCCTGGCAGGAATTTTGGCAAGCACAGAAGAAAGTAAATGAGCGTGCATGCAAATTTGCTGTGTCTTTCCAGCCTGTTAGCTAGGGTTTTCTTTCTTTAAACCTTTGAGTGCTGAGGTTCAGTTACAAATTTCCCGTATCTGCAGCGTTTTCCGGGCCATCTGGAGCTCTCAAGCTTGGCATGGCTGTTTTCTGGGCACGTTCAGTTATAAGGATCCACTGGCTTCGCCTCAGTCATTCTGTAACTGTAAGACTTCAGGGTTTTTTTTTTTTTTTTTTTGTGTGTGTGTGTGTGTTTTTTTTTTTTTTAAGGCAAGGTCTTGCTGCCTTGTATTCACTGTGTAGTCCAGGCTGGCCTCAAACTCACAGCAATCCTTCTGCCTCAGCCTCCCAAGATGGGATCCAAGGCATTCGCTACCACACCCAGCCCCAGTGGACCTCTTTGCGTGCACATCTCTGACTGTATTTTACAATGTGGCTTCAGAGGATGTAATCAGCAACGTACGGACGTGGTAAGGAGACCGATACATATTAAATATCACCGAACCGTCTCCCAGAAAGTTTCTTAGGAAATGGTCTTAAAGAATAGACCCTCCTCACAGAAGGGGAGCTTTTAAAAAGGGCTTTGATGAATATTTCCAGTGGCTTGAAGAACTATTTCACAGTTGATATCTCTAGCGTTCAAGCCAACGCCATCTTTCCGTGCTTTAGCTAATGGAGAGAAGCAGCTTTGCTGACTAACTTCATGTGTTGGTGGCCCTTAGAGAGGCTGAGCCCTCCCAGCACTTGGGACGCTGAGGCAGGAGGATGGCTGCGAGTTTGAGGCCAGCTTGGGTTGCATAATCAGGTTCAACTAACCTGAACTGTACAGCGAGGCCCTGCCTAAAAATAAATCAATAAATAAAATAAAGAGATGTCCACCAGAGTCGAGTGTGTAATAATAAAAAATCCGTGTTCATTTGCCACGTGTACTATTTTCATTTCTCTTGCGGTGCTTGGATTCAGCCCAGGGCCTCAGGGATCTCACAGCATGTGTGGTAACCACTGAGCTCCATCCCTGGTCTCAGGTGTCTATGTTTGCTTTTTTCCTTTCAATGTCCTTTGCCCTTTCATCTGTGGGCGTCTGTGACTTTTCTGGTTGATCCGTCTAGGTTCTTCAAGGTTAAGGGCTCTAATTGTCTGCTTGCAGTGTCTGCAGCAAACGCGTTCCCAGCTGTTTGTCTTTTAGTCTTGCCCGTGTACTGTGATCACAAGGGGACTTATTTTTGTGTGGCCTGGATGGCAAGCATTTCTTTTATGGTTTCTGCTGCAGGGTTGAAGTTTAGAAGGCCCTTTGCCACAGAAAGATCAGTTGGTGACAGGTGTTCCCAGGTGAAGGACACAGCAGGGACTCGGCCCGTAGGCTGCAGGTGGCCCCTGGGCGCGTGGTGGCTTGGGCTCACTCGGGGGCCCCTGCGGACACCGTGCAGGGTGGTGCTGTGGTACTGCACAGAGGAGCCACTGGGGGTGTTTGCACAAGAGGGCGACACATGGATGGGCTGCGAGCAGAGCTGGTGCCCTCCCGTGAGAGCTGAACAGTGGGTGCTGCCGCGCACCGCAGCCCAGATGCGGCCGCACAGCTTCAGCGGCACCTCCACGGCCCGAGACTCTGCTCCACCGTCCCCTGAGCGTGCAGCCGGCTGGGCCTTTGAGGCCCGACTTTCCACTCCCGATTTTGTCCCGTCAGTGTCAGGAATGGCCTTGCAGGCTTGCAAATGTCTTCCTTCCCTCTCAGCAAATTGATACTCACAGCCCTGCTTGCTCACGCCGTCGCCAACACCTTCTCTCCCCACTTGGCCCCGTTCCCTCCCAAGCCCGCGGGACTGCAAACACCGGGAGCAGACCTCCGCTTTTCTGCCTTAATGAAAACGGGAGTTTCAGTAACAGATCCTGCTGCAGAAACCACACAGAAGGATCTGTAAAATCTCTGGGAAAGAGGCATTCTGGGTGGCCAGTGTTTTGGTGAATAAAAAGCTTGCTCCTTCGAGGACTGTAGTTTACGTTCTAGCAGGACGCCCTTATGGAAATGGACTGTACCTCTCGGCCCTTTTTCATTCTCCTTGACAGGACAGTAAAATACTTTCTGAAATGATATACTTGAATACTTAAAAACTATCCAGAATCCTTGTCTTCCAACACAAATGTGCCATTTTTTTCCACCCTGCCTTCCGTGTGTGCATGTGTGTATGTGTGTGTGTGTGTGTGTGTGTGTGTGTGTGTAGTTTATGGGGCTGCAAATCATTTGTACGCTCTTTCCTATGCATCTGTTGTCTCCCCTGACCAGAGCCTGATCCTGTATATCTAGATTTTATACAGTGACTGCAAAACAGTCATTGGAAAGCACTTTTAAATTGAAACGTTTTTATTGAAATATGCAATATTTGAATCTTCAAGGCATTTTTTAATTGCAATATGTGGCAGCCTATGTGATTGCGGTACACAAAATGTACATGTGGGATAGGAGGTTTTGCTAACTGAGCACAGTTCCAGATCAAGAAAGGGGACATTACCAGTGCCTGGGCACCCTTCTGACCTGTCCTGCTATCCACCTCCACGGCAAAGGTCACCACTGCCCTGACTTCTAACAACATATATTAATTTGGACTGTTTCGGACTTTTGTATCAATAAAATTATACTAACAGTCCCCTTTCTGCTGCTGGGGCAAATGACCTGATGTATGGACCTCACACAGTTCATTTTGGCTCACGGTTTCCAGGGCTGCAGTCCATGGCCAGCTGCTTGCCTTGGGGCTGCCAGAAAAGCGGAGAACAAGGATATTCAAGAGAAAAAAGTGGTTGGGCAGAAGGATATTCCCCCCGGGTCGGGTCCCGGTGGCACACATGCTCCATGCAGGCCTCACCTCTCACGGCAGGTGCAGCGATGAATTTATCAGTGGATTTATCCACTCATAAGACCAGTGCCCCCTGCCTAGCCACCTTCCTGAAGTCCCACTCTGAACACACAGCCACCATGGGCAGGACATTTTAAATCAAAGCCATAATCATGAAGCACATCCTCCATGGTGTCCGCTTCTTCAGGTCACCATGCTGCGTGTGAAAGCTGTCACACTGTGAATAGAGCAACAGCTCATCCACTCTTGCTGATGTAGTGTCCCTGTGTGGGTGATCTCTGTCTACTGTAGACATCTCTGTCTTGTACGCCACCATGAAGGGGCGGTTTGAGCAATTCATTTCCAAGATGGCGCCCTCACGTGGCTCCTGGCAGGAAGCCACTGCTGTTCTCCAGCCAGGCCTCCTCTCCATGCATCTGGAAATCTTCTGTGACCCAATAGCTGGCTTTGCCCAGAGTGAGTACGCAGAAGCCAATCAGAAGCAGCAACATTTTTGCTGGCCTTTCCTTGGCAGTCACACTAGATTACTTCCATAATCAACTCTTGGTCACCAAGTGAGCCCCGTTCAGAATGAGAGGGGACATCACCAAAGTGTGACTACTGGGAGGTGGAGGACACTGGGGCCTTTTGAGAGGTTGGTTACTACCATTTCTCCATGGTAAAAAAAAAAATAAAAATTACTTTGTATAATATCTCTTATCACATTGGTAACTGTAAATTGTTTGATGTTGTAGTTAACACTGACATGAACATCTCTTTGCATGTAGCTTCCTATTTCTGAAATGGTTCTTGGAAATTCATCCCTGTGAATGAAATTCCTGCATCAAAGGATCCCAGCCTGCTGTGGTAATTGCTTTTAAACAGATAGTAGCAATTGTTTGTGTGTTTTGAGACGGGGTTCTGCGCTATTAGTTCATGCTGCCCTTGAGCTCGTGGTGTAGCCCAGGCTGGCTTCAAACTCATGGCAAGCTTTTTGCCTCAGCCTTCCAAGTGTTGGGATTACAGGTGTGAGATGGTGACAGTTTCAGTGCTGTTGGCCACTTCAGCTTTATCTCTATTAGACATTAATGTCACCGGACAAGACATTGCACACAGAACATGAAAGGGACCCTGTGTCTTGAAGAAAGCAGCAAATAGTAGACACCAGTCTCTGGGCTGCACTACCGTGACGCCTGGAGGAGCACCTGTGTCACGAAGATTCGGGCCTCCACCAGGCCTGGTGGGGCTTCCAGGTATCTGCACACCAAACAGGCCTTGAGGCCACCTTGTGGGAGGGCAGCAGGGTGAAGCAGAGAGGACAAGTCTTTGTTCAAGAAGATCTTGAGTTCAGGTTTAACTCTACCAGGTGCATACCAGCTGACTGACTCAGGCCAGTTACTTCTCTCCTGTGTGCCTCAGTGTCCCCACTGGTCCAGTGGGGACTAGAGCACAAGACTCCAGGGTAGCTGTGAGGATTAAAGAGCTAATGGATTTAAAAAAAAAAAAAGAGCTAATGGATGACGTGCTCCCGGCACCACACCAGCCGCATGGTAGGCACTGCCAAGGAATGGCTCCCCCTCCTCTCCCATTTCCCCTTCTCAGCTGGACAAGGTTGGCACTTTATACTCACACCCTGGAATACTGCCGATGAGAGGTCCCTAGCTTCTCCTGGAGCAGGAAAAAAAAAAGTACACTATTATTGCAGTGATGTATGTTCACTGCAGAAAAATTTGGAAACTGTGGGAAAGTACAAAGAAGGAAATAAAAATTACCCACAAATTTCACGCCCCAGATCTGCCACTGTTCACAGGTGGGTGTGTCACTTCCAGGGTGCTGGGTCACTTCTTATTTTCAGAGTTCTAAGGTGTGGCTCCACAGCACTGTGACAAATCTATCCAGGCTCCAACAGCACTGAGGCGGGTGGGCCCCAGTTACCCCAGCCCAGCAGCGGTGGGTGTCCCTGAGTGGACTCAGCTCTGGCTTCCCCTGTGAAAGTGGCAAGACTCGAGGCTCTGTCCTCCCTGCCTGTGCAGGGCAGGCCTGGAAGCCCTAGGGGCACAGGGCTGTCTTTCTTTCAGTCCTCTACAAAGCCCATGCTTCCAGGCCTGGCCATTTACTCGTACTGACAGAGGCCCTTCCTGTTTCTGGACCTCACTTTCTCATGTGTTAATGAGCAGCTCATTAACATTTGGGTCAACTCTGTGTGTGTGTGTGTGTGTGTGACACTAGAGGTGTCTGTGACAGGGAAAACTTTGTATGTGGAGGATCTGTAAGTGTGTGAACCTTCATTCCTCCCGTGGAGAAGAGAAGAAGATGAACACCTTCAATTGGTTTAGACCCTGAATCATTTCCTGTCACCTTCCTCTGTGTTGTTTTGGTCAGCTTTCCTTCACCACAGCAAATATCTGAGAGAACCAACTGACAGAGACAGAAGGTTTATTTGGGCTCACAGTTTTGAAGGTTTCAGTGCATGGTAAATTGGCCTCAATGTTTTGGGGCCAGTGCTGAGGTAGTACATCATGGCAACCATATGTGGAAAAAACTCTTTACCTCTCAGGTGAGCTATGAAAAAGAAAGACAGAGAGACTAAGGGCTTCATAATCCCTTTCAAGGGCACCACCAATACCTACTGTTTCCTGCTAGGTCCCAAATCCTAAAGATCTACCACCTCCCAAGAGCGCCGGGCTGGGGCCAATCCTTCAACACATAGACCCTTGTAGAACATTCTAGACGCAGACCATTATGTGAGTCTGTGAGTACCTGAGGGGGATAAGGGGCGCCCAAGAGTCTGTAGTGAGACTCAAATCAATAAACGTGGGGCCTAAGAGATGGTGGAACAGAGCTGTGTTGGCATCGTAAAGAGGGGTGGCCAGGGTGAAAGCTCAATGTTGCCTCTCACAGGCTATGGGGGTGCGGCACTCTCTTAGCGGCTCTGAACCTACTCAGCTCTAGAGACAGATAATGTCTGGTGTCAGGTGCTAGCAGTGTGCTCCAAGATTTATACTACTAGAACATACAGATTCCAGATAATTCAGGCACCATGTGAAAAGTGGTCATTGTCCCTGCCTGAGATGATCTTTGGAAGAAGCCACTGTGAGCAGCTCAGGCAACCACCTTCCAGATCATTCTCCAGAAGCCCACAGTGGCCACATGTGGTGGTGCACGCCTATAAACCCAGCACTCAGGAGGCTGAGGCAAGAAAGTCCCCTGAGTTTCAGGCCAGTCCTGGCTACATAGTGCGTTCAAAGCCAGCCTGAACTGCATAGTGAGACCTTGTCTCAAAAATAAAATAAAATAAAATAAATAGAAACCCACAATGGTCACACACATAGAGCATTTTCTTTTCAGAGCCATACGTACACATTGTTCCTCAACTTGCTTTGTCGCGGGCTGCACTTCCATGCCTGGGTGTACAAAGGTATGGCGCTGAGCACCTGTCACAGACCCCCGCAGAGGCGCTGCCAGGCCACTTCCACTTTTTTATTTATGATTTTACCAAATTCAGGAGGAAATAGTCTTCTTCAGAGTGTCTTACTATGAAAGGTTTCTTCCCAAGGTTGAGGGGCGAGGGGCCCTGAGCTCCTTCTGAGGGTTTTAGGCCTTTCCTCGTGGCTTCCACAATGATCCCAGCAGAGGATTCAGATGACCCCGGAGACCTTCCTTAATGAAAGATGATTTTCATATCTTGTTTAAGAATTTTCAATCACGCAGAGAAGATGCAGGGAAAGAGTCCAACAGTCATCTGTATCCCCGCATGAAGGCACATTAACGTTTGACTCTTGACTGTATTTGGTTTGCTTGTCTCATACATACTGAATCCGAGTTACAGCACCAAAATGTCAGGTTCTGTTGGTGGCAGCAGTAGCTGTGGCAGCGGTGCGCCATAGAAGCAGAAATGGGGGGGAGGGGAAGCCTTTATTCACTGTGAAGACGCGGAGAGGATGGAGAGCAGGGAGGCGGGCAGACCCTCCGGCCTGAGACAGGGAGGCTGAGACATTATGGACTTCTGTTAGGCGTGGAGTTGGAGGCGCAGGTCCAGCGACACACAAGGAGCTGACTGGGGTTTTGTCCTGGACTGAGGGGGGAAGGAGGAAGTGGTCATTGGGAAGACAAGCTGTTGTTTTGGGGATTCAGCCATGTTGAATCAGGGCCATGATAATCTAGCAGTTTGTTCTTGGGCCAGAACCTATCATGTGGGACACACACACACACACACACACACACACACACTGCACGCACAAACACACATGGACTAGTCCAAAGAGAGTTGTACCCCTAAGGAATTTAGCGTTCATCTCCTAAGAATGTAGCAACTCTCCCACATAACCTAATACCTAAGAAGACTGATGATCAATTTCTTAATATCATCTAATAATATTGATTTTTGAATGATACAATTTATATATTATAGATAACGTTAGAACCCAGTGAGCATGGCGGAGGCTGGGTCAAGATGACAGAACCCAGCCACACCCAGTGTCCACACTTTGCGCAGTACATGTGCTAAGCAACTGTACATGGCAACCCTGATGAGTAGGGGCAATTTGGTCATCCAGGTAGGGCAGAGAAAGGCTTCTTCCTGAGAGCCTCGTGACAGCAGGCACCCCTGAGCAGTCTCCACTAGCAACAGCAATACATTAGGGACCTTTAGGAATAGCCTCACTTTTGGAATGTGACTATAGGATCAGAAATGTTCAGCTGGTTTCTCAAGGATGTACGGTTCATAAGGGCTCTGGCCTGGATCTGTTGGCTCTTTGGATTTGTCTGAAGAGCTGTGTCCCATACTCAAAGGCCAGGGGCCTTAGGAGTTCGACTCAGGCCAGGGCGTGGGATGCTGAGGTGGGCATCCTGGCGTCTCCCGAGCATGACCCCCAGGTGTACCTGGGAGGCTGAGCTGGGAGGGTTGTGAGTCTGAGGGCAGCCTGGACTATTCAGAGGGGCCCAGTGTGGAGCAGAACTGCCAGATGGCAAAGTGCACAGAAACCCAGGTCCTGTTGCAGGCACTCGCAGGCATGGTTTTCTGACTCTAAGTCCCCATCGGCAGGAATTGTGCCAAGTGGGTTGCAGAAAGGAGTCCAGAAGGTGCTGGGAACTCTCGTCTTGGGCCACACAGGACTGGACCCTTTCTCGCCTTCCCTGAGGTTGCAGACCCAGGATGCGAGTGGCAGGGAGGAAGGTGAGGTTGGGTGGGGCCCACACAGCCCCTTGCCATGCTTGCTTCTTCCGGAAGTGGGGTGAGGGCCGGTGGGGGCTGCGGTCTTGGCAGCTGACACTGAGGCTCACGTTGCCCAAAGGAGCGGGTGATCCTGGCGAGAGTCAGAATCCGAGAACAACAGGCCCCACCAGCCAATCCATGGGACAAGAGACAGTTACTGCAGTTCTGCCCCAGACCTGGGCTCACAGGGCTGGGGCCCAACCAGGAGCCCCCCCCACTGCTCCCCCCACCCCTCCCTCCAGTCCCCCGCCCCTCCCTCTTCTCCCACCCCCAAGCCCCAGCCTACTTTCCTCCCCCACTCCCGGTACGGAGCTGGGTTCCTCTCTGACACCCTCCACCAGCTCGGAAGGCAGCTCAGGAGGGTGGCCGCAGTCATTTCGAGTCCAGCCTGGGCCTGGTCGCACTCTGTTTCCTCAGAGCAGGCTTCTCCCTGCGGCCCATGGCCACCAGCTCAGGTAGTGTGTGCACACCTATGCCTTAGAGAAATCAGGGGGACTTAGGGGAGATTAGGCAGTGGCCCAAAAAGACATTTAGGTGCTGAGTCCTTCTGGTTTGTTTATGTTGGAGGGGGGAATTCTTGGCTGCTGCCACCTTGGAGGCTCATGGCAGAACTTTAAGGAGAGGAGAAGCCAGGGAGGAAGGCAACGTGGGGATGCGGTTCCTGGGGACTGAGGGGAAGCTGAGGCTCCAGGGCTCCCTCGTGTGCTGGGGTGCAGCTGGGGGCATGGTTTCCACACTTGGCCTAGTGCACACTGGGTGTCTTCCAGGCTGCCCAAACCCACATTTCCCTCTGCCATGTTCAAGGTGGTTGCCCTGACCCCAGCCTTGGGCATTCTGCTTGTCCCTTTGTTTCCTCCTGGCTCCCTGCTGTTCCAGGGGTCAGCAGTGGACACCGGTTCTACCACACCCTCCTTTTTGAGCTAGGTCTCTGGCCATCCTGGCCCCCCAGAGCAGGCCTGGGTGACAGCCTGCTGCTGACCTGGACACTGTCCTTCCCCAGCCACCCCAGCCACTGGTAGCCCTTTGTGCTTCCCCTGCCCTCTCGAGGGTCCCCAAGGGCCCACAGTGACCATGGAGGCTGGGAGGAGCGACTGCTCCTAGACAGTGGGGGAGCCTTGCCAGGTTCCCAGGGTGCAGGGAGTGCACTTTGAGCCCCAGGGGGAGGCCAGTGATGGTGGGCGATGTGGAGGGTGGCAGGGAACCTTGGGCTGGTGGGTGGAAATGACCCCAGAGAAGACATTACAGTGAGTGCACGCAAGTGTGTACCTGTGCTCAAGTGTGCCTGAGTCCATTGGTGTGTGCAAGCGTGTGTGCAGGGGCATGTGTGCGCAATGTGAGCATGGGGGAAAGAGGCCGGCTCTTGTGCTAGTTCCAATATCTAGGCCCTGTGGGAGGGGACAGCAGAGACAAGGAAGTGGAACCCAGGAGCTCCCTGCAGGTGCGCAGAACCCTGAGGAGTACAGGGGACTGAGTAAGCACCCACGGTGGCAGTGTCTCATCCTGGGCCCAAGGCTCCGGACTGTGAGGGCTGCACATGGCCCCTTCTGGACTGGGACGGTGGCAAGGCTCAGCCCGCAGGTCATGTGTTCTTCCCTACTTTCTCACAGCAGCCGCTCTGTGTGAGTGGGCGCGTGTGTGCATGTGTGTGTGCAAGCCCACACGCGCTGCCTCCATGCTGGCCCCACCTCCCTTCCCTAGACTTTCCGGAGTCGCCCTGGTTAACGCTGCTGGTTCATTGTGTGATGGGATTTAAGGCCGCTCATAAAACAGCACTTCACACTCTGCTTGCTTTCTTCCCTTTTCTGTCCCAGCCCCCCTGCTTGCAGCCTGGGTTTCTCTGCTGTGTTTGGCCAGATCTATAAAATAAATACATGCACCGTGCAGGAGGAAATGACCTTCGGGCTTGGGGGCCTTTTTAATGGGGTCTGAGCGCTGTTGACAGTTCCCTGCTCCCCTGTTATACCATTTCCCTGTGCCCAGGAGCCAGGCGCCTGGGGTCCCCGGCTTCTAAGACCCCCTGCAGAGCCTTTCCGGCAGGGAAGGCCAAGGCTGGGGCCCACTGCTACCCAACCCCTCCCTCGGTTGGCCTTACCTATCTTGGGACTCCTACTTGTATGAGGTGTTTTTTTTTTTATTTTTTAATTTCTTTTAAGTACTACTAAAGTATGAACAGTACAGAAGTGAAGATCTTTTGCTCTGTCTCTGTCCTAATTGCTCATGCTTTGGAACTTCTGCAAAATGGGGGTATCATTGGCCTAGTGAAAGTCATGAAGGTGGGGAAGGTGGTGTAGGCCAGTGGTCGCAGCACTCTGGGAAGCTGAGGCAGGAGGAGCGCAAGCATGAACTCAGCCTGGGCAATTTAGCAAGATACAATCTCAAAAAAAAAAAAAAAAAAAGAGTGGGTGTATAGCTCAGTGCAAATGCCCTGGGTTCACTCCTCAGGAACACACACACACACACACACATGCGCACACACATGTAGATGGCAGAAGGGAAAACACTCCACAAAGACAGTGTGGAGGTGCCTCTGAGGTTAGGATCCAGTGCTGCAGGGTGTCGAGGCTTCTTGCTCTCTCTAGATGAGATAAAGAAGCCCGGAAGTCACTTACCAAATCAACACTGGCTGTCTGGCTAGGGCGGGTGGTGAGCTTTATTTGCCATTCAGATTTCTTGTTACCAGAAAGTACCAAGGGATCCCTTTTGTATTGGTAATAATTGCATATCTGTGCATAAATAAAATAAGATTGATAGTCTTCACTTATGGAACTTTTGCTCTGTCCCAGCTGGGAAGATGATTATTGTGCCCGGGAGAGAAAGTGACTCCCCCAGACTCATGTGCTATGGAAAGGCAGAAACAGAACCGGCTGAGCCGGGCTGGGAGCCACCTGTGAGTCCCCGAGTGGTCACTGGTCACAGTCGCAGCCAGTGGGCAGCCAGGGACTCCAAAAGCAGCCTCCGCCCACGAGGGGTCCCTGGCAAAGCTGTTACCAGGGATAGCACTCAGGACACCGCGCGGGAGAACGCGGGGCTTGGGGTC
>NW_004524668.1:1205005-1227168 GCF_000260255.1 Octodon degus | reverse complement strand
GGATGGCAAGCATTTCTTTTATGGTTTCTGCTGCAGGGTTGAAGTTTAGAAGGCCCTTTGCCACAGAAAGATCAGTTGGTGACAGGTGTTCCCAGGTGAAGGACACAGCAGGGACTCGGCCCGTAGGCTGCAGGTGGCCCCTGGGCGCGTGGTGGCTTGGGCTCACTCGGGGGCCCCTGCGGACACCGTGCAGGGTGGTGCTGTGGTACTGCACAGAGGAGCCACTGGGGGTGTTTGCACAAGAGGGCGACACATGGATGGGCTGCGAGCAGAGCTGGTGCCCTCCCGTGAGAGCTGAACAGTGGGTGCTGCCGCGCACCGCAGCCCAGATGCGGCCGCACAGCTTCAGCGGCACCTCCACGGCCCGAGACTCTGCTCCACCGTCCCCTGAGCGTGCAGCCGGCTGGGCCTTTGAGGCCCGACTTTCCACTCCCGATTTTGTCCCGTCAGTGTCAGGAATGGCCTTGCAGGCTTGCAAATGTCTTCCTTCCCTCTCAGCAAATTGATACTCACAGCCCTGCTTGCTCACGCCGTCGCCAACACCTTCTCTCCCCACTTGGCCCCGTTCCCTCCCAAGCCCGCGGGACTGCAAACACCGGGAGCAGACCTCCGCTTTTCTGCCTTAATGAAAACGGGAGTTTCAGTAACAGATCCTGCTGCAGAAACCACACAGAAGGATCTGTAAAATCTCTGGGAAAGAGGCATTCTGGGTGGCCAGTGTTTTGGTGAATAAAAAGCTTGCTCCTTCGAGGACTGTAGTTTACGTTCTAGCAGGACGCCCTTATGGAAATGGACTGTACCTCTCGGCCCTTTTTCATTCTCCTTGACAGGACAGTAAAATACTTTCTGAAATGATATACTTGAATACTTAAAAACTATCCAGAATCCTTGTCTTCCAACACAAATGTGCCATTTTTTTCCACCCTGCCTTCCGTGTGTGCATGTGTGTATGTGTGTGTGTGTGTGTGTGTGTGTGTGTGTGTAGTTTATGGGGCTGCAAATCATTTGTACGCTCTTTCCTATGCATCTGTTGTCTCCCCTGACCAGAGCCTGATCCTGTATATCTAGATTTTATACAGTGACTGCAAAACAGTCATTGGAAAGCACTTTTAAATTGAAACGTTTTTATTGAAATATGCAATATTTGAATCTTCAAGGCATTTTTTAATTGCAATATGTGGCAGCCTATGTGATTGCGGTACACAAAATGTACATGTGGGATAGGAGGTTTTGCTAACTGAGCACAGTTCCAGATCAAGAAAGGGGACATTACCAGTGCCTGGGCACCCTTCTGACCTGTCCTGCTATCCACCTCCACGGCAAAGGTCACCACTGCCCTGACTTCTAACAACATATATTAATTTGGACTGTTTCGGACTTTTGTATCAATAAAATTATACTAACAGTCCCCTTTCTGCTGCTGGGGCAAATGACCTGATGTATGGACCTCACACAGTTCATTTTGGCTCACGGTTTCCAGGGCTGCAGTCCATGGCCAGCTGCTTGCCTTGGGGCTGCCAGAAAAGCGGAGAACAAGGATATTCAAGAGAAAAAAGTGGTTGGGCAGAAGGATATTCCCCCCGGGTCGGGTCCCGGTGGCACACATGCTCCATGCAGGCCTCACCTCTCACGGCAGGTGCAGCGATGAATTTATCAGTGGATTTATCCACTCATAAGACCAGTGCCCCCTGCCTAGCCACCTTCCTGAAGTCCCACTCTGAACACACAGCCACCATGGGCAGGACATTTTAAATCAAAGCCATAATCATGAAGCACATCCTCCATGGTGTCCGCTTCTTCAGGTCACCATGCTGCGTGTGAAAGCTGTCACACTGTGAATAGAGCAACAGCTCATCCACTCTTGCTGATGTAGTGTCCCTGTGTGGGTGATCTCTGTCTACTGTAGACATCTCTGTCTTGTACGCCACCATGAAGGGGCGGTTTGAGCAATTCATTTCCAAGATGGCGCCCTCACGTGGCTCCTGGCAGGAAGCCACTGCTGTTCTCCAGCCAGGCCTCCTCTCCATGCATCTGGAAATCTTCTGTGACCCAATAGCTGGCTTTGCCCAGAGTGAGTACGCAGAAGCCAATCAGAAGCAGCAACATTTTTGCTGGCCTTTCCTTGGCAGTCACACTAGATTACTTCCATAATCAACTCTTGGTCACCAAGTGAGCCCCGTTCAGAATGAGAGGGGACATCACCAAAGTGTGACTACTGGGAGGTGGAGGACACTGGGGCCTTTTGAGAGGTTGGTTACTACCATTTCTCCATGGTAAAAAAAAAAATAAAAATTACTTTGTATAATATCTCTTATCACATTGGTAACTGTAAATTGTTTGATGTTGTAGTTAACACTGACATGAACATCTCTTTGCATGTAGCTTCCTATTTCTGAAATGGTTCTTGGAAATTCATCCCTGTGAATGAAATTCCTGCATCAAAGGATCCCAGCCTGCTGTGGTAATTGCTTTTAAACAGATAGTAGCAATTGTTTGTGTGTTTTGAGACGGGGTTCTGCGCTATTAGTTCATGCTGCCCTTGAGCTCGTGGTGTAGCCCAGGCTGGCTTCAAACTCATGGCAAGCTTTTTGCCTCAGCCTTCCAAGTGTTGGGATTACAGGTGTGAGATGGTGACAGTTTCAGTGCTGTTGGCCACTTCAGCTTTATCTCTATTAGACATTAATGTCACCGGACAAGACATTGCACACAGAACATGAAAGGGACCCTGTGTCTTGAAGAAAGCAGCAAATAGTAGACACCAGTCTCTGGGCTGCACTACCGTGACGCCTGGAGGAGCACCTGTGTCACGAAGATTCGGGCCTCCACCAGGCCTGGTGGGGCTTCCAGGTATCTGCACACCAAACAGGCCTTGAGGCCACCTTGTGGGAGGGCAGCAGGGTGAAGCAGAGAGGACAAGTCTTTGTTCAAGAAGATCTTGAGTTCAGGTTTAACTCTACCAGGTGCATACCAGCTGACTGACTCAGGCCAGTTACTTCTCTCCTGTGTGCCTCAGTGTCCCCACTGGTCCAGTGGGGACTAGAGCACAAGACTCCAGGGTAGCTGTGAGGATTAAAGAGCTAATGGATTTAAAAAAAAAAAAAGAGCTAATGGATGACGTGCTCCCGGCACCACACCAGCCGCATGGTAGGCACTGCCAAGGAATGGCTCCCCCTCCTCTCCCATTTCCCCTTCTCAGCTGGACAAGGTTGGCACTTTATACTCACACCCTGGAATACTGCCGATGAGAGGTCCCTAGCTTCTCCTGGAGCAGGAAAAAAAAAAGTACACTATTATTGCAGTGATGTATGTTCACTGCAGAAAAATTTGGAAACTGTGGGAAAGTACAAAGAAGGAAATAAAAATTACCCACAAATTTCACGCCCCAGATCTGCCACTGTTCACAGGTGGGTGTGTCACTTCCAGGGTGCTGGGTCACTTCTTATTTTCAGAGTTCTAAGGTGTGGCTCCACAGCACTGTGACAAATCTATCCAGGCTCCAACAGCACTGAGGCGGGTGGGCCCCAGTTACCCCAGCCCAGCAGCGGTGGGTGTCCCTGAGTGGACTCAGCTCTGGCTTCCCCTGTGAAAGTGGCAAGACTCGAGGCTCTGTCCTCCCTGCCTGTGCAGGGCAGGCCTGGAAGCCCTAGGGGCACAGGGCTGTCTTTCTTTCAGTCCTCTACAAAGCCCATGCTTCCAGGCCTGGCCATTTACTCGTACTGACAGAGGCCCTTCCTGTTTCTGGACCTCACTTTCTCATGTGTTAATGAGCAGCTCATTAACATTTGGGTCAACTCTGTGTGTGTGTGTGTGTGTGTGACACTAGAGGTGTCTGTGACAGGGAAAACTTTGTATGTGGAGGATCTGTAAGTGTGTGAACCTTCATTCCTCCCGTGGAGAAGAGAAGAAGATGAACACCTTCAATTGGTTTAGACCCTGAATCATTTCCTGTCACCTTCCTCTGTGTTGTTTTGGTCAGCTTTCCTTCACCACAGCAAATATCTGAGAGAACCAACTGACAGAGACAGAAGGTTTATTTGGGCTCACAGTTTTGAAGGTTTCAGTGCATGGTAAATTGGCCTCAATGTTTTGGGGCCAGTGCTGAGGTAGTACATCATGGCAACCATATGTGGAAAAAACTCTTTACCTCTCAGGTGAGCTATGAAAAAGAAAGACAGAGAGACTAAGGGCTTCATAATCCCTTTCAAGGGCACCACCAATACCTACTGTTTCCTGCTAGGTCCCAAATCCTAAAGATCTACCACCTCCCAAGAGCGCCGGGCTGGGGCCAATCCTTCAACACATAGACCCTTGTAGAACATTCTAGACGCAGACCATTATGTGAGTCTGTGAGTACCTGAGGGGGATAAGGGGCGCCCAAGAGTCTGTAGTGAGACTCAAATCAATAAACGTGGGGCCTAAGAGATGGTGGAACAGAGCTGTGTTGGCATCGTAAAGAGGGGTGGCCAGGGTGAAAGCTCAATGTTGCCTCTCACAGGCTATGGGGGTGCGGCACTCTCTTAGCGGCTCTGAACCTACTCAGCTCTAGAGACAGATAATGTCTGGTGTCAGGTGCTAGCAGTGTGCTCCAAGATTTATACTACTAGAACATACAGATTCCAGATAATTCAGGCACCATGTGAAAAGTGGTCATTGTCCCTGCCTGAGATGATCTTTGGAAGAAGCCACTGTGAGCAGCTCAGGCAACCACCTTCCAGATCATTCTCCAGAAGCCCACAGTGGCCACATGTGGTGGTGCACGCCTATAAACCCAGCACTCAGGAGGCTGAGGCAAGAAAGTCCCCTGAGTTTCAGGCCAGTCCTGGCTACATAGTGCGTTCAAAGCCAGCCTGAACTGCATAGTGAGACCTTGTCTCAAAAATAAAATAAAATAAAATAAATAGAAACCCACAATGGTCACACACATAGAGCATTTTCTTTTCAGAGCCATACGTACACATTGTTCCTCAACTTGCTTTGTCGCGGGCTGCACTTCCATGCCTGGGTGTACAAAGGTATGGCGCTGAGCACCTGTCACAGACCCCCGCAGAGGCGCTGCCAGGCCACTTCCACTTTTTTATTTATGATTTTACCAAATTCAGGAGGAAATAGTCTTCTTCAGAGTGTCTTACTATGAAAGGTTTCTTCCCAAGGTTGAGGGGCGAGGGGCCCTGAGCTCCTTCTGAGGGTTTTAGGCCTTTCCTCGTGGCTTCCACAATGATCCCAGCAGAGGATTCAGATGACCCCGGAGACCTTCCTTAATGAAAGATGATTTTCATATCTTGTTTAAGAATTTTCAATCACGCAGAGAAGATGCAGGGAAAGAGTCCAACAGTCATCTGTATCCCCGCATGAAGGCACATTAACGTTTGACTCTTGACTGTATTTGGTTTGCTTGTCTCATACATACTGAATCCGAGTTACAGCACCAAAATGTCAGGTTCTGTTGGTGGCAGCAGTAGCTGTGGCAGCGGTGCGCCATAGAAGCAGAAATGGGGGGGAGGGGAAGCCTTTATTCACTGTGAAGACGCGGAGAGGATGGAGAGCAGGGAGGCGGGCAGACCCTCCGGCCTGAGACAGGGAGGCTGAGACATTATGGACTTCTGTTAGGCGTGGAGTTGGAGGCGCAGGTCCAGCGACACACAAGGAGCTGACTGGGGTTTTGTCCTGGACTGAGGGGGGAAGGAGGAAGTGGTCATTGGGAAGACAAGCTGTTGTTTTGGGGATTCAGCCATGTTGAATCAGGGCCATGATAATCTAGCAGTTTGTTCTTGGGCCAGAACCTATCATGTGGGACACACACACACACACACACACACACACACACTGCACGCACAAACACACATGGACTAGTCCAAAGAGAGTTGTACCCCTAAGGAATTTAGCGTTCATCTCCTAAGAATGTAGCAACTCTCCCACATAACCTAATACCTAAGAAGACTGATGATCAATTTCTTAATATCATCTAATAATATTGATTTTTGAATGATACAATTTATATATTATAGATAACGTTAGAACCCAGTGAGCATGGCGGAGGCTGGGTCAAGATGACAGAACCCAGCCACACCCAGTGTCCACACTTTGCGCAGTACATGTGCTAAGCAACTGTACATGGCAACCCTGATGAGTAGGGGCAATTTGGTCATCCAGGTAGGGCAGAGAAAGGCTTCTTCCTGAGAGCCTCGTGACAGCAGGCACCCCTGAGCAGTCTCCACTAGCAACAGCAATACATTAGGGACCTTTAGGAATAGCCTCACTTTTGGAATGTGACTATAGGATCAGAAATGTTCAGCTGGTTTCTCAAGGATGTACGGTTCATAAGGGCTCTGGCCTGGATCTGTTGGCTCTTTGGATTTGTCTGAAGAGCTGTGTCCCATACTCAAAGGCCAGGGGCCTTAGGAGTTCGACTCAGGCCAGGGCGTGGGATGCTGAGGTGGGCATCCTGGCGTCTCCCGAGCATGACCCCCAGGTGTACCTGGGAGGCTGAGCTGGGAGGGTTGTGAGTCTGAGGGCAGCCTGGACTATTCAGAGGGGCCCAGTGTGGAGCAGAACTGCCAGATGGCAAAGTGCACAGAAACCCAGGTCCTGTTGCAGGCACTCGCAGGCATGGTTTTCTGACTCTAAGTCCCCATCGGCAGGAATTGTGCCAAGTGGGTTGCAGAAAGGAGTCCAGAAGGTGCTGGGAACTCTCGTCTTGGGCCACACAGGACTGGACCCTTTCTCGCCTTCCCTGAGGTTGCAGACCCAGGATGCGAGTGGCAGGGAGGAAGGTGAGGTTGGGTGGGGCCCACACAGCCCCTTGCCATGCTTGCTTCTTCCGGAAGTGGGGTGAGGGCCGGTGGGGGCTGCGGTCTTGGCAGCTGACACTGAGGCTCACGTTGCCCAAAGGAGCGGGTGATCCTGGCGAGAGTCAGAATCCGAGAACAACAGGCCCCACCAGCCAATCCATGGGACAAGAGACAGTTACTGCAGTTCTGCCCCAGACCTGGGCTCACAGGGCTGGGGCCCAACCAGGAGCCCCCCCCACTGCTCCCCCCACCCCTCCCTCCAGTCCCCCGCCCCTCCCTCTTCTCCCACCCCCAAGCCCCAGCCTACTTTCCTCCCCCACTCCCGGTACGGAGCTGGGTTCCTCTCTGACACCCTCCACCAGCTCGGAAGGCAGCTCAGGAGGGTGGCCGCAGTCATTTCGAGTCCAGCCTGGGCCTGGTCGCACTCTGTTTCCTCAGAGCAGGCTTCTCCCTGCGGCCCATGGCCACCAGCTCAGGTAGTGTGTGCACACCTATGCCTTAGAGAAATCAGGGGGACTTAGGGGAGATTAGGCAGTGGCCCAAAAAGACATTTAGGTGCTGAGTCCTTCTGGTTTGTTTATGTTGGAGGGGGGAATTCTTGGCTGCTGCCACCTTGGAGGCTCATGGCAGAACTTTAAGGAGAGGAGAAGCCAGGGAGGAAGGCAACGTGGGGATGCGGTTCCTGGGGACTGAGGGGAAGCTGAGGCTCCAGGGCTCCCTGGTGTGCTGGGGTGCAGCTGGGGGCATGGTTTCCACACTTGGCCTAGTGCACACTGGGTGTCTTCCAGGCTGCCCAAACCCACATTTCCCTCTGCCATGTTCAGGGTGGTTGCCCTGACCCCAGCCTCGGGCATTCTGCTTGTCCCTTTGTTTCCTCCTGGCTCCCTGCTGTTCCAGGGGTCAGCAGTGGACACCGGTTCTACCACACCCTCCTTTGAGCTAGGTCTCTGGCCATCCTGGCCCCCCAGAGCAGGCCTGGGTGACAGCCTGCTGCTGACCTGGACACTGTCCTTCCCCAGCCACCCCAGCCACTGTAGCCCTTTGTGCTTCCCCTGCCCTCTCGAGGGTCCCCAAGGGCCCACAGTGACCATGGAGGCTGGGAGGAGCGACTGCTCCTGGACAGTGGGGGAGCCTTGCCAGGTTCCCAGGGTGCAGGGAGTGCACTTTGAGCCCCAGGGGGAGGCCAGTGATGGTGGGCGATGTGGAGGGTGGCAGGGAACCTTGGGCTGGTGGGTGGAAATGACCCCAGAGAAGACATTACAGTGAGTGCACGCAAGTGTGTACCTGTGCTCAAGTGTGCCTGAGTCCATTGGTGTGTGCAAGCGTGTGTGCAGGGGCATGTGTGCGCAATGTGAGCATGGGGGAAAGAGGCCGGCTCTTGTGCTAGTTCCAATATCTAGGCCCTGTGGGAGGGGACAGCAGAGACAAGGAAGTGGAACCCAGGAGCTCCCTGCAGGTGCGCAGAACCCTGAGGAGTACAGGGGACTGAGTAAGCACCCACGGTGGCAGTGTCTCATCCTGGGCCCAAGGCTCCGGACTGTGAGGGCTGCACATGGCCCCTTCTGGACTGGGACGGTGGCAAGGCTCAGCCCGCAGGTCATGTGTTCTTCCCTACTTTCTCACAGCAGCCGCTCTGTGTGAGTGGGCGCGTGTGTGCATGTGTGTGTGCAAGCCCACACGCGCTGCCTCCATGCTGGCCCCACCTCCCTTCCCTAGACTTTCCGGAGTCGCCCTGGTTAACGCTGCTGGTTCATTGTGTGATGGGATTTAAGGCCGCTCATAAAACAGCACTTCACACTCTGCTTGCTTTCTTCCCTTTTCTGTCCCAGCCCCCCTGCTTGCAGCCTGGGTTTCTCTGCTGTGTTTGGCCAGATCTATAAAATAAATACATGCACCGTGCAGGAGGAAATGACCTTCGGGCTTGGGGGCCTTTTTAATGGGGTCTGAGCGCTGTTGACAGTTCCCTGCTCCCCTGTTATACCATTTCCCTGTGCCCAGGAGCCAGGCGCCTGGGGTCCCCGGCTTCTAAGACCCCCTGCAGAGCCTTTCCGGCAGGGAAGGCCAAGGCTGGGGCCCACTGCTACCCAACCCCTCCCTCGGTTGGCCTTACCTATCTTGGGACTCCTACTTGTATGAGGTGTTTTTTTTTTTATTTTTTAATTTCTTTTAAGTACTACTAAAGTATGAACAGTACAGAAGTGAAGATCTTTTGCTCTGTCTCTGTCCTAATTGCTCATGCTTTGGAACTTCTGCAAAATGGGGGTATCATTGGCCTAGTGAAAGTCATGAAGGTGGGGAAGGTGGTGTAGGCCAGTGGTCGCAGCACTCTGGGAAGCTGAGGCAGGAGGAGCGCAAGCATGAACTCAGCCTGGGCAATTTAGCAAGATACAATCTCAAAAAAAAAAAAAAAAAAAGAGTGGGTGTATAGCTCAGTGCAAATGCCCTGGGTTCACTCCTCAGGAACACACACACACACACACACATGCGCACACACATGTAGATGGCAGAAGGGAAAACACTCCACAAAGACAGTGTGGAGGTGCCTCTGAGGTTAGGATCCAGTGCTGCAGGGTGTCGAGGCTTCTTGCTCTCTCTAGATGAGATAAAGAAGCCCGGAAGTCACTTACCAAATCAACACTGGCTGTCTGGCTAGGGCGGGTGGTGAGCTTTATTTGCCATTCAGATTTCTTGTTACCAGAAAGTACCAAGGGATCCCTTTTGTATTGGTAATAATTGCATATCTGTGCATAAATAAAATAAGATTGATAGTCTTCACTTATGGAACTTTTGCTCTGTCCCAGCTGGGAAGATGATTATTGTGCCCGGGAGAGAAAGTGACTCCCCCAGACTCATGTGCTATGGAAAGGCAGAAACAGAACCGGCTGAGCCGGGCTGGGAGCCACCTGTGAGTCCCCGAGTGGTCACTGGTCACAGTCGCAGCCAGCGGGCAGCCAGGGACTCCAAAAGCAGCCTCCGCCCACGAGGGGTCCCTGGCAAAGCTGTTACCAGGGATAGCACTCAGGACACCGCGCGGGAGAACGCGGGGCTTGGGGTCACACCTGGCCCAGGGTCCGGGCTCTGTTTCCCACTTTCCGGCAAACCCCTCCACCGCCGCACACGGCCGTGCGCTCACCTAGGCAGGGGCCAGGCACGCCGCCCTTCGGTCGTGAAAATGTGGTGTGAACGCGACCGCGCTGGCTGCGCACGCAGGACGCGAGCATGTGCCGCTCGCCCACTTTCCCGCCAAGCCCTGCGCTAGGGCTGCGCACAGCGGCACACAGAGGAGGTCGCGGGGGGGGGGGGTTGTCACTCTCCAGTGCGTGGAGCCATAATCACTCCCGTGCAGGCAGAGCGCTCTGCGAGGATCAGATACGGTGAGGGAGAGGGCCTTCTCTCAAGAGGCGAGGAGCTGGGGACAGTGCAGGGGGCAGCGGAGGAGGAGCCAGGCGGGCGGGAGCCTTGGGGGGGGGGTGAGGAGCTGAGGTATGGTGGGCAGAACAGGTCATCCTTAGTTCATCCTCAGGCATATGGAGGGCGCGGCCTCTCTGAGCCCATCACCTCCCACAGGCCCTAGCTCCAAACACCAGCTGCCTGTGGTCCCCAGCATGGGAGGCTTGGGCATGGGAGGCTTGGGAGAATGTCTGAGCCCCAGCTGCGACCCAGGGGTGGCCATTCAGGAGTGTGACGAGTGTCACCCACCAACCCCGCGGGCACTGAGTCTGCCCAGTGGATCGACCGGACGGCATCCCTTCCAGCCCGCCTCTTTCCACACCTGTAACCTGGGCAGGGCCACAGCACTTGCCTCTCTCAGCCCTGTGCTGCGGAGGCTCAGTGTCTGTAAAGACACAGGGGCTGTTACTGTCATTGTCCTTGTCCTGGGTCTTCCAGTCACAGCCATAGATGCTCAGGGTGGCAGGGACTCAGAGATCAAGAACCCATCCATATGTCCTAAAGGCTGTCTCTGTGGGCAGTGTCCAGTGTCAGCGTGATCCCCTTGGCGGTGGGACTCTCACCCCCTATGCCTCAAGGTAGCTGGTGTCACCCTGGGCAGGTGTGCTGGCAGTTCCTTCAGCTTGGTACTCCAGAGAGCTCCTCCTGTGGGTTCTGGTCTCTTCTCTTGGTACAGTAGGGAGCACATCACATTCCATCTACCCTCAGCTGTTGGGGTCTCCCCTTTGGTCCTTCCAGCCCTTTTCCCCATGATGTTCTGGGGCCCTCAGCTCCGCTGCCCAATCCTCTCATTTGTCCAGGCCCCTTAGTACACAGGGACAGGGGAGGAGGATGCTAATGTGCTTGCTAGAGGGGCCTTTGGCATCCTTGTTATGGAGAGTGGATTCCTGCTGGTGCTGCTGGTCCTTACACCAGGGTGCATTTCCATGTCACCACACATAACAGCCATTCTGTTGTTGTTTTGTTTTTTCACCACTAAGGATTGAACCCAGGGCTTCAACATGCTAGACAGCCGGAGAGTTATCTCAGTAAAATATGCGCCTGCTTGGCAAGTGAAAGGTCCTGAGTTCAGTCCCTAGTACCAAAAACAAACAAACAAACAAACAAACAAACAAACAAACATGCTAGGCAAGCGCTCTACCACTCAATTATATCCCCAGCCCTTTTTATTTTTGATAAGAATCTAAGTTGCGGGGGGCTGGGAAGATGGCTCAGTAGAATAAGCGCTTCCCTGGCGAGTGCAAGGGTCTGAGTTCAATCCCAGGTTCTGCCAAAAAAACAAAAACAAAAACAAAAAAACCCAAAAAACAAGAATCTAAGTTGCCCAGGCTGGCTTTGGACTTGTGATGCTCCTGCTTTAGTGTCCTGATGAAGTTGGACTACAGGTGTGCACACCATCGTGCCTAACTTTTAGTTTTGATGGCACTTTGTATTTTTTAAATTTTTATTTCTATTAAGTATTAAAATACCCTTGTTAATTCTTAGAACATTGCTGAGCCCATGGCGGCCATGCAAATAATATACAAGGTTTATGCCAGAAGTGGAGCCTGTTTCTGCTTAGACCCTCAGTCCCACCTTGACCCTGGCCCACAGGAAGGTTTGCTTTTCACTTGGGTGTATGTTTTCCTTCAAGAAAACAGGCCCAGGAGGGCAAAGCATGCCGCGTCAGTCTGTCCACTGAGTGAAAGTACAGGGAAAAGCTGTGGCGCACTTCCCACTGACCACATGTCGGAGAACAGGCACTATGTTTGTATTTTGCTTTGAGCAAAATTACTGTGCCTGCTACTGCACAGACATCCTTGGGGCTGCGCAGGAACATTCCTAAGGGGTGGTCTTGCCAGTCTTGCCAGGGTGCCCCAGAACCTGTTTCCTGTGAGGCTGGTCCAGGGACAGCACGATAGGGGAGGAGACAAAGGAGCCTGGCCAGGAGGCTGAGACCTGATTGACTGCCCAGCTCTGCTGCAAACTTCCCAGGATGCCTTGAAACACTCACTCCTGCCTGAGCCTCAGTTCCCTCACCCTTGGATGGGCGTGTTGGGCTAGAATGTTCTGGAATTCTTCCCTGACTGGAAGAGAGATGCCAGTCTAGAAGGTCCTGGCCAAGGGTATTGTGGACTGATCAGGCCTGCAACCTCCCAAACAAGTGGATGGTGGAGGCTTAAATAAAAGAGACAAATGGTATGATTTTAGAGCTCCAGGACATCCAAACCCTCTAGCACAATTTGAGATTCTCTGGGGGACTGAGACTAAGAACTTCTCTGAGTGGCCTACATTTATATGGTTTTTCAAGCAAGGGAAGGGGTTAGAGTGGAAAGTGGGAGAAGCGGAGCAGGGCCTTGGGAGTGATTTCAAGGACTTCCCCAAATAATAAATTCTGTTAATTTAGGAGAACTACCTTATCTCACTCCTTCACTGCAGAACTGAGTAAAATGCCTGCAGTTACAGCCTCTAGTTAGTTGACTGGGGTTTGAACTAGGTGTCCTCAGCCATGGCCTTACCTTGTCCTTTGAGGTATCATGGCCTCGCAGGCCACTACAGGCCTTATCAGGGACAGTAATTCCTAGAGGTTCACTTGCTATGAATCTACTACCCATCTCTGGACAAGGGCCCTGGGCCTTGGACAGACTCACAGGTAAACATAGAAAGTCAAATGGTTCATTTTGAATCCTGCTCCGAGCTACTTTATAGTGGTCTCTATCACAAAGCATGTCCTCTCGTCTCTGTCTCTGTCTCTGTCTCTCTGTTCAGTTTCTGCTCCCTGACCTTTGCCAGCTTGGATGAACCTGGTCTGTCTGCTGCTGCGCCCCCCCCCCCCAATCCCTATTGTCCCTGGAAGTTGGTGCTTGGATGAGAAAGGGAGCTAGATGCCTGGGTCATCTAAAGCTAAGCCCAGAATGTCAGCTTGCAAGAGAACTTCCCCCCCACCCCCTGTATTTTAGGGAAGGGTCTACAGGGCCTACAGGGTCTCACTACTAGATTGGACTTGTAGTGATTCTCCTGTTTACAGCCTCCCAAGAGCTGGGATTACAGGTGGGTGCCACCATGCCCAGTCTCAATCGATCTCAACACACCCTGGTCGTGGGGCTGGCATGGCAGGCCTGGGGATTGAACCCCTGGCCCCTGCGCCTGCTTGCAGGTGCTTTAATCCACTGAGCTATTTGGCCAGCCCTGCAAGAGAACTTTTGTATCAGCTTCCTATCCATATTGGAGCTGTTGTTACAACAGTATGGAGAAAGACAAGGTCCAGCCAGTAAAAAGAAACATTAGATCTTCCCAGATAGGACCACGTGCAGCTACACAGATTATGAGAAGTCATAGTGGAGAAGACAAGTCAATGCAGAGATCAGTCACTCTGGGAAACTGCCACCACCCCAGGGTGGCAGGATTAGGGGAGCCTCTGGGGTTAACAGAGCCCAAGGTCTGGGTCACTTGGTGCCACTGAAGCAGAGGAACTGTGGCACTTTTGGGGACCTCCTAAGGCAGGAGGGACAGAAGGATGCTCCAGTGTCTCTTCTCCTGGGTGCCCAGTTTCTCACCATGACTGAACTTCCTAGAATTCAGCCAGCTGTGGAGAAAAGCCTGGGGACACAACCTGCAGGTGTCTGACCCCTGCAGCACATGGAAAATGCATGGAAGTGGGAGTGCAAGGACTCAGTGACAATATGCGTTGGTGCCAGGGAGCTCACTGTATAACTGCAGAGGAAACAGCTACAGCATCTGCATAGGACCATTTAATTCAGCAAATAGAACAGCTACCCCTGCTATTTTCTGAGTTCCTGCCACATGCAGCATTGTTTTCCATCTTTTGACTTTTAGTCTATGAATTTCTTTTTGAATTAAGTGTGTTTCTTGTATGCAACATATGGTTGGATCTTAATTTTTTTTTTTTTTTTAAATTTGTGTATTTGTCCAGGGTCTTGCTATGCAGCTTGGACTCATAGTGATCCTCCTGTTTTCAGTCTCCCCAGCGCTGGGATTGCAGGCATGAGCCACCATGCCTAGACTCGTTGGCAGGCTCAGTGCGCCCTGGGGGCAGGGCCAGCATGGCATGCAGGACCAGATTGGAACATTTGTCCCTGAGCTTGCCAAAGCAGGCGTTTAGTCCGCTGAGCTATCTCACTGGCCTTGAATCCTGATTCTTGATCCATTCTGCCAGTCTATTTATTTTGATTGGTTAACAGAGACCATTTACATTGATGGTTATAACTAATATGTATTGACTTATCTTTGTCATGTTATTTTCTTGTTGTAGTTTCTTTCTTTTTTTAAAAAATTGTTTAATCGGGAGCCGGGGAGGTGGCTCAGTGGAATAAATGCTTCCCTGGCAAGCGCAAGGGCCTGAGTTCAATCCCCGGTTCCGTCAAAAAAAAAAAAAAAAGAAAATTTAAACAGATGGTCTTTTCCGCATCTTGTACAGCAATTAACCACTAAGAAGAATATATGCAGTGTATTATTTGTTGAAACTGTACTTCCGATTTGATTTGAAACTGTCTCATTGCTGTTTATCAAAACTTTGGAAAAAAAATAAAAAAAATAAAAAATAAAAATAAAAATTGTTTAATCACTTGCCTTGCCTGATGGTTTCATTCTACTGAGGTTCGTGCAGTTGTAACCCTGGTTATCTCTTTCTAGAATGTTCTTGAGAATATTATGAAGTTCTAGTGTGGTGGTCATGAATTTCCTCAGGTGTTCTTTGTTGAAAAAGTGTCTTATTTTTCCATCAGCTTTTTTTCCCAAGATATTTTTAGTAGTTCAGACTGGCCTTGAATTTACTATGGAGCCCAGGCTGGACTTGAGTTCAAGGTGGTGCTCTTGCCTCAGCCTCCCAAAGTGCTGGGACTTCAGGCCTGTGCCAACACATCTGGCTCTATCAATTTCAACAGCTTTGTGGAGTACATCAATTTGGGCTGGAGGTTGTTTTCTTTTAGGGCTTGAAATATTTAACTCCAAACTCTCCTTGACTTGAGAGTTTGTGTTGAAAGTCCACTGTGATTCTACAGGCTTTCCTTTATAGATTTTTTTTTATTTTCTCTAACAATTTTTAATATTCTACTCTTGTGTTTAATTTCTAGAATCTTGACTATTATGTGCCTTGGTATAGATTTTTTTGGGTCATGGTTAATTGGAATTTTATATGCCTCACTTATCTGTATGTCAATTTCCCCCCCAAGCTTGGGAAGCTTTCTGCCATTACTGCTGTGAACAGGTATTTTGTCAATCCACTGCTTTTTCATGGACTCCAATAAGTCTCTGTTATTCTTCTTTACACCATCTTGCACCTGTTGGATTGACTTTTCATGGTCCTTTGAAAGTTTAAAGACATCTGTCATGTAGATCTGATAGTCTGCCCTCACCTTGGCTCATTCGGCTGTGCGTACAACAGACTTTAATCTCCTGCATGTCTGTTTGAATCTTTTATGGATTCTGTTTCTTTCCTATGTTAGGTGTTCATGTTTTCTGTCATTTTCCTAAGGTCTTCTCTCTTTTTTTTCTTTTTATCTGTGTCTGCTCTCAATACCAAGCATGTCTATCACTATGGTCACCATCTCTGTAGTTGCCTGAGAAATTATTTTTTATTTGATTTTTTAAAATTTTATTTCTTTATTTGTGTGTGTGTGTGTGTGTGTGTGTGTTTGTGGCCAGCTCAGCCCACCAGGGAGCGGGGCCGGCTGGCATGTGGTGCTGGGGGATTGAACCGCGGTCCCTGTGCTTTGCTAAGCCTCAGCCCACCAGGGAGCGGGGCCGGCTGGCATGTGGTGCTGGGGGATTGAACCGCGGTCCCTGTGCTTTGCTAAGCTTGTTCTAAGTAGGTGCTTTAGACCACTGAGCCATCTCACCAGCCCCTATTTGATTTTTTGGTAAAACTTCATTCGTTTGCTTTGTTACTTCTGCTGTCTCCACTTCAGAGAGTCCAGGTGGATGGCTTTCAAACTGGCGTGCCTCGTTACCCTCTAGGTTTGCCTTTGATGAACTGAGGTCTGGGGTTGCGTCTTGCTTGAGTGTCTTCTCATTTTATTTTATTTTTTTAAGTTCAATTCTTGGGTTGATGCTTGTAAATTGCTTATGGCAGGTAGCTTTATTGCTAGTATTGAAAACCCTTCAGAAATGATTACTTCTCAGAAATGTCTTCCAGATATAGCTGGTGTCTGGGTTTTGAGTTTGTTGCAAAATTCTACCTCTTCAGTTTATTGGGGAGACCTGCCCATTTGGCCTAGACCCCGGTTCTTTGGCACTGGCCCATAGTATTGTTTATGACCTGTGTGCAATCTCAGTCTTGGTTTATAAGGAAGAACAACTGATTAGAACAATTATGCCACCTTGGCTAGAGGAGTACAATCAGCAATAACAACAGCATCAAAAACAGCCTAGAAAAATGACAAACTGTGTTAACTATTAATTTGCCACCTTTAACTATAGGAGCTATATTTATTTTTACATAACAAGATCTAAAACAAAAATTGCATACAGTAAATATGCCCTCAATATGGTGATTTTATCCTCTGGGGAGAAAATTTAAAAGGAGTGAAGGGAAAAATAGAGAAATAGAAGGAGGACAGATAAGAAGTAAGGCTGGAGGACAAAGATTATATGAACATTGAGAAACTGGTGAAGAAGATAGGAGGGAAAGAGAAAAGAAAGAAATAAAAGCAAGAACAGAATAAGAACAAAAAACTAGAGACAGTGTTCACATTCATACAAAAATAAGAACAAACAAACTGAAAATGAAAACAAAGAAAAACAAGTAAAGAAGAAAGAAGAAAAAAAATCTCCTCTTCAGGGCATGTCTTTGTTGCCACTGGTAGACGTAGTGGACAGAGAGAGCCCAGCTCCATACTGACCAATCCCAGAAGTCCTCCGTAGCTTCATGGCAGGGTAATGGACAATCTTAGCAAGCCTGGACCTTTAGTTCCATTGAAGTTCAGGTTTGATTCTGGCAGTGAGGCGAGAACCTGATTTGTTCATCCTGTGGAGCTCCATGTGCCTTCTATTGGCTTGAATTCAGCTTCTTGACCTCCTGCCAACTGGAACTCGTCTCACCCTGATAACCTGACACCTCACCCTGGATGGAGCCAGCACTTAGCTGCCCTGAGTTCTGAGCCCAGTCAGCCCCTCTCTAAGGTGACTAACCCTTTCCTAGTAATGTCTGAACTCAAATAACTCAAATAACACACACAGTCCAGTGTGTCCACTGATACCTTCCACTGGTGCGTTCCTCTGTGTCAGCCTGTGGGCTCACTGTGTGCCTGCAGGTTTGAGCTGCTCCTCCCACGCAGTGAGTCAGGGCTCGGGGAGAAAGTGCCTCTTGCCACCTCCTGCTTCCGTATTGGGGTTTCTTTCTTCAAGCTCCCCATGGGCTTCGCTTCTCCTGGGGACCCACTCTCCGCCTCCTCTCTCTTCCTCACATGGCTATATTCCACTGTCAGGACACCAAATCTCAGAGAGGCTATTTCTCTGCTCTTCACCACTCTAGCATCTTCCCATAAGTGTCCTGGGTCGTTTAATTCAGAATGAGGTGGAAATCCTGACTTCCTTGTGACCCCAACATAAAGATGAAAGGTTTGCCTTTGGAGCAGGAGGCTTTTTTAGATGTTACTTCACGCTGTCACCTGCCAGAAATGTCCATCCCCTCCACCGATCAGCTTACTCTCCCCCATCAGAGGGCATGCAGCACTCCCAGGGAATCTTCTGCTTCCCTGTGTTGGGTGACAGTGGCTTGGGCCCTTTCACTGGACCCACATTCCCAACAAACTCTACGTAGCATTGATCACTGCATTAGATGTGAATTTTCCTGCCTGTTTTGCCTGACTCAAGCTTGGTGAGCTTGGCTTTGTCTCCCTGGTGTTAACACCATGCTACAGCGATGTTCACCCAGCTGCAGAGATGCAGCCTGCTGGGCTGCTAAGTGTTTTATGTATTATTAGCGCACATAATTGTCTTAACAACTTGAAAGCAGGAATGACTGTTCCCATTTCCTAGCTGGGCAGTGTGAGGTTCAGAGGGGAGTCCGAAGGCCACTTGGCCGGCGAGGGGCAGTGCTATGATGTCACCCAGCAGCCTCTTCCTGCTGGGAGGCCAAGCTCCTTAACCAAGGCCAATGGGCAGCTGGGCAGCTGGGCAGCTGGAGGTGAGGTGATGGCATGGGATGCCTCAGGGCAGTGTTTCCAGCTCAGCTTCTGTGGCCTAGTTCCCTGTTCTCTGTCCCGAGCCCTGTGTCATACCCTGCAGAGGAGGAGGCCATTTCCATGGCTGCTACTTCATCCTGAATGGAACACAGAGCCAGGCTGAGATGGCAGGTCTGACTGCAGATGATCCCACATGTGCAAGTGGGGCTCGAGCTCCACTGCTGTGCTGTTCTGGGGGCGATGTGCCCAGTCACGGTCCGCTTGTCCCATGTGCTGCTTCTGTGTCTGCCTTGCACAACCTGGCAACTGTCCTTCAACAGGCAGAGCGCTTTCCAGTTTGCTGAGCACTTTGGTGGCTACTAGTTCAGTGGGTCTTCCCAGCAAACCTGGGACTTGGGTCCACTGTACGAAGGGAAACACAGAAAGGGCAGGTCATACAATAATGACACTAGCTGTGCGAGCAGAGCATGCCCTAAATCACCCTGCATGTAACATCCCATTAAATCTTTACAACAACCCATAAGGCAGGTATTATCATCCCTATTTTAAAAGTAGGAAAAAGAGGCTCAGCGAGGGTGATGCCTTGTTCACAGACACACAGCAGCAAATCTAGACGTGGAGCTTTCCTCTTGGCCTCCACTCCTGGCTCAGTGTTGCAACCAGCTCTTGAAAACACCCATAAGCTTTAAAAATATGTATTACTGTATCCCACCAAATCTGTGATACCACTGAACATAGACTCACAGTGTTATGCATGCTCTAGGAAATACAAATTAAGATGTAATACCTCGGGGCTGGCCACATAGCTCAGCAGACTAAAGCGCTGCTTTGGCAGAGCACAGAGGCTGGGGTTCGATCCTCGGTGTGCTGTGCCGGCCCCACCCCCAGCGCGTGCTGAGATGGAGATTGAGACTGGGCGTGGTGGCGCGCACCTGTAATCCCAGGGCTTGGGAGGCTGAAAACAGGAGGATCACTACAAGCCCCATTTATGCAGCTAGACCCTGTAGGCCCTGTAGACCCTGTACTGAATACATACAGAAAAAAGATAAAATACCTTATCACTTAGAATTTCTTATTTTAAACTTATTAAAAGAACTCCTTTAGATTTATATGCATGATATATGTGTGCATATATATATATATATATATATATATATATATATATACAATCTCATTCTTGTTGATGTATGAAAGAAAAATGTACATGAATATAAATTTACATGACAGTAAGTTTATGTGAACATACATTTCACATTAACATTCACAGTCTGACTCAGTAACCACAGCCTGTGCTTTTTCACATAGTATTGTGCTCTGTGCTGGCCAAGTATTGGTGACAAAATCTCTCTCAAAGTATTTTACTGAGGCAGGGCTTACATATATTAAAGCTCACAAAGCATAAGGTACTTGATACTCTACCCATGTGCAAACACAGGTCCCTAATCCGTGGTGGGCTGGTGCCAGCTCACGCTAGCTCAACAAAGGTCTATTGTTAAATATTCAGGAATTTTGCAAACCCCGTTTTTAAACTGTTGGCTCCAAGTCAGCCATCGCGAGAATATTTACACCATGGAAATGGGCCAATGCTGCAACACTGGTTTGCCAGCACACTGCTGGTGGGTACTCCTACCCAGTCAGGAGAGTGACTTCGGGGACCCTGCAGGCACCTCCGGCCTCCTGGCTCCTCTCGATTCAGTGTTTCCTAAAAAGTTCCCCTGACGGCAGAGCGCCGCAGGTACTGTGTGGGCCGTTGTGGAGTAGCCCTTTGCCACTCTCCTGTGAAGTATGCTGCTCAACACGCTGCTCCAGCCTCCCCTGCCCCGTACCCGCAACCCCACGCCCGCAGGCTTCCAGAACTTGAAAGATCACTCTCCCATTGTCTCCAGGGTTTTCTTTCAAGCCACACAATCCCCCGCAGACTGGATGTTTAGCATGGGCAGGCACTGACAGCTCCTCCCGAAGGCCTGCCAACAGCTACTGAAGACACACCCCGATGCCAGAGATCTTGGGATATGAAAAGTCACACTCTTAGAGTCACTGAAAAGCAGCCAGGGTGCTGGCTTGGAGGGGCACTCTTGTGTTTATGAGCTTTGTCCCCTGAGCAGCAGTTTGTCTTCAGAATTAATCCTCTTGCAGCATCTTGGCCTGAGGGCCTCCTGGCCAGCGCCTTTCTGGTCTTCTCACCCTGATAGGGGTGTCTGTCCCCTGCTAGGTGTCACCAGGTATCCCTGTCCCTCTAACAAGGGCCAAAGCAGTGTGGGCACACTGTAATGTCAAGCTGCCCTTGAGCACGGAGGAGGACTGGGCTGTGCCCTCAAAGACCAGGACCTTGGCATACCCTGGATGGCTGTTCAGGGTCAGAGTTACTGGTCCATCTTTCCTGAGAGCTCCTGTAAAGGAGTGTTAATCCCAAACTGTTTCCAAAGCCCAGCACACCCTGGCATGGCACAAATGCCCAGGTAAGGGGGCCTGGCCCTAGCTCAGGCCTTTAAGTGGCTGCTTCCCCAAAGCTGTCAGCCTCAGGTTGCTGGAGTTCGAACCTCACACCTCTCCCGCTGGCCAAAAGTGCCCTGAAGGCATTCGAGGAACCAAAAAAAAAAAAAAAAAAAAAATCCTTATTCCATTTTGGGGGCCTGGCCCTAGCTCAGGCCTTTAAGTGGCTGCTTCCACAAAGCTGTCAGCCTCAGGTTGCTGGAGTTCGAACCTCACACCTCTCCCGCTGGCCAAGAGTGCCCTGAAGGCATTCGAGCAACAACAACAACAACAACAACAACAACAACAACAACAACAACAAAATCCTTACAAATGCCCAGGTAGGCTTTGGCTGAGGAGGTGAATGGCCAGCCATTGAAGTCTTTGTTCTGTAGCCTCCCCCTGGGGATGTCACTTTCTGTACAAAGTACAGGAGCAAATGAGACACCTGATGCACGTCAGCTCTGCATGAGCTCCTGGGGGTTATATGTGAGTGCCTCTAAGGGACTTCTTGGCAGACCTCAGGACCACGCCTTCTGTCACTTGGTTCTGGCTCACCTACCTTGACTCCACCTGCTGGCACTGAGGCTGGGGGCCCAGAGCAGGACAGGGAGCAGCAGCAGGACCCGGCCAGCTTCAGAGAGGAGCAGGGGACTTCAGGGCTGCAAAGGAGCAGTCAAGGGGGAAGTCCGTTCAGGCCCATACTGTGCAGGCCTAGATCCAGCATCAGGTGAGGCTGGGGTACAGCAAGAGGCCAACCTCATGGAAGAGCCTTCAGGGAGGAGCTGCAAGACCTGGATTTCCAACCCTGCCATGTCCCGTCCTTCTCTTGACTCCTAGTAATTACTACTTTTTTTTTTTGTTTTGTTTTTTGAGCCTCAGTTTTTCCACCTGAAAAATAAGATAATGTCCTTAGTTTGGGACATCAGGATGGCAGGTGATGGGAATAATTGAAATGAGCTTGTGTGATATTCAGTCTCATTCTGGGGTTATGCATACAACACTGTGTGTAAAATAATTCTCAAAGTCTGATCCAGAGACCAAGCACATCACTTGAGAAATTAGAAATGCTCGGGCTCTGCTCAGAAACCTGAGCAGGGTGTGGTGGCTCAAGCCTCTTATCCCTACGCCCTGGGGTACTAAGGCAGGGGGATCACGACTTTGAGCCCAGCTTGGACAGTTTACCAAGACTGTCAAAAAAAGAAAGAGGGCTGGGGAGATAGCTCAGAGGAGTAGAGGAGGGGGAAGGAGGAGGGGGAGGGGGAAGGACTAAGGGAAAGAGGGAAGAGGAACCGGGAGGGGGAGGGGGAAGGGGAAGAAGGAGGGGAAG
>NW_004524668.1:1183210-1204651 GCF_000260255.1 Octodon degus | reverse complement strand
GGGGAAGGGGGAGGGGGAAAGGGAAGTGGAAGAGGGAGGGAGAAGGGGAGGGGAGGGGAGGGGGAGGGAGAGGGAGAGAAAGAAAGATTCTCCTGAAATCTGAAGTTTGAGTGGTGGCATTAGCTCAGGTTGTACCTGTGAGGAAGACTCCTTGAATGTGTCCAGGGCAGTGCAGCCTATACTAAAAGGCTGAGCACCCATCACCACTAACTCTGGAGCACTTGCCTTGCTTCCCCCAAAACCCTTTGTAACTTTTAGTAGTCACCACCCACGCCTTCCTCCCTTCTATTGTGGCAACTGATAACCTCTGATTCTAGGTCTCTTCTGGACACTTTACCTCGTGGAGTCCCACAACATGTGTGGTCTTTCCTTTCACTTAGCATGTTTCTAAGGTTCATCCACGTCATGTAGCAGAACACATCACGCTGATGACACATGCATGGTAGCATGTTTTATCCCTTTAAAAATTCATTTCTCTCTCTCTCTCTCTCTCTCTCTCTCTCTCTCTCTCTTTCTTTCTATCTTTTTCAGTTTTTGTTTGTTTGTTTTTGGTACAAGGGATTGAACTCAGGACCTTGCACTTGCCAGGCAGTCTTGCTTGCTTTCTTTCTTCTTTCTTTCTTTCTTTCTTTCTTTCTTTCTTTCTTTCTCTTTCTTCTTTTCTCTCTCTCTCTCTCTCTCTCTCTCTCTCTCTCTCTCTTTCTCATGTCTGGATGTCAGATTTTGTGAAAAGCTTTTTCTTCATCTATGAAAATGATCAAGTGATTTTTATTTTTTAACCTGTTGATGTCATGGATTACATTAATTGATTTTCAGATGTTGACAACCTTACATACTTGGGATAAATTCTACTTGTTCTATTGAGATAGTCTACTCCTTTTATAAACTTAGGCATGTTACATCTTTGAGAAGTTGATCCATTTCACATTGTTTTTCACGTATCTGGACAGAAAGTTGTTCATATGATTCTTTTATTGAATGTATTTAGTACAGGGTCTATAGGGTCTTACTATGTAGATGGGACTCATAGCTATCTGGCTGGCCCCTGTGCTATTCTTTTTTTTTTTTTTAAATTTATTTATTTATTTGAGAGAGAGAGAGAGAGAGAGAGAGAGAGAGAGTGTATGTGGTGTGTGTGGCCAGCTCAGCCCACCAGGGGGCGGGGCTGGCTGGCATGTGGTGCTGGGGGATTGAACCGCGGTCCCTGATGCTTTGCTAAGCTTGTTCTAAGTAGGTGCTTTAGACCACTGAGCCATCTCTCCAGCCCCAATGTGCTATTCTTTATTACACCTTTAATGTCAGTGAAATCTGTAGTGGAGTCGCCTCCGTCTTTCTGATATTAGTAACAGGCTTTCTTTTTTCCCCAAGTCTCCTTAGAGGAGTTCTCATGTTACTGATGTTTTCAACGAACAAGTTTTGATTTATTAATTCGTCTCTAGTGATTTCCTGTTTTCACTTTCACTGATTTTGTGTCTCAGATTACTTCTTTTCTTCTACTTACTTTGCTTTTCATGTTCCAGCCAGCTAAGGTGGAAAATAATTACTGATTTTACTTTTTCTTCTTTTCCAATATATACAATCAATGCCATTAATTTCTCACTAAACTCTTTTTTTTTTGCTGCACCCCATCTGTCTGTCTGTCTGTCTGTCTGTCTGTCTGTCTGTCTGTCTATCTATCTATCTATCTATCTATCTTTCTGAGACAGGGTTTTGTTATGTAGTAGTTCAGGCTGGTCTTGAACTCACTTTGTAGCCCAGGCTGGCCTCAGATTCTCAGCAATCCTCCTGCCTCAGCCTCCCGAGTGCTGGGATTACAGGCATGTGCCACAACCTCCAGCCAAATCATGTTTTAATTTTTATTAGGTAGGAATATTTCAGGGCTGGTGAGATATCTCAGCAGACTAAGCACCTGGTTAGGCAAGTACAGGGACTGAGGTTCAATCCCCGGCACCACAGGCCAGTGTGCTGAGCTGGCTACTAAGTCTGGGCATAGTTGTGCATGCCTGTAATCCCAGGACTGGGGAGGCTGAAAACAGGAGGATCCCTACAAGTCAGAGCTAGGTAGTGAGACCCTGTACTAAATACATAAACAACAAACAAACAAACAGAAGACATATTTCATAAGTGTTCTTGAGCTTTCTTTTGACTCATACATTGATTTTTGTTAGTTTGTTTTGTAGCAGAAAATACACCCCTCTAGCTAGCCAGTATATTTTAGTTTTTATTAGCTGCCAGAGTAACCTCCATTTTACTTCAGTTCTTTTTACTTCTCTTTTATGACTGTCACTATGATGCATAGCTGGTCAATATGATGCACATAGTAAGAACCAATCAATAACTACCAAATACCTAGCTTCCATATTCCCACTTACAAACTCCATATAATCCCTAAACTATCAGAGATTTTTTTTTTTTTTGAGGTCCGTTATTTGCCTATGTTAAGTAAATCTGTCTACAAATCCTAGGTGATGTTTCAGTGTTTCTGTTTGCCTCTGTGGTTTGTTTTGAGATAAGGTCTCACTATGTAGTGCAGGCTGGCCTCCAACTGACTCATGTAACCCAGGCTGGCCTTCAACTCATGGAGATCTTCTTGCCTCAGCCTCTCAAAGTGCTGGGATTATAGTTGTCCATCACCTTGCCTGGACCATGCCTATTTATTTTTTAAATTTTATTTATTTATTTATTTAGTGTGTGTGTGTGGCCAGCTCAGCCCACCAGGGGGTGGGCTGGCTGGTATGTGGTGCTGGGGGATTGAACCGCGGTACCTGTGCTTTGCTTAGCTTAGCTTGTTCTAACTAGGTGCTTTAGACCACTGAGCCATCTCACCAGCCCCAACCATGCCTTATTTAGAAGTTGTTTAATCTTCATGTATTTTAGGACTTTCTAGTTAGCTTTTTTTTTTTTCTTTGGCAGAACTGAGGATTGAACTCAGGCCCTTGCACTTGCCAGGGAAGCGCTTATTCTACTGAGCCATCTCCCTGGCCTCAGCCTTCTTTTTTTCTTTCCAGCTTACTTCTACGGTGGTCTGAGAACAGATACTATGTCATCTCTATCCTTGTAAGTGCATTAAGATATGTTTTATGACACAGAAAATGGTCTACTTTATTTTACAGTCAAATGACTTTTTATATGTGACAATAGCACATTGTATCAGTGATACATATATGAAATATTTCCATTTTTTAAAGTTGCATGCATATATAATATATAACTGAGGAATATTAAGTATACCCACAGCACTGTGTGACAGTCACCTCTATTTTCCCTAAGACACTCCAGGGGAGACCCTGCATCCACTAAGCTTTCTGTCTCCTTTCTGTCTCCTTTCCCACAGACCCTGGCAATTGCTAACCTACTGGGGAGACAGCTCAGTAGAATAAGCACTTGCCTGGCAAGCTCAAGGGTCTGAGTTCAACCCCCAGTTCTGAAAAAAAAAAGGGGGGGAGGGGGACCCGGGAAGATGGCTCAGTGAATAAGCGCTTCCCTGGCAAGTGCAAGGCCCTGAGTTCAATCTCCAGTTCCACCAAAAAAAAAAAAAAAAAAACCAACCCTACTTTGTTGTTATGCTTTGTGTCTAGTCCCCCTAACGTCTCATGCAGTCATGATTATTGTGGGTGTGGACACTGCACCTGCCCTGGAAGGTAATTTGCATTACAATGTAGGGAGGGGAGAGAGGCTAGCTAGCTGCCAGAGCTGTTGCTACTTCTTTTATGCTCTTGCTTTTTGCTGCTGTAGTGAAGGGTTACTCTCTGCCATGTGCCACTCTGCCTTGGAGCCAGCTGAGTATGGACTGAAATCTTCATTAATTGTGAATATATAACCTTTTTTCCCCTTCATTTTGGGCGTTGGGTATTTGTCCCCAAAACAAGAGTAACTGAGACATTTGTATTGCAGTGAATTGAACAATTCTGGATAATTCTTACAAATGGATTGTGTAAGTCACACAGTGCGTAAGCTTTTGTGTCTGGCTCTTTTCGCTCCAGTGTTTTTGATGTGCATCTCTTTGTGGCTTTCCTTTCTGGGGCCACGTGGTGTCATGTGGTGTGGATGTTTCACATCACATCCATTCACCTCCTGATGGGCATTTGGGTTCTTCTCTCTTTTAGCTGCTGTCAATGGTGCTGCTGTAAATGATTGTGTATGAAGACTTGTTTGAATATGTACTTTCCATTGTGTGGGGCATATACCTAAAAACAGAACTGCCGGATTTTATTTATTTATTTATTTATTTTTAAATTTTTATTTATTTGTGTGTGTGTGTGTCCAGCTCAGCCCACCAGGGGGCGGGGCTGGCTGGCATGTGGTGCTGGGGGATTGAACCGCGGTCCCTGATGCTTTGCCAAGCTTGTTCTAAGTAGGTGCTTTAGACCACTGAGCCATCTCACCAGCCCCAAACTGCCGGATTTTATGGCAACATTTTGAGGACCTGCTAAGCTTTTCCAAAGAGGCTAAATGAGAGCTCTAATTTCTCTACATCTTCACCAAGACTTGTTATTTCTTTCTTTTGAATTATAACTGTGGTAGTGACCAGAAAGTGCTATATCATCGCTTATGATTTGCAGTTCCCTAATGACCAGTGATAATTAACACCTTTTTAGGTATTTCTTAGTCATTTGCATATCTTCCTTGGAGAAACATCTGTTTAAAGCATTTAATCTTTTTTCCCCCCAACACTGTGGACTGAACCCAGGATCTTCACACTGAGCTATACTCCCCAGCCCTTTTTATTTTTTAACTTTGAGGTGAGATCTTGTTAAGTTGCACAGGCATTTCCTCAGTCTCCCAAAGTGTTGTCACAGGAGGCCAGCCAGATAGCTCAGTGGATTAAAGTGCCTGCTTAGACAGGTGTGGGGACAAGAGTTCTGTCCCTGGCATGCCATGCTGGCCTCGTCCCCGGGATGCACTGACAAGGGGATTGAGACTGGGCGTGATGGCTCGTGCCTGTAATCCCAGCGCTTGGGAGGCTGAAAACAGGAGGATCACTATGAGTCCGACCTGTATAGTGAGACCCTGTAGACCCTGTACTAAAATACATGTGAAAGAAGTCTTGTTTCTTTTTTTTTTTTTTTTTTAAGTCTTGTTTCAAAATAAAAAATAAGAAGTACTGGAGATGAATTGAAATAATTTTTTTTTTTAAGGCTGGAGGATGTAGAATAGTGGTTGAGCACTTTCTTAGTGCATAGGAGGCCCTAAGCTTGATCTCCAGAGAGATGGAGAGGGAGAGGTGGAGGGACAGGGAGACACACAGAGACACGGAAAGAGACAGAAAGACAGAGGCAAAAGCAGTGCTTTTCCTCCTTGAGGATTTCCTTTGGCCTGGGGACCTGCTACATTCAGCCAAGATGCCAGTGCTAAGAAGGAAAGGCCACTGGACTCCCCCCCAGGGGCCAGTGAGGCAGGGCTCCACAGGCTCCCCCTGCACCCTCCAGATGCGTTCTGTGGACAATGGCTCCCTGGAGCCAAGGAGAGGCTCTCATCCTTGCATCGCTTCACCCTTCCGCCTCTCACCTGGTACCCAGTCGCTCTCCTCTCGTCCTCTAACAGGACTCGTTCCAGCTGCTGGGTCCACACTGTTCCCATTTGGCCAGATGTAGTTCCACAAACAACCCCAGGAGCACTTGGATATGTTTTGAAGCCTGACTAAGGGTGTTGTTGCCCACGCCTGGGCCTGGCTCTTTTCTTCCGGGTGGGATCAGGGCTCCTCACCACACAGTTTTCCTTCTCTCATTTTGCTTTTGGGACCTCTGTATCTTTCTGCATCTTTCCGGTCAAATGATGATGGTGCCGGCCTGGCAGCTGGCCGACCCAGTGCCCTGCCTCCTCTCCAGCCCAGATGCCCCTGGGTCTCTCTGCTTCCTAGGGCTGCCGTAGCAACGTGCCACTGCTGGGAGGACCAGAACAATAGAAATGTACTGTCTCACAATTCTGGAGGCCAAAGTCCAAAGTGAAGATGTTGGCTATGCTGGATCCTGAGGGTGTCACCTCAGCACCAGAAAGTAATAAAAGTGATGATGACAGTGTAACTCCAGTCATTTTGGATGAAAGGCTCACCCTAGCCCAGGACAAGCCCAGCCTAACTAATCACACCATGCTGACCTTATTCCTAAGTGAGTTCATATTCTGAGGTTCCCAGTAGGACATGAATCCAGAGGGGAACTTTCCCACTCAACCCACCAAGGGTTCCCCTTTTCTGTGAATCCTGCCTTGGGTCATCTGTGAGCTTGCATGTGAGATCCTTCAAAGGTCTCTCGGTTCACATGAGCTCAGTGCCTAGGACTTTGAATGGCTTCTCCACATGACTTTCTTTTTCTTTTTTCTTTTTTAAAAAATGTATTTAGTACAGGGTCTACAGGGTCTTACTACACAGATCAGACTCATAGTGATCCTCCTGTTTTCAGCCTCCCAAGTGCTGGGATTACAGGCACACGCCACTATGCCCAGTCTCAGTTGCTGTCTCATTGCGCCCTGGGAGCAGGGCCAGCATGGCATGCCGGGGATCAAACCCTGGTCCCTTCACCTGTCTAAGCAGGCATTTAGTCCACTGAGCTATTTGGTCAGCCCTCTGGATGACTTTCTGACATGCATTTGACCATGATGGACCACATTGTGTGAATACTGTGCCTAGTTCAGGCATAAAATCCCACTTTCTGAGCCCAGGTGATGTGTGGTCCCAGTCATTTTACAGAGGATCTTGAGGGAAGAGATGTTTGAGTCTTCAAGGTGTCCACTGGCTTCCGTGTATCAGCTTAAATCAACAGCATAAAAGAAGGAAGGGAGGAAGGAAAGGAAGAACAAGGAAGGAAGGAAGGAAGGGAGCAAGAGAGGGAGGGAGGGAAGATTCCTGTTCACAAGAATCCTTTTCTCCCAGGCTGCCTCTGGGCTTCCAAGCCTGAGCTGGGTCCCCACACACAGAGCCAATGCAGCCAGGACTCTGTCCCAGCAACCCAGGCAGGGACTCACCTGAAGGGAGCATGAAGGTTCAGGACTCAAGGCGATGGTGTCTTTGGGATCAAAAGCCCTCTGGAGCCCTGGACAGGGCTGTCCCTTCTTGGCAGGCTTGTCCTGAGTGCTGCCTCAGACCCCGGCTTGTTCTCCCAGGCCGCTCACCTCCCAGCTCAGGAGTTGGCTGGGACACAGTGAGGCCTCTTCTTCCCACAGGCAGAGATGGCCACTCTGCTGATGTCACATCACATGCCAACCCAGGAGCCAGCCTTGAGTCCTACTCCTCTGATGGCTCTCCTGGGGGGACCACACTTTGTGGTAAGGATTTAGTGTCACAATCCTGAATAAGACAATCCTGAACATCATAATCTCTAATGTTTAAATCTTAAAGACCAAAATCTCTAAAGTCTAAAATCTCAAATGATCCAAATCCCAAAAATGGAATTCTGGAAAAAAAAGAAATTAAAAATTCTCTAAAAGACATTTATGTATATTTTTAGAGGGACTTACCTGAGGAACATATAAAAACACAACAGCAGAACTCTACACAGGACTTTACACAATGCAATAGACAATAATGACAGACTTAGTTTTGAAAATGCAAACATTCAAGGATGAGAACAGTCATGAAAAAAATTGTGCTCATAAAGAGAGTGGTCAGGGCTGGAGTGTAGTTCCATGGTACAGTCCTAACCTAGCACGTGTGAGGTCTTGGGTTCCATTTCCACAAGTACCTTCTGCACACACACACATGCCCGTGCACTAAAGGTGAAAAAGTGAAATTTTTGGAGCAGGGTCTCCCTATGCCGCTCAGGCTGGCATTAAACTCACAATGATCCTCCTGCCTCAGCCTTCCCGTGCTGGGATTACAGGCATGTGCCATCATGCCCAGCAAAGTGCAGTGTTTAAATGCATACTACTCATGGTGGTCACTGTGAGCTCTGGTCATAACTATGTCCCCTAAGATGCTGTGACAGGAAACCTGTCTTCTGATGAGAGAGATCAGAAACCCTGATGGATCATCACAGTAGATACAACTGCCCAAAGAGCCAAGACCTTCAGAGATGTTCTCTTACAAACATAAGTGTACAAAAAGGACATCACTATACTGACTGAGGAAGCTGCAATGTTTCCATGTACAGGTACCAAGGTTATTCACATGGGCAGTACTGTGGTAACGAACTTTCGCAGAGCAAAATTTGCAAAAGATGTATAAAATGAACTAGAACTCTCTTTTTACATAGTTCATGTCCTCGGTAATGGAAATGATACGAAGATGAGATGTAAGGCACACTAAAGTATAAAAAAAAATTGACAACAATTTGAAAAAGTGATGAAAAGACTAAAAATATAATGAGATGGAGGAGAAGAAAGAAAACTGCCCCCAGGCATTGTGGCATGCACCTATAATTCCAGCACTTGGGAGGCTGAGGCAGGAGGGATTGCCTTGAGTTCCAGGCCAGCCTGGGCTACATAGCAAGAACCTGACGCAAAACCAAAATAACAACAAAAATGTTAAACTAAGTGTCTTCTATCACAGCCACCTTAACCAAAAAGTGACGTAGGACAAAGTATGTCAGAGAGATAGGCATGGGCAGTGATGCAGAGGTGTCTGCAGGCGCCCAAATCATTAACTGTATCACAGCTGATTTCCTTTGGAGGTGTGGCAATAGACACATGCAGAATGAAGTTGTCCCTGGCTTCCAGGTATTTGGTTCACCTAACATGATGCTCCTGTCCTGTGCATTACCAAACACACTCATTTTTTTTGCCTGGAATTTGGCCTTCTATCCTCTGATATAGTATTTTTCCCCCCAATGGGAATTGTGGTTTTTGAGATTTTGGCCTTTAGGATGTCAACATTTGACATCACTCTCTGGTGATATGGGGGATTTTAGACTTTAGGGAATTTCAGTATTTGGGATTCTGGTGTTCAGGGTTATGCCTTTCAGGATCATGACTGGTTTTGGCGCTGAGGGATACAGGTGCAGATTCTACAGAAGTAGGTGACATACGGCTCTGGTGCATGTCTTCGTGACACCTGCTTGCACCCTCTGCACCTGCAGAGTCCTGATTCCAAATGCCGTCATGCCACTTCTACTGTACAGAGGTCAGACTTCCCAGTTCATGATGGGAAGCCCAGCCAGCTGAGCAGCTTGGGCCTGGTGGCCAGGCAGAGTCTCTGTTGCATCTAGCAGCAGTTGGAAGAGATGAGTTCTCAAAAGGTGAAGATGAGTTCTCAGAAGGAGATGAGTACTCTCCTGTGGAATACCCTGGGGACCCTTCCCCTGGGGTTTGCCAATGCTTCCCTTATTCTCCTTTCATGGTGCTGTGGAACCTTCTGGGCATGGGTTAAGCAGCAGAATACCTTGCAGAGAGGGAGTTGGTGGCTCTCCAGGAGCATCCATGGCAGTGTCCTTGGTCGCCTTGACATCTCACAGACAAACCTGGGTCACCATGTGAGCTACCTTAGAAAAGGTTGCCTAGTCACCCCGGGTTTTTCTCATCGTATCACCCTATTTTATTTTGTATATACATAGCACTAACTGTGATGTGCAATCCTGTAATATATATGTTCGCTTATGGTCTTTCTTTCCAACTGGAGGGAAAGCTCCAGGGAGTTAAGGACATTGTCTAATTTCACCCATCTCCATCCCAGACACTGAGTAGTGAAGTAGACAGATGGTTACTTAAACAGTGTTGAGTGACTAAAAAGCAGCCCGATGTCCTTCCACTCAGAGCAGACATGGGAGAAGAGAGGAGATTTGCTATGGAGATTCTAAACGATGGGCCATTCTGGTGGTCACTGAGTGGGAGAAGGCAGGTCAAGGGGGTCTGTCCTCCAGGTAGGGAAGGTCTTCCAGGCCCTGGCTGGCTCCTCACTAGCTGGCTGTCTTGTTTGGTCTGGCTCAGACCTCAAGGAAACAACATCTTTAATAAAAACTCAGCGTCAATAAAGGGGAATGGTCTTGATTCTTCTCCTGGCAGCCCCGGCTGTTGACTTTAGAAGTCAAGAGGCTGGGGTGTCGCCCAGTTCCCATGTAGTCCAGGGAGATATAAGTTGGAAGGGCCTGGCCCATTTTGCATGAAAAAACAAAACAAAACAAAACTTACCGCGCCCTGGAAAGAGGCCACCGCCAGCCAGAATCAAAGGTCCATTCAGAGCCACAGAACTCCTCACATTCGCTGCTAATGAAAACCAAATTTCTGGTCCCTCTGAGCATTTCCAGGGGCTGTGACTGGGAGTGGTGGCTGCAGAGCCACCCAGAGGGTCCTGCTGCATTAAACTCATTTTATGATAACATAGGCCTTGTATTTTTCTAATTTCAGGCGTCAGTGATTTAAGACTGAGTTATTTTCATGGAAAAAGAAACAGAACCGGTTTGAGGTAGGGGACAACCAGCCCTTGGCAGATACTCCTGTGAGTGCCAGGAAGGGCCTAGGGTCCCTCAGGGATGCCTCTCCTCCATACGTCCCTGGGTGGGACAGAAAACGGGGGTCACTCAGGGGCACACAGACAGTGATGCGTGTCTCTCCAGGTCCTGCTGTGTGAAGTCCTAGAGTCAGAACTCAAGATGGGAGATAGATGCTTCTCTGAGAAGCAGGGGAACCATAAATGGATGTCTTTTCTTCAAAAAAATTTTTTGTTTGTCATGCTGGGGTTTGAATCTAGGGCCTCCTGCATGATGGGCAAGTGCTCTGCCAGGGGGCCACACCCCGCTATTTTTTTTCTTCTTTGCTTCTGCTCTTTGATTTAACAATAAAAGACATCTTCTCATTTCTTTGCGCTCTCTCTCTCTCTCTCTCTCTCTCTCTCTCTCTCTCTCTCTCTCTCTCTCTCTCTCCATGTTTCTTGAAATGTGTTCATCTACTCTCTCTCCTTTCTTTCGCCAGCTCAGCCCACCATGAGAGCGGGGCTGGTGTGGCATGTGGTGCCAGGGATCAAATTGTGGTCCCCTGTGCCTGCCTAACCCCGCCTAAGCAGGCGCTTTAGACTGCTGAGCTATCTCACTGGCCCCTTCTTTGATATTTCTTCCTTGATGTCATAAGTCACAAACACAGGAATGAGAGAAATGTCACTGTTCCCCCAAAGCCAAATTTACTTTTACTTTGAGCTTTCGATACCTCTCTTTAATTATTTATTTTGGGGCACTGAGGATGGTAATCACGGCCCCCCACATGCCTAGTATGTGTTCTACCACTCAGCTACACTTCAATCCCCTTCCAATTCCTCCAGCTCGTGGGAAAGCAATTAATTCTGAGACAGAGTCTTGCTATGTAGCCCAGGCCGGCCTGAAACTCACAACAATCCTCCTGTCTCAGCCTCCTGAGTGCTGGAATTACAGGTGTAGCCCCGACACCTGGCTAGCTGGTCAGAAATTTAAACTTAACCTTTCTACCTCTTGCTCCACCTTTGTCAGGATAAGGGTGGTATTCTGTTCTACTTTTTCAGTTTTCTGGTCTGTAAATGGAGACCATGATAGTATACACCCCAATGGCCTGAGCGAGGCATGGTGAACTAGGATAGTGCCTGGCATGCCTAAGGATAACTATGAAGAGAAGAAGGCATGAGCCCAACAGGTACCACACTAGGCAACCTGGGAGATGCGGCATTTTGCTGAATGATAGATGTATTGGTCTTAGCATGATCTTGAGCTTTGCTGCTTGCTTTTGGTTTTTCTTTTTAATGTATTTAGAACAGGGTCTGCAGGGTCTCACTACACAGATCGGACTCATAGTGATCCTCCTGTTTTCCACTTCCCAAGTGCTGGGATTACAGACATGCGCCACCATGCCCAGTCTCAGTTGCCATCTCAGTGTGCCCTGGGGGCGGGGTGGCACTGTAGGCCAGGGATCAAACCCCTGGCCCCTGCATTTACCTAATCAGGCACTTTAATCCGCTGAGCTATTTGGCCAGGCCTTGCTTTTGATTTTTGAGATGGGGCCTTACTACATTGCTAAGTCTGGTCTCAAACTCCTGGGCTCATGCGAACCTCTCAGCCTCCCAAGTGCTGGGACTGTTGGCATGCGCCACCAGTGTCTGCCCAAATATTTATCCGTCTAGGACTTACCTGGGCACTGTGGCACACACTTGTAATCCTAGTCCCGGGAAAGTTGAGACAGGAGAATCATGTGTTTGAGGCGAGCCTGTGTTATACATAGTGAGACCGTGTCTCAGACAAAACAAAACAAAACAAAAACCCTAAATAAATAAAAAAGGAAGAAAAGAAAAACTGTCTAGAAGTTAAGTTTACTACACCCCTGACAAATGTACTAGGTTATAAAGCTTGGAAATTACAGAAAAATATAAAGCAAATAGAAAACAGCTACAACCCCATTTTCCCAGTGGTTTCATCCTAGGCTTCAAAAATTTTAAATGATATTAATTAATAAATTAGATATGACATGAATCTAGCTATAAAAATGTTTATTCTAGAAAGTATTTATGAATTTGTAAAAAGGAAAGTTCTGAGTGTGGGGGGAAAAACACCCAAACTATTGACAGTGGTTGGTTATCTCTGGTGGGTTTAGGATTATCAGAAATGTGTATTATTTGGGGGAATCGGCATTGTCTATTATTTCTTTTATGACTATGTCTTCTTTAGTGTCATCTAAATGGTAAAATAAAAATAAATATGTCATTAAAATAGAATATATAAAACACAGGATGCTTAGGCTCACAACCTCTAGACCCCAGAGGACACCTCCAGGCAGCTGGACGAGTCTTGAGCCCTGGACCCTCTAGGGTGCTTGTGACCACCCATTTGGTCAGAGTACTGTCATGGGGAAACTGAGGCACAGCATATAATTTTGCTAAAAACTTGTGGGGTGCAGGGATCAGGCAAGGGTTAACATAGTAATAACGAGGCTGTCACTCAGACCCTGTCCCTAGGGACCCCGTGAAATGCTGCTAACCCGGAGCGAGACACCGAACCTGAGTGCGGTGGTGAGGTGTCCTTGCAGTGGCTTCCACACTGAGGTGTCTACCAGACTGTCAGCTCCTCCTCCCAGGGTGTTGCTGGGTGTCACTCTTGGGAGGGTCAGACTTCTGCAGAAGCCTGCAAACACTCCTGCTGCACATGCCCCACTCAGCTCTGTAGGGCCCAGGGTCCCCTCCCATGGCCCTACCCCTTCTCCGCCACCCTCTCCAGCCTCGCATGCCACTCTGCTTAGGTGGCCCAAGGGGTTTCTGCTTCTCTCTCCAGCTACCTGAGGGGAGGGAGCTCCTCCGAGGGGCTCTTAGGCAGGCCTCACCCCCACCCTCCTAACTTGCTTTCTGCCTGAGTGCCCTGGGTCCTGGGGGCGGGGCTGTGACTTTCCTCTGCACTGGGGTTGGGGCTGTGAGGGACTGGCCTAGAGGACATTGACCAACGCCCAGAACAGGCCTGTGTGGCCCAACAGCTGCCTCGGTAGGCTACTGAAGAGCCTGCTGCAATTGTCCCAGCATTTAGGGTGGCATCAGGGAGGTGGCTGCACAGAGCAGCTTGTACCCTCCCACCCTTGGCCTGCCGGGCTCCTCTGGCCTGGGTTCAGGTAGGCTCCCTGAGAGGTGGATAGAAGGATGTAAACTGTGTGTGCTCAGCTGCAAAATAGGGAACTTGGAATCTGGCTCCCCAGGCTCCTCATGTGCAGCGCAGGCGCGGCTGTGGCTGGGGCATACAGGCTCTCACCCGGGCTCTCCGAGCCCTTAGAGCTTCCTTGGGACCACCCCACCCCATCCAGTGGCTCCTTCTGGGTAGGATCCCAAAGCACAGGACTCTTGAAGTGTGTCTCCCATTCCTGAGGTGCGGCTTAGTGGGACGCTTAGTGCAGCTGAGAGTTGGTCCCAGGGCCAAGCTGGGGGGTCCGGAGGCACTGTGTGGGGAGTCAGTGAGGGAAAAGGGAGGGGCCCAGATTGAGGCATGAGGGGGGTGGTTTAGCTCTCAGGACACTGGGTCCATAGTACACTGTCTCTTCAGCCCTGTTTGCCTTAGCTTTGTCTCTGGCCTCTAAAACCCTGCTCAGGAGTCCGTCTGTTGGAACCCAGGCCAGTGCAGGGCTGACGTGCCAGGCACAGCCCAGCATTCACAGGAGGCTCCTTCTCTGTCAGTAACCAGGCCAGCCCTAGGCCACCACATCCTAGAAGCCCCTCCAAGCTGGTGTGCCAGGACCCCTAAGCTGTGCAACAAGATGGCCCCCGACCTGGACCAACTGCTTGCAACCCATAGCTCCTGAGGGTGGCTCAGGGAGGAGGGTGGACTCACCAGGGCTCCAGGAGGCTGGGACTGCCCAACTTGGGGAGTCAGCTCTTCCTGTCAGCCAGGTACCTCCATCCTAAGTCTGAACACAGCACACAGTAGGGCCACTGGTTATGTGACTGAAGAGGGTGACTGAGAGGGGGCAGGGACAGTGGGCGCCAGAGAGAGCTGTCCTCCATCTCCTGTGGTGACTGTCCCTGGTGTCCAAGCAGGGCGGGCCCAAGCCCCTCTTTACCCTTCTCTGCCAGGTGCTCTTTGCACCTGCTGCTTGCTGAAGGCCGCCAGTGCTGCCATCTGCAGGCCACGTGCCCTCAGCGCAACATGACTGCCAAGCCTGGGACTCGGGGAGTCTCAATTTCCCCTCATCAAGAGGGCTACAGCTGATGGAGGCTTCAGGCAGAGGCTGTGGCACCACACCTCGTGCCCATCAGCTGTGCAGAGGGGTCATCACTCCCTACAAAGTGATCAGGAACAGGAGCAGAATGACCAAGTCTTCACTCTCGGGAGGTAAGGATGCCACCCAGGGCGCCCCTCAGAATGAACTCACCGCCCTTGGGGCAGAGTCCAGGCTGGGTGGGGGAGGGGTATGGTGTTGGCTGGGAAACAGGAACGTCCTGCGGGCTTCTGGGTTAGGCTGACCTGCCCAACTTTACAGGGCCAAGTTCCGGATGAGGTTTGAATCAGTCTACTTTCTGACAATTCCCCTGCACACATCCCACTGGGCTGAGAAGCCGGTTACCAGGCCACGTGCCCACACCACACCCTGCTGTGGTCCTAGGAGCTCAGCCACAGTAACTCCAGGGAAATGTGGAGCCCAGGGCCCCCCACGGGTGCGCCTGTCACCTCATCTGTAAAGCAGGGGTGCCAAAGTGGCTGCTCCAGTCTCCACAAACACAAACCCTGGCAGGGCTCTCCCCAGACCCCGGGAACAAACCAGGCCTCGTGTTCTTCTAGGGGCCTGGCTGGTCCAGGAAGGTCTGCTTCCCATCCTAGGGCCAGGAGGTGACAGTGGCATTCCTAATGGTGTCTCCCACCTGCAACTCAGCCCTGCCTCCCTTTCCTTGCCTCCTTCTTCCTGAGCGAGGGCTCCCACCACTGGCCACGACACGGTCCCAGAAGTCAGCACAGAATCATTCAACACGTCTCAGTTATATTATTGTAACAAACCAGTCAAAATTCCATTTTACAGTTAAATAGTACAGAAGACAGACAGTTTACTGTACAAGCGGGTTGTACATGAGACACAAACACACTAAGCAAACGATAGTGCAAAGCGGCTCCAGCCCCCCACCCCCAGTGTGGACGATTTCCTGGAAGATGTGAGTACAGTGGATTTGCGTACCTCGGCATGACAATATGTCACAAAGGGTCTACACCCACTGAAAACATGCTTATGCCAACCTTGCACCAAAAGGCTTTCCTTTCCTTGTGCTTTTGACATCAGCGCATGTGTGCGTGGCAGCCTTGCAAATCAGGACCATTCTCACCAGCCAGAAGTCCATACCCACTGTGGGCCTGAACCGACTTGTCTGGTCACCATCACTGCTTGCTAGGGGAGAGAGGACAGGGGTTGATTTGTTTCTGGTCCTGCCCTGCTCAGGGTTTGGGCATCAGGAAGGGGCTGTCTTGGGTGGGGCGACTAAGTACTGCGCACTGGGAGCCCCAGGCGTGGCCCCGCTAGCCAGGAAGTGCAAGTGGAAGGGTAGTGGGTTTGCAGCTGCTTCCTGAGAAGGGGCGGAGTAGCCCCTGGGCGCAGGGAGTTGGCAGGACACCGCTGCCGCTGAATACTGTTTTTCAGAGAGAACAGGGCAAGAGAAACTGCGACAGGAGGGACCAGGGTAGCATCAGCAGAACTTCCTAGCCTGTCAGGGAGCACATCTAACTGTTCTGCAGTTGGGGGCAGACTGGCAATGCACACCACCATGAAGGAGCACTGCAGGGGGGGCTTCCACACCCACAGAGGGTGGGGCTGAAGGTTATGCCATCACATGGTGTCCCACCCATGTTTTCTCATCCTTTTTCACTCAAGAGCCCAGACTCAAAGGCCCTTGTGCTCCCACCTGCAAGATGCAGGGGTTCCCATCATCTGCGAGCCTGAGGGGAAACTTCTGGCTTTGGAACAGGGGGCCTGAGCCGAGGCTGGGGCTGTGATACGCCCGTGCTTCTCCCACACCCCGCCCAGCCCAGCAGCCCCCTTGTCTCAGAACACAGACGTGGGGTTCAATGCTCCCCTCCCCCACAGGTCCCTGGTCCCCTGGCAGAGGTAGGAATGTGACAGGGTGATGGGATCCTGATAACCTCACATGGACAGGAGGCGTGTGTGTGTGTGTGTGTGTGTGTGTGTGTGTGTGTGTGTGTGGTTTATAAGCCCAGAGCACTACCTGCTGGAGGGCTTGGATTCAAAAATGTGTAACTGAAGCTGCTTTCTCTAAAATTACTTTTAAAAACTGATTTTTGTTGCTGAAGACTTTGGTTCAGGAGTGTGAACAGGTTAAAGAGTGTGATGCAGCTGGGGCTGAAGAGCCGGCTGGGACTGAAGAGTCGGCTGGGCATCCCACGAGGTGGGACAGAGCATCTCTCGGTCACCGGCCATAACCTCACTGCACCACGCTGCACCTCAGTGCCCTGGGTGCTCTGAGCAGATGGAAACAATGAGACTCCCCAGGAGGCTGGGGGGACGCCGCGGGCTGGACACGTGTGTGCAGGGTTGCCTGCGCCAGGGCATGGTGGCTGAGGTGGGCCAGAGGCTTCCGAGCTGCTGGAGGGTGGGGGGCAGAGCGGGAGGCCTGCTTGAGTGCATGCTCCTCCCTCCTGCCAGCAGTGTCCTGCCCCCTCTCCACGAGGGCACTGCTGTCTGGTGGGGGCTTTCCAGTTCTGACAGTGGGTGCTAATGCAAACAGGGCTGTGGTCCGGGACCTCCTCCTTGGGGCTGGAGCTGACCCTGAGGGCGAGATCCTTTCTTCATGATAGAGATGGCCCTGGGCCCAGCTGCAGTGAGGTGGTTCAGGGGAGGTGGCAGGAGTTTCCCATGGGAGTGGAGGTTGAGATGACTGGGAACGGCTAGGGACAGCATCCCCTCTGTACAAAGATATGGCTGAATGGGTCCTCTCTGAGCCACCATAGCTCTGGTCTCTGGGGCCCTGGCTATGCCCAGAGCAAAAGCCCCACTGTTGCTTGGAGCCTCGAGCAGGCCAGTCCCTGCTGGAGCACTGGGTCCTCTCCTTGGGGTGAGCAGGCAGGTGGTCAGTAGGGCCGCCACACGGCCTCGTCCATGCGGCCTGGTGTGCTCAGGGCTGTGGGGGAGTTGCTGTGGCTGCCGTCGGCCTCCACGCCATCACCCTGGCCCAGGCTGGGGTTCATGAGATTGCCGGTGGCCACAGAGACGGTACTGCTGGGACAGGAGGTCAGCATGCGGGTGGGTGAGCGCTCACCGCCGCCACTGCCCCCGCCAGCCACCATGGAGAACTGGTAGGAGCCTGAGGAAGCGCCATAGTAGAGGTGGTAGGGTGCCGGGTTGGCCTGGAAGGGCCCGTTCTGGCTCTGCGTGGCCCCAGGGTAGGGCGGCGGGAGGTAGGTGTGGTGGAAGCGGCTGGTGGCCGGCATGCCCGTCACACTGAGGCTGCCGATGCTGGTGCCCGAGGGTGTGGCGCTGTAGGGGAAGGCAGCCGACATGGCGCCCGGGTAATGCATCCTGGGGTCAGGGAAGCGGCTCTCTGTGAGGGTGAAGGAGCGGTCAAACTGGCGGGGATCAGAGAAAGGATTCAGGTCCGAGGTGCCTGGGTGACAGCAAGGAGGAGAGTCAGTTGCAGCGGGAGACCACCCCACAGCCTGAAGCGTGACCTAGGGTTGTGCCTCACACCCTGCGCACAACCCCGGGGCTCCCTGGTGCTCTGCTCTTTGGGCCCTGGAGCCAAGACACCCAGGACAGACCTTCCTGGAAGCAGGAGGGCCACAGCCTGATGGAGATCCCCATTCTCTGAGGGAGGAGAGTAGGTGAGTCCACCTCACAGCCCGGCAGGGCCCAGGCTGAGGACAGGGTCACTAGAAGACCAGGACAGTGCAAAGGGTCTTGGGGCCCTGTGGGGTTGGCCTGAACTCTACTTCTGCAGATCAGGAAACTGAGGCAACGAGAGGCTGATTCTCCTGACTTGGCACAAAAAGGACTAGAACTCACATGAGATTTTTCTGCCTTCCCTGGGGTGTGTGTGTGTGTGTGTGTGTGTGTGTGTGTGTGTGTGTGTGCGCACATGCATGCTGGTACCTGAGCCAGGCTGTAGGAGGCCCAGACAGAATGCTGAGTAACGTGCAGGTAGGACTGTTGCCCACTGGGAACCCCAGCAGGCAGGGAGGGACAACAGGCCCTGGGCCCAGTGTGTGGCCCTCAGAGATGCCTGGCCCTGCCCTGTTCCCTCCTGGGCTCTCTCCTAGGAAACCCAAGCTGGCCAGGCCCCTGCCCAGCAGCCAATCCCAACAGTGGAAGGAAATGTTTATTTTCTTCTCCAAATTGCCCTAGCTGCCTCTGTGGTGGCTGAAAGGGCCCTTTGAGTAGAGAGAAGCCCCCACTGTGGGCGGCTGCAATGGGGCTGTGGGCTGGGTATGCAGGAGCTGGGGACCTGGCACTGCTTGTCAGTGACCAAAGCTGAGGGGTCAAAGGGAAGTGGTAGCAGGGAGTCCTGAGGGCATCCCCAAGATGGGGCCTGAATGCAGAGGCTGGTCCCATGAGGAGGGAATGCCAGTGAGCTGGGCCCTCACACCTGGGGCCACCAATACCCCTCTGCAGAGGGGCCTCTTGATTGATGAGAAGACTGAGGTTCAGAGAAATTAAGTGATTTGCCTGTGGTCACACAGCCAAAGTAAGGCAGTGCTAGAGCTGCCAGCCAGCTCCGCTTCACTGTGAAGTTCCTGCCTTTTCCCCAGCCTAAGAATTAAGGGCTTTCTCTGATCTCAAAGGGAACAGGCCTGGAGGTCGGGCTGCTAGGGGCCAGGACTACAGGGTGGCCAGCAGGGGTGGAGGGCTTATTTCAGGATGCCCAAGGAGGAGGACTGGGTCAGCTCCACCCCTGGACTGGTCCTCTTGTCCTCACTGCCCAGGTGGAAGCTTGGGGTCCGGCTGCCATGGACCCTGATCAAACCATTCCCACCCTATTGTGGCAGGAGGATGCGGCTCTCCTCCCACAAGAGCTGGTAGGTAGGAAGCTGCTGCACACCCTGCTGCATGCTGGCTCTCCTGGCACAGACCCCACACCGTGAGTCTGGCTCCGTTGAAGGCTGGGAAAGACCCTGCACGCTGGGCTCCTGTAACTTGACTGAGGCCAGCCTGCGGGGACAGGGGCAGGGGCTGCTACTGGCTCTCCACCTCCCTCCCACACCTCTTTAGGCCAGACCCCGCCCCAGAGCTCCCCAGGGTTCAAGAGCTGAGCATCTCTAACTCACTAGCTCACTGGCCATGGGCTCAGAGAGGCTGGGCTGTCCTCTTCTCCCCTTGGGCCCCACTTCCTGAGCCTGGGTTACTACGGGAGCACCTTCACCGCATTGCAGGGGCTATATCAAGCCTGGCACTAGGCAAGGACTGGGACCAGCCCTCCCTGAACAAGGTCCCAGAGGGCCTAGCTCAGCATAGCAGGTGGAGGGGTGGGGAGGACGGGGACAGGCAGGAGCCATCTGCAGCTCTGTGCTGGCTTCTTCCTGCTCCAGGCCCCCTCCTCAGCCCTGCAGAAGTACAGCGGGCACATGGACTCAGACACTGACAGGCTGTGTGGCCCAAGGTGGCCAGAACCTCTCCAGCCTCTGTGCACCCATCTGCCAAATGGGCTCTGGCGAGTCCTGGAGAACTGAGATCAGGCCTCGGCCTCTGCCCTGGCCTGCAGCTGAGAGCCCCGTGCCTGCCTAGCCCAAGGGCCAGCTTTACACAGCTCCTGTGTTGCGGCTTCGTGTCCACCTGCTTGCCTTAAACTGGTTGTGGGCCAGTCATCTCTGCTTGGGAGGAACTGCCCAAGGTCAGCTGTGGCCAGTAGGCCATGCCTACTGCCTTCAGCAGGGTAATGGGACTGAGACCCAGGCCTGGACCCCTCCCGCCTCTGCGCCTCCCTGAGTCTTGTCTGCAGCTGGCAACTCACTTTACAGTGTCTAAAGTTTATTTGAGTACAGTAACGTTATCTGGATATCAGCTCAGCTCTGGGTAGAGACCCCCCCACCCCCACCACAACTTCCTGATGAGAACACTGAGGCTGGGGGAGGGGTGCCGTGTACAGACTGGGGATGCCTTGCTCCTGGCTCTGTGGAAATGTCGTGCCCAGTTTTAATACAGGCACTGCAGGATTCACTCCACCTCCCCCAGGAGGGATCCAGCTCAGAGGGCAGAGGCTCTGACTGCTGGGGCTTATCGCTGGGGTCCTGCATGATGTGTGTTTGTAGAGTGACGGAATGAATGTCTAGATATCTAAGGAAGCAAAGAGCACCAGCTGCCTCTTCGATAGAACAAATCAGAGTGCCAGGGATACAGCTCAGTGGCATAAGCACCTGCCTGGCAAGTGCAAGGTCCTGAGTTTGATCCCTGGAGCCACAAAACAAATCAGCAAATGAGGCTCAGAAGGATCTCTGTGGGCCCATGACTGCCCTTGGGTCCTCCACCCACCATACCTGCCCCACTGCGGTCCCTGCCATTCCTTACCTTGGATTGGGGTCTGGGCCTGGCTGCTGAAGTGGCTCGTGGTACTGAGTGAGCCCCGGGGGCTGGGCGTGCTGGGTGTCATCCGCATGCGCAGTCGTTCCAGGTCCCCAAAGCGGTCTGGGAACACCTTGGTCTGGTCTTCTATCTTCTGCCGGTGCCCTGTGGAGCACATGGAACTCATAAGCCGCTGTTTCCTAGAGCCTCCGGGAAGTGCCACTTACTGCTGGGAAATTCTTCTCGATGTCTAACCTTGGGCCTTCACCAGCAGAGCCTGAGGTCACCACTAGCAGCTCCCTCTGAGGTTCTCAGACTTCCTGAATGGAGGGTGATGGCTGCACGCCAGTCTTACCCCAGCTACATGGCAGGAATGATCCCTCATACCTTAGGAGGGGCCGCTGAGGGCTTCAGACCCACTCAGCTGGTAAGAGTGAGGTCAGGATATGAACTCAGTGAGCACCACTGTAATCCTAGCACTCAGGAGGCTGAGGCAGGAGGAACATAAGTTCAAGGCCAGCCTGGATTACAAAGTGAGTTCAGGTCAGCTTAAACTCCATTGTGAGACCCTCTCCCAAAATACGCAAATACAAAAAA
>NW_004524668.1:1175457-1183110 GCF_000260255.1 Octodon degus | reverse complement strand
AAAAAAAAAAAAAAAAAATCCAATAAAGGCCAAGGATATAGCTCAATGTGAAGGCTTTAGGTTCAATTCTAAGTACTACTACTAAAAAAAAAAAAAAAAAAAAAAAGATATGCGCTCAGGATTCAGACCAAAGCCTGTCACCCAACCCTCTATAGCAGTTTGGTAGAAAGGGAAACTGAGGCTACATGCAAAGGAACAGTGGCTTAAGCAAGTTCCAGAGGGAGGCAGAGAGAGAAGCCAGGGTACAGTGCCTCCCACCCCCCAAGATGGTCCAGGGAAGGCCCTGTCAGCTGCTCTAGCCCCTGGGCCTCAGAGAGAGGGGACTTCACTAGAACTGTGCACCGGCTTGGGGCGCTACACTGGGGTACACTGCCAGCATCGCCCTCCACCCCTCTGCTGGCCTGCACCAAGGCACCCAGCCTCCCTCCCAGAGTGCTGGCAGAGTCAGTGTGGCCACACCCCTGCCCCTGCAGCCTGATGACACTCTTGACAATGACATCAAGCTTGCAGGGAGTCCCCCAGTGTCCGTCTGTTTCATGTTTGCGTGGGTATACACACACACATGCGCTATTTTCAATTAATCACTTTACACTCCACAGGCAGCATTTAGGAATGAAATTTGCAAGCACCAAAGCATAGCAGCCCAGCCCTCTGCCATTCCGAGGCTCCCTCCCAGAAGTCGCCCCTGGGACCAGCCTGGCAAACACAGGAGGCTCTGGGGAGCTTTCAGGACGCTTTCGGCCTGGGCGTGTCCTCCTGTCACTCTCTGAGTGGCACACCCTTTAGACAGGCTTTTCTTTACCTCTGAAGTAGGCAGCCACTAGCTCCCTGGCTGTCCCTGGGGCAGTGCACGAGGCTGGGCCACTGGCTGCTTTCATCCCCCGGGAGTGCAGCTTGCCTCACTGTTCCTCTCCTCTGGGAACATCAGCTTCCTCCCAAGTGGCCTCTCGTGGCCCTGGGAGCAGCCCTCAAGCTCGGGGTCTCCAGGGCACCGGGGAGGGTGGCACGCTCCTGCCAGTCCTGCCCCCATTACTCCCAAGGAAGGCAGCTGGCCCTCTCAGACCAGCCAGAAAATGGCAAACCTGAGAGGCATGGAGCTTGCCTGAGGTCACACAGCCAGGAAGGTGGTGGAATTCCCTGGATGTGAGCCTCTTCAGAGAAGAGGCGTGGAGAAGCGGTAAAAGGGCGAAGACTGCTTGAGGCCTTGGGTCTGTAACTTGTGATTTTAAAAATTGGACAGAGAAGACAAGCAGGTGAGACTCTGCTGTTCTTCCTAGGGCTGGACAAGTGATTTCTGGGGAACTGGGTAAGTGTAGGGTACCCAGGAGCACCGGTGGGAAGGAGGGCACAGGCAGGAGCCTCAGGATGGACCTCATTTCTGATTTTCAAAATGGGGACGCCCAGGGTCCTAGGATCTGAAGCCCCCTCATCTGGCCACAAGTTCAGGTAACCACTGAGAGCTTCAGAAGTGGGCAGGGGCTTCTGGGGGCCACAAAGGCCTAGCAGGTCATCATGAGCCAGGGACCCAGGTTCCTCTCCGATGAGGCCCTGGCTGGGAGCTGGCAGGGCTCTGTGGTAGGGCTGGACACTGGGTCCCTGACCCCCAGCCCCAGACTCCAGGCAGCCAATGGAAAAGCATGGAATGGAGACGCTGCTGGTGCTGGAACTGTGTGACAACCATGGGGAGGTGAGGAGTGGGGGTGGCGGCTGGGGCACGTGGACAGGGTGTGTCTTGGGGCGGCCACTGTCACTAGCACTTCCTGGGCCAGGCTCAGTCTTCAGCCCCAATAGGCCTTGGGGGAAAAGAGGTTGTCTGGCAGGTGAGCCCTCTAGACATGGCAAGGTGGTATGGGGAGGCTCGGGCCAGTGAGTTAGGGCCACCTGGACAGGCAGGCCTACCAGGTGACCATAGGGACAGCCGAGGGACCTGGCAACAGCTTGGGAGCTTGGGTTCTGAGTGTCTTTGTTAACCACAGCTTGAAGAGAGATAGTGGGGCTCTGCCAGAGCTAGTATAAAACCTCAGGATCTGTCACTGTCACTGGTGGATGAAGCCCCCTGTTTCTGAGTCACAACCTGTAGAGAGTTTACAGACATTCAAGTTGGCAGGCAGCAGGAGGAGGGCAGGGTCACAGCCAGCCTGGGGCCTCCCTCTGGCTGCACTCCCTTCCCTGCCCCAAGCTTTGGGACCCAAAGGGTCTGCGGATGCTGCCCTCTTATCCACACTGGTGCTCGAGCCCCGGGGAGGCAGGATGAGGGGCCAGCACGCCGAGGCCAAGAAGGTGAACGCCGAGGCCAAGAAGGTGAACGCCTCACCTGGGACACAGAGCCAGGCCAGCGGGCAGGATTCATACCCAGCTCCAGGGCTCCTTCTCTGACTTTCCTTTTTTGCACTAATTGTTGAGATGGGACTACTGAGCCTGCAAGACAAGCCCACTGCTCAGGGGGTCTTGGCCCTAGGCTATGAACAGGGATGCCAGCCCAGAGCGAGCACTCCACAGCCCAAGGAGAGGCATGTTCCCACACGTGGGGATGCTTCCTCATGGCTGAGGAGCACGGAAGCCACTGCCTGGGAGGGGCAGAGGGGAGCCCAGGCAGCCCCGTGTGGCCGGAGCGCCAGAGAGTCTCCAAACCACGGGGCTGGCCTCACACTGCAGTGGACAGAGCGGAAGTGCCAGTGCCTGGGGAGAGGAGACGGGCCGCAGAAAAGGCCTCTTTCATTCAGTTTCTGCACTGAGAGTGCGGCGGGGGCTGGCCCCGTTCACAAGTCACCCGGGCCCCCACCTCAATGCCTCAGTTTCCTCTCTGCAATGCTTGCCCTCCACCTCCCCAGGCCCTCTCCTGCTCAAAGTCCCTGACTTGAGACTAAGAATTCGCTGCTGGTCAGACCAGCCCTGGACCTCACAGGAAAGAAGGCAGGGCTGCGTCTCCACACCTCACGCTGCTCCTGTTCTCACTTTCCAGAATATTCTTTCCCTCTATTTCAAGCCTCAGCTCAGGACAGTCTCTGCCAGGAATGCTCTCTTGTCCTGTGAGGCCCAGACCAAGAGCCCCCCAGCCATGGAGCCCCAGTAGTTGCTATGGAAGACTGCAGCCCCTGCTCGCCGGCTCTTTCACGGCGGCACCTGAGCAGCCTTCCCTAGTGCTTGCCTTCCCCTTGTGACCTCTTCCTGAGAGGTGTGCCTCTGAACCTGAGGAGGACCCCGAGGCCTGAGGATGGTCTCAGGCATGCTGAGGGCACACAGAGGGCACCTGGCCACCTGCTGTCCCCAGAGCCCATCTCTCAGGGAAAAGGGCCCAGAGTGTGAAAACCAGATGGGCAGAGGACAAGGACAGGTGTCAGTGGGCTCCAGCAGGGGCTCCTGTCCCACTCTGAAGCCCAAGGCCGAGAGTATAAGGATCTGCCACACCTTGCTATGACCCATGGAGTCCCTCTCCTTCTCAGTGACTCAGCATCCACATCTGTCAAGCAATTCTCACCCTGTCTAACCTCCAAATGTATGGATGAGCTGGGGACAGATCACAAGTACCCACGGGGTGGGGACGGGTGGGCAATGCCTGGGAAAATGGCCCTATCCTGGCTGAGCTGGACAGCAGGCAGGTGTGTACCACACACGGCTCCTCCTCACAGCTTTGCTTAGAGACCAACACCCTCACCTAGGGATGGGCAGACCCCAGCCTGTGTCTCCTGACAGCCCAATGTCCCCAAGATCAAGTCTGGGCTCAGCCAGTCACCCTTACAGGTCCTGGGCAGGTCGTTCACTGCCTTTGGGCCCTGGCTGTCTTGTTCGTCAAAATGAAGCTCTGAAAAAGGAGGGCTACAAGGAAAGCCAACATTTTGGCCCTAGTCTTCTAAGGTCAATTAAGACTCAGGACATATGAGAACTTGTACTGTAACGTCATGTACCTCGGTAGTGTCCCAAATTTTCTGATCAAGAAGATTATGGGGCCAAAGAGGAAAGTGATCGATGACGTAGAGTGTGCCTAAGGAGAATCACATGGGGAGAAGACACTCTCTCAGGCTTTCACAGAGAGCACATTGGCCAAGCAATGGGCATGACTCATCCACATGGCTGCACTGACAAAGGTTCTACAATCTGAGGTACAGGATCTCAGGATAAATCCTGAGGGCATTTCACTGACCTTCTCAGACCAAAAAGCTACAACTCTTGTTGCATAGGTCCTGCTTTACCTTGGTCTTAACCATCCAGTAGAAAAGTATGAAGACGAAATATAGGAAATAAAGCCATGCTGTTAAGTTGAGCTGTGGGGGACTCAGGTCAATAATTTCTGATATTGCCAGTTAAACAGAAGACCCAATGCTATTATGGGCTACTGGACTCTTTTAGAATATTTTGCTGAGTTTACACACCTATAATATTCAATAACGGAACTTAGAAACAATGGGGTATATCTATGAATGTCCATTTTGTATCTGTGTATTCAAAGTGGTTGGGATAGATATATAGTTGCATTCTCTTAATGAATAGAATGATTTGTTCTAATGGTGTTTGTAAATAGGATCACAAGTCCACATCTTGTACAGCAATTAACCACTAAGAATATATGCAGTGTAGTATTTGTTGAAACTGTACTTCCAATTTGATTTGAAACTGTCTCATTGCTGTTTATCAATAAAACTTTGAAAAAAAAAATGAAGCTCTGAGGGTGAGGGTGTGAGAAACATATCCAGGCCTGCATCTTCATGGTGGGTGCCCCAGGGTCCCCCTCTGGCTTGGCCCCCTGCTCTGAGACAACAGCTCCTCTTTAATAAATCTGGTGGCACAGTAGAGCCCTGGGCATGTGATGAGGGTCAAGGTGGGGGAAGGAACAGGCCCTTCAGGCTGGGTGACACTGCCTATTTCAGGCGGAGGTTCCCCAACTACTGTCTCTAGGGCATCCCTCTTTATCCCTGTCCAGCCAGCATGGGTCCCACCACGTGCCAGGTGCCTGGTGCTCCTGGGAGAACCAAGAGGCCATGAGGGTCAACCCCTGCTCTGTGATCCCCACCACACACCTCTGGACAGAACGTGATCACTCTGGCAGTGTCTATGGCATGATGGGCACTGTGCCAGGCGGGTCACATGCGTTATCTCCAAGGGCCATGACGCTCTGAGATACTGCTATCCTCGCCCCCTTGTAGGGACAGGAAAGGGGAGGCCCTCAGTCAAGGTCACACCATGAGATCCAGACCTGCAGCAGCCCGGCCAGCTGGCACAAGGTCTATGCTTCTGCAGACCTCCAAGGGAGGACAGCCAGGTCACCTGGCAGGAGCCCAGCGGAGCAGCTGACCCCCGGGGGGGAAGGGCACGAGGTAGAGACGGGAGACGCAGTACTGGGCAGGCCTATGAGCACAGAGCATAGTGTAGCGAGTGACCAGGACTTCGCCCATCTGATGCCACTTCTGGGGAGGCCATGCCCCAGACACAGCCGCCACTGTCCCTGTGGCCGCGGGTGGGGATCTGGCCCAGCGCTCTGCGGCCTGTCAGGAGATTTACACCGGACTCAGAACAGCCACGCCAAGTGGCAAGCGGGTGCTGGCCCAGGGTGGTCCGCTGTGAATCGGCCCCCTGTGAGCCGATGAAAGCCCTCGGTGGCTGGGCAGGGAAATGGGCTGGCAGGGGGCCAGCAGGCCGGCAGAGGCAGCTTCCTCCCCTCCCAGGCCTGGCCTGGCCTGGGCTTGATTAGGAGAACCCGGGAGGTCTGAGTTTAACCCCTTCCCTCCTGCCAGGCTGTGTGGCCCCTGGCTCAGGGGACATTCCTGGGCTGTGGGGTCTTGGGCCCTGGGTCAGGAACAGTGGTCTCTCCTTGGCCCGGGCCTGCCTCCTGCCCTCTGCTGCCCCACACCTGCAAGCCCAGAATAAAACAGCGGTGACATCTGTGACCCCCCAGGCCAGCTGCAGGCTTTGGTCATTCTTGTAGATCCTGTCAGGTCCCCCACAGCTACGGGGCTGGGGCTGTTAGCTGTCTGCCTTCAGGCCTGTCACTTGCCACTTCCCTCCACTCTCAGCCTTCCCCCCCGCTCCCCTCCTGTCCACAGCACTTCTGCTGCTCCAAGGTAACTAGGCAGCCAGTGAACTGGCAAGTTCACTGCCAGACAGAACAGAGGAGAAAGCTCGTGCCCTGTGGAGCATACAGAATACTGGAGGGAGAGGAACAATACGTGAAATAAAGTAGAGGACTACACGGCACCCTAGGCGATAAAGCAGTCACAGCGAGGACAAGAGCTCTGTGTGTGTGACCGGAAGTAGGGAGGCCACTGAGAAGGCTGAGTGAAGACTTCAGGGTGGGAAGGAGCGAGCGTGCATCTGAGGGCGGCTAGGGCAGAATGCTCCCAGCAGCAGTGCAAAGGCCCTGAGGCAGCAGCATGCCTGGCAGGAAGCCAGGGTGGCCGGAGCTGGGTGAACAAGGAAGAGTGTTGGAGGGTCACAGGCACAGATTGGGTGGGGCCTTCAGGACCACAGGGACAGCAGGACATGTGTCCATCTCTCTCCTCTGGACTTCGAGGCCCAGGAGGATGAAAATCCATTCGGCTGGATACATGGGAGTGTCCCCAGTATGTGGAATGGGGCCTGGTGTGTGGTGGATGCCCAGGAAAATGTCTGTGGGTGTCAATTCACGTACCTTCTGGGGAGGAAAGGGGCCATGGGAGGGGCGCTAGTTCCCTTCCCCTTGGCCTCAGGGATGGTAGAGGACCTGCATATGATCCTTTCAATACCAGCACCTGCTAAGCCCAGCGGATGGGGTTACCCATTCCCAAACTGTGGTCACCACTAGCACCTCCGGGCGCTGGCAGCGCCTCCTGCCCCATCTTGGATCCAGCTCAACAGCCTGCATTCTCACCAGCCCCTGGTGACTCTGAGGGACACCAGTGCCGAGAACCTCAGAAACCGAGGCCACATGGGCAGGAAGCCACCAAGCCAGCCTCAGACCAGCTGGCCACCTCACTGGAGGCCGGGCATGCTCCGCAGGGCAACAGAGGGGAACGACCCAGCCACAGAACCCACAGCTGGGCCTCAAGGAGTGACAGACCCTGCTCCTGTGTTCCTGGTGGCTCCCCAGGCACCCGCCCAACCCCACACAGACTCAGACCTCACAGGGTGCTGAGTTGCAGGCAGAAGAGCCCCAAAAGGAACTTTTGGGGTGCAGAGGCTCAGGCGATACCAGAGGCTGCTGGGCACTTCCTGTGGACTGGTACCAGAAACTCACTGAATGTCACAACTCCCCAGAACGGACACACACACCATCCCTGTTTACAGATGTGCACACACACGGGGAGTGGCGTGGGGTCTCTGAGCCCCAGGGGAGCCCCAGGAGCCCCATTCACAGCGGGCAGTGCTCTGTCTCTCTGCCTCCCCCTGGGCTTGCTGAGGCTCAATTCACAGAGACTGCACACAGCCTGGCACACCGGGACATTCACTGACTGGCAGCTATGGAGCTGGCCCCTTCTTTCTTCTAGATGGGGAAACTGAGGCCAGAAAAAGGAAAGGATTTGTCTGCAGTCCCAATTGAAGGCCAGGCGTAACTGGGTCTTAAGGATGGGGTGTCTAGGGGCTGGTGAGATGGCTCAGTGGTCTAAAGCACCTACTTAGAACAAGCTTAGCAAAGCCCAGGGACCACAGTTCAATCCCCCAGCACCACATGCCAGCCAGCCC
>NW_004524668.1:1163548-1175347 GCF_000260255.1 Octodon degus | reverse complement strand
AAAAAAAAAAAAGGATGGGGTGTCTGGAGGAACTAGCCCTTCCCCACCTCCGCTCCTCTCCCTGTCCTCAGTTGCCATGTCCTGTGCCACCCCTGCTCCTATCAGCTCACCCTCCCCAAAGTCACTCAGGCCTGGAGGACTTCAGGAGAGAAGCACAGGCTGAGGATTCCCATGGGCACACTGCAGGGCAGGGCTGAGCCTCTACGCTCACACAGGGGCCTAGGGAGGGAAGAAAGGACGGTGCTGGGCTAGGTGGCTGGGCATGGAGGCCACAGGCAGGCCACAGGCACCATGTGGCCCCCTGCAACTTCCCTAGCACGCTCCAGACTCATGTCATACGTCATGTACCTGTGCTTTGGGGGCACCTTTCTTTTCGGAGTGGTCCTAACTGCCACATCCCCACACTGAGTCCAACTGTGTGAGGCCATCCCCTCTCTCAGTGACTATACCTGACCAGGCTAGGTGCCAGGAGCCACCTGGCAGCTCCGTGGGGAGGCCACCACTGACTGTGATGGTGCTGGGAGTATGGAAAGGGCTGGGGTGCCAAGAAGACCGGAAAACCAGGGACCTGGTGACTTGTGCAGGAACCTTCTGTCTGCCAAACCCATTAGCATGTTGTCATGATCGCCAGGCCTGCAGGGTACGGGTGTCACCCCATGGGATGAAGAAGGGGTTGGAGGCCCAGGGGAGTCAGTGGCCTGCCCAGGATCACACGGCGATCGTCATGGCTAGAGCAGTGGGTCGCAAGGTGCGCAAGGTGCCGCACGCACTATGAGGTAGCTGGTCGTGGAAAGCCATTTTTTGGACAAGAAAACTGAGGCATGACAGCGCCTCTCCTGAGGTCCCGCAGTCAGCGGGCTGGCTGAGATCTGCTCTCTGTACCCTGCTGGCCTCTGGCTCACAAAGCCCTCCCAATCATCACTGCCTGGGCTTCCCACCCAGCTTCTGCAACCTTGGTCTGCAAACTCCAGGGCCTTCAGCAGGCAGCAGGAGTTAAACGCAAACTTGCCTGGACTGATAGAATGCCCTGCGCACAGGAGGTGCTCAGCACCTACCTGCAGAATCGAATCTGTCTTCCTGGTCTCATTTGTGTGGCTTTGGGAGCCAGAGTGCCAAGAGTTCTGTGACTCAAGCAGGTCACATGCCAAGATCCAAAGAAAAGAAGGGGGCCTGGCCTCGCAGCTAGACTGGCTCCTGGCTTTTGATCACCCTCTGCCACACCTCATGCCTTGGCCACTGGCGGAGGAAGCTGGCATGGAGAGGGCACCAGACCCAACCTCCACCCCAGACGCGCCCTGTATGTGCAGCTTCCTCCATCTTCCTCCTTTTCCTGTCTGCGCTGCTGCCTTCCACAGGGAGGGCTCACCCAGCTGGTTCCACCATCGCCCTGCAGTCCCAGCCCTCTGCTGGCCTCTCAGATGGAGCCAAGCCCAGAGGTTCAGGGTTTGCAGCAGGCACATGGCATGCCAAGCTCAGGACTGCAGCCCCACCAGGCTCCAGGGCTCTGACCTTCCCGCTGGCCTCTCCTGCTTTCCACCCCAGCCTGAAGCACAGGGGATCGGTGGCACTTACGTCTGGGCTCCCGGGGTCCATCCACAGTGACTTTGATGGCTCGATGGTAGGTGGCCACTTGGGTGGGGTTGGTGAACACAGTGATGGTCAGTGTGAAACTCTTCCCTGAGGAGAAAAAGGCAGCAAGTTGGCTTCGGGTGCTTTCACCACGCCCTGGTCTCCTACCTATACTTCTGCTAGGAACCCCTGACCTTTTAGAAAAGAGGTTTCTCCCCTTGAGCCTGGAAGATGGGGCTCAGGGTGAAGTTGAAGCTGGTGAGGTTGGCATTCAAGGCTCTTGGGAGTCTGGCACTGACTCTGTTACTTGCATGTTTATTATTTTCTTGCTTCTGGGTCTTTTTTGGTGCTATTGGTATTCTTCAGAGACACACAATTTTGCAGTGGGGAACAAGGATAAGGGTGTGTGTGTATGTTAACACACATGTATATATATGTATATATGTATATATATATATATATCCACATATATGTTAGTATTCTCTTAAAGTAGTAATCTTTGTAGAAAAATTTGAAGACATCATAAATATAAAGGAAGAAGAACAGCCCCCCCAGCTCCAATGCACAGTTCCATGAGCCAGAAATAAGCGTCATTACTACTTGGGCATTTCTTCCTCCAACCCTTTTTAAAATTTTTATTTATTTATTAATTAAATGTATTTTAGTACAGGGTCTACAGGGTCTCACTACACAGACTGGACTCATAGTGATCCTTCTGTGTTCAGCCTCCCCGTGCTGGGATTACAGACGTGCAGCTACCACGCCCAGTCTCAGGCTCAGCACGCCCTGGGGGCGGGGGTGGGGCTGGCACGGCAGGCTGGGTATCCAACACTAAGCAGGCACTTTAGTCCACTGAGCTATCTGGCCAGCCCTCCTCTAACCCTTTTTGTACAGGTTTGCATATTTACACAGTTCCAGTGGCATAGAAATTTTTTTTTTTGGTGGAACCGGGTATTTATTTATTTATTTATTTGGCGGAACCGGGGATTGAACTCAGGCCCTTGAGCTTGCCAGGGAAGCGATTATTCCACTGAGCCATCTTGGAACCGGGTATTGAACTCAGGCCCTTGCATTTGCCAGGCAAGCACAAATGTATTTTTTTTTTAAATACTTTTCTTTTTTCATTTAACATCACACCAATAATACTTTGTTAAGTTATTAAAAGTTCTTCTTAAACTTTGTAGCTTTGTTTGTCTGTTTCTGGAGACAGGCTCTCACTATATCATTTAGACCAGCCTTGAGCTTTGCGTGGCCCAGGCTGCCCTCAAACTCACAGCAATCCTCTTGCCTCAGCCTCCCAGGTGCTGGAATCACAGGTGAACACCCTGGGCTCCTGTGCCCAGCTTAAATTAATTTTTTAGTAGCCACGAAATATTTCAAGTCACGGAAGCTTCATCTTCTACTGCTTTACCTCCAAGCCGCAGGGTCTTCACACGGGTGCTAGATCCTGAGTGGCATGTGCAGCCCGGGCTGGAGGAAGACAGCTCTGGAAGCTGCAAACTTTTTGTCTGCAGACACAAATGTTATCTCCACAACCCACTTTCTATTTTTACCTAGACATTTGGCTCCAAAGTCTCCATTCAAAATTCTTGAGAGAAGGGGAAGAAAACCTTTTAAAACAATACTTTTTTTTTTTTTTTTTTACCATTTAAAATGAAATGAAAATGAGCTTCTGTTTATAAAAATCTTTGCCTGAATCTCCGCTTAGTTCCTTAGAATAGATTCAGATAAGTGGTAAGTGATGGCCTCGCATGTGAGGGCTGGGGCAGTGAGAGCTGATTGCCAGGGACAAGGTGGCTCTCAGAGACTCAGCCACACGTGAGGAGCAGGGTGAGGGCCAGGGTCACTGGCCCCCAACAGTGTCTATCAGACAAAAGATCTTCAGGCTCTGCATTTTCTTTTGCTTTTCTTCTCTTATTAGTGAGGCTGAGCCTTGCGCACGGCTATCCATCACAATCCAACACACATCATTGCTCTGTGTCCTTTACACGCCGGCCAACACTTGTCACGTTGCCTCCCCAGGGCGGCGGCAGCGGGCTTCTCATTTCCCTAGAGCTCCATCTCCATCCTCAGGTCTGGCTCTTGCTGGGGTCTTCTGCTTTTAGGCGGAGACAGGTTTCCTGCCGCCGACAAAGCCAACAAAGCCAGTAAAGGTTGACTTTGAATGCAGCCATCCCTCTGCTGCCACTGTGAGTGACCTGGAGGTTTTGTCCTACAGGGGAGCCTAATTTTACTAGCACCTAAATAGACGGCATCCTCTACCTAGTTACATTCCGAAACTTTGCGTATACAAGACTGGGGGAGCTGCACTGATCCCCACTTCCCCTCCTTCTGCACCAGGGTACCCCTGGGCTCCTGCCTCCGACCTCTCACAGAGGGCTCCTGCCCTCTGCTGCCTTCCTCTGGCGCTGCAGACAGGCTCCGGAGCCAGGCGGGGAGCCACTCAGGAGGCACAGGATTTCATTCCCTTGGGTACCCATTGGCTGAGAGATCAAGTGAAAATTCTAGCCTCAGAAACAGGAGGAGCCTGAATAAAATTAACCCAGCCAGGCACAGGGGCCATGCCGAACAACCCAAGGGCTTCTGAGACTCAAGGGGGTTGAAAGCTGAAGCCTGACAGTTGTGGCTCTGTGTGGAATGAGCGGGGCTTCTCTGATGCCTCCTGAGCCAGCAGCTGGAGGCCAGGACAGAAGCACTGTGGCCTCACTCTCAGGGTGTTAGCGTGACTCATGGCGACGAAAGTCAGGTTGCCCAGAGAGATGCAGGCCGGTGGCCTCCCACTGCTGCCACCCACTACTGAGATGGGCCTGCCTTCTGTTGCCTTCCTTCCTGTCCTCCCAGGCCTCCCCCTCTGAGCGCCCAGGTACTCCCTGGGGGCGGGGGTGTCCCTGACCTCCCCTTCCCCACTTCTAGCCCCTCTGGTTCTGGCCAGGCTCGCTGGGGAGTTTGGCTACCATGAGCCCCAATGGCCTGAGTTTGGACATGGAAAGGCCAGGCACACTCACTCCCTGCAGCAGTGGCCAGGCCGCAGCCACACTTCTGGGCCTGAACTGAAAAGTCACCTTCTCCAGGAGCCTCTTTCTGATCACTTTATTTCAAAGAGTCTTCTGGGGTCTGCAGGGATAGCTCAGCAGCGGAGAACTTGCCTTGTAGTGCCAGCCCTTGGATTCCAGCCCCAACACCAAAATAATAATAATAATAATAATAATAATAATAATAATAATAATGATAATAATAATAAACAATAATAAACAATAATAATAATAAAATAAAGCAGGCATTTTAAACTTAGCCTCCAAGAGGAATGCTTAGCACGCTGAGCAGGCCAGAAACCAAAAAGGGAAGGAAAACTGCAATGGCATTGTCCCCAGCCTCTCGCCGAAATGCAGCCTGTCTTAAGCAAGAGCTCATGCCACAAGCCACGGAGGTGCTACATGGGCCACACCCATGACCTTGCTGCCAGGGACGGGGCGGGACAGACATTTACACAGCACCTGTCGGTCCTTTCAGATTTCTCTAAATACCTTTTATGCTTCTCACAATGTCAAAGTCACCGTCATCATTAGAATCATTGCTTGATATTGTTACTTAATACATTAAACAAAGCAGCACATTCATCCCAACTTTTTAAGCATTTGCTGCTTAATGGCGCTTCTCAGTATACTGCAATTCTTTGGGTTTTATTTACCACGAAAGCCGCTCAATCTGTAGTCTCACAGGGCTCCCTCTCCCTGCTTTCTTCAATCCTGGGTGCTACAAGAATTTCTCCCACAGAGCCTATCATTTTAAGTATCCTATCCGATGTATTTATTTTCCTTTGTCTCCTTCTATTGGATCCCAAGCTGCCTTGGGGGCCGGAATTTATGTTGTGTTCACTGCATTCCCAGCCCATAGAACAGAACCTGGCAGGTAGTAGGTGTTCAACAGATATCTGTTCATTGAATTATGAGCAGAGATTGCAGCTCGCTTTTTACAGAAGCAAAGAGTGAGCGGGGAATTGGCGAGGTCACACAGTATCCACACAAGACCCGGAGAGGTTAGCGTGTGCAACAGCCTGTTTCCACAAGGGTACTAAAGACCTGTTCCCTCAGTGTGAAACCACCACCCCCAGAAGGTAATAAGCCATATGTCCCCTCTTGCCCCCCCCAGGTCACCAGCATGCCTCAACAGTTTCCTCCATTCCCAAGTATCAGAACAGAAGAGACAGTGTCAGAAAGACAGCATGCTAGGAGCACAGAGTGGGTAGGAGGGGAGCAGTAGGGACCCCAAGAACCAAGGGTGGGAGAAAGCTATCTCTTTGGGTGTCCCTCGTTGCTCTCTGGTCCTACCTTGTGCTCTCTCTGCCCACCACCCCACCCATCTCTCCTGGCTTCTTGGAGCAGGAAGCTGGGGACAAAGGAGGCGGATATCTCTCTTCAAGGAGCTTGGCAAATGTCCACTCAGCTGCCGGGGAAACAGGTGTTCCCTGGGGCACTGGACAGCCCTGCAGGACCCAGTCCTCAGCAACCAGCAAGCTAAGCCAGGCAAGACAAGGTAGCCTGAGGCATGTTCTTGGGCCTCTGAGAGCACCACCCGCAGGAGCTGCATGGGTCTCGCAGCTCTCAGGACCTCTGGGTTTTCTCAACATTGGCCAAGATGCCGTGGAACCCATCCCTTTCTCAAAAGGTGCTCTCTTAGGCCTGCACCACTACTTCTCACCTACAGTACTAATGTTCCTTTTTACTCAGTTAAAGACAGTACAGGTACTGGCATGATTCTCAGCTGCCCCAGGCCAGAGGCCACCCCCTACAGGACCATTTGGGGGTTCGTGGTCAGCAAAGCACTGGGGTGGCACTGTCAGTTTTTGGGAGGGTGTGTGCAAATGCCCAGGGATGCCCAGGGCCTGCAAGAATGTATTTTCCCTGGGGGAGCTCAATCTTGCTTATAAAAAGTCTCTTAACTCGTGATGAACCTAATTCAATTTTATATAGGACAAGGCAATTTTTTTTTTTGGACACTTTTACTATCTATTCAATTTTCCAGAAGAAAAGACAGTTTCATGCAAATCTGGGGCTTAGTGGTAGACTGTCTGAGTAGCATGGTGCACGGCCCCAGGGTTGATACCCAGCACCACAAAAAAGATAAAAAAGTGTTCTGAGCATTGCCATGAATTTTCGCATTGTCAGAAGGTCCCGACATTGCTGGTGAGGCCAGCCACTATGAGGCCTGGAGTCTGGTGATAAGCCAGCTTGCTGGGGTTTCTGCAGCTGTCCTGGGGCTCTTGCACTATCTACCTTGGAGAATCAGTCTCATCGCTACAGGGATTACCTGTTACTCTGATTTTTCCTCCCTGGCAGCTATGGAATTATCTACATAAGTAGGTAGATTATGGGAATCTGGAAACTTCACTTTAAGAGAGGAAAGGGGCCGAGGAGTCACTGTGTGAAAAGGGTGCTGGCCTGGAAGAATGGGAGCCTGGGACCTCCTCCCTGCAGGCAACAGTCAGGAGGTGGTTTCCTCTCTACTGGGTGCTTGGTTCACACCTGCGACCACACTGTAAGAACTCTATGGTCTTCCTGTGTCCTTTTTCCAAAGCCACCTCTCTGCAATTCAGATGGGATCAAGGAGAAAAAAGTAGAGGAAATGAGCAGATGTATCCACCTGAATTCTCAGTTCTGGCAGCTGTTAATGGGTCAGGGAAGGGTCCTGGTCCCAAACCCCAACCTGTCCCAACTCTTAGAGTGGCCCAGACTGTGCATCAATCACGGGTCTGTTCTCAGGTGGGGATTTCCCATCAGCAGGCCCACGCAGAGGAGATGGCCCGAATGGCAGCTCCTGTGCCCTCCCTCCCACTGCCGGCCTCCTCACCTCTCCCACTCAATAATTCACACCTTCTGGGTTTCCTCCACCCCCGCCCAAACCACACTGTAATCAGAGAATCAGTGGCTGTCACTGCTCAAAGGGACCTCAAAGGCCTCCTCCAGGCCTGAGCATTTAAGGTAACCAAATCTCTAACGTGTATCCGGGTCTACACACTCACACTGATTTCCTCAATCTTCCCCAGATCTCAGGAGGGAGGTGCCCTTTTCACTATCACCAATCACCACTGCCAACAGGTTCTACAGACAAGGAAACGGAAGCACCGAGAGGCTAAGTCATTTGTCCAGTGTCACCCAGCACGTCACTAGCAGTGCTGGGGCTCAAACAGGAGAAGCCAGTGCTTTGAAACTGTATCTCCCTGGGGGTGGGGGGGGCAGTCAGGGTGGCTCAGGCCTGGGGGCGTGCAAACAGCAAAGGCCTCATAATCTCATCTCTTCTCTTCCTCTCATTGCTCTTCCCTAGAGAGGGAGTAGTAGCTTGGGAGGGGCGTTCCTGATGCTTTGTGGCACTGCTGGGACCCATCTGCTTTTGGCCAGCTTTGTTAACCCAGAGCGGCCACAGCAATGGGTGGGGGCACGGCACACACCTGGGCTACCCCTTCCTGCCACTGGCCACCAACCTGCCACAGTGACTCTCCACTTGGGCCGGGGCTAGGATTAAGTTGCAAAGAGCTGGAGAGATTGGAGATGACAAAAGCGGCTTGGAGACTAATTAGGAGCAGCAATGAAAGCTTAATTCATAAAAGCAAACATTTTCCATCCATCAACCTGCAACCAGTTAAGGGTACCGTTTGAAAGAAATCTGTGCGTGGGGAAGAGAGCCAACAGGAACAGGAAATGTTTGAAAGAATGTAAACTATTTCAGTTTCATAAAAAGTAACAAGTAAACAGTTATTACATGCAAATAATGCCCTGGTTTTAATTAATGCTGAAAAGTCAAAATATGTTTGACATTTGTATGTATACACTAAACCGGCAGAGAGGACACAATGGTGCCCAGATGCCCGTTAGGGAGCAGGCTGGCGGCTCTGAGGGAACTAGGGCCTTGAGAAGCCTTGTTTATTGGTGATGAAAAGTACAATTCTGCTCCAGCAGGCAGCCCCAGCCCTGGGTACAGTCTGGGAGCAAGAGCGAGGGAACTCAGCTCACCTTGCCCCAGAAGAGAGCTCTGGTGCTGGGGAAAGCGCCCCTCTGCCCAGCCATTTCTGGCTTATCTCAAAGGGCAGGCAGACCTAAGCTTCTGAGTTGCCACCCGGCAGGGTTTCTAGGGCTCCTCCACCCAAGAGTTGAGTGATGATGGGGTTTGGGTCCCAGGGCCTCCCACTCAATAGCCCCTGGCAGTAGTCAGTGTGGCGTCTCCTGCTGCCTTCCTGCCCCTGCCCTTGTCGGGAAGATCAGACAAGCAGGGCAGCCACTAGCCTGCCTCTGGGGCAAGAGATGGCAGCGCTAACACAACCCATACCGCATTGATCTCTCTTCTGAACGAGGGTTTCGAGGGTTTCGGGAGACCACAGCTGGGGGAGGTGGCCTCAAAGTGAGAGGAAATTCTGCCCCTGGGAGAGAGTGGCTAGCGTGCTGCAGACCAAGAGCATGTCCACGAGCCCTCGGTCAAGGCTTTCAAGCTCCCCTTCTGAACTTAATTCACAATCTTCTCCCAGAATATTTTTTTTTAGATCAGAGGTGCTCAAGTGGGAAAGGGGCTGCATGGAAGGTTTCTGCAGTTTCCAGAAACTGGGAGAAAATCATCTTTTTCATGCAAGAGATCATAAACTTCCTCACATCCTCAAAGAAGTCAGTAACACCCTAATGGTCACACATTGCTATTTTAGAAAAGCTGGGGTCTGAAGACCTGTTTCTGGATGCCAAGGTCTCTCAGCTTCCTTCCCCCACCTGTGCCATCACCAGTGTATGTGGGGGGGGACAGGTCTCCCCCTCGAGAACTCACCTCGCCCGCTGCGGCCCACAAAGCGAAGGTCGTTGAACCTGGCCACCTGATTCTTCATGACGGCTGAGGCATTGCGCAGCTCAGCAGAATAGTTCTCGTCATTGCCTGCCATCACAGTCACCACAGTTCCATCTGGCACATCCCCCAGTGCCACCACCTGAGGACACAGGGAGAAGGGGACAGCTTAGGCAGGAGAAAGCAGGAGAAAGAGGGGAGGGGCTGGACCGGCAGCTTCCCCTAGATCCCAGATGCACTGCACTGCGGAATTCTCAAATGCAGGGAGGGAGGCTTAAAAACAATGAAGATCTTCCCAAAATAGAACAAAAACAAGAAGATGAAATCTCTACCTTCCGTTCCCAAGCCCTACATCAACTAGTTAGCCCGTGTCCCAATAAATCATCCTTCCAATTACACGAAACTAAGGGGAGAGCTGTGAATTAGTTCAGCCACTCGGAAGTGGGACGCAGTTCCTCTGTCCTTCTCTGCTACAGAAAAAGAGGAATCAACATGCTCCTAGCAACTAAGTCTCCAAGTAAAAAGAATATCAACAATAATAATAACAGGACGGCCTCTTGAACTCTATTCACGCAACAGCCCACGGCCTATGAAATTTGGCCCTGAAATGTAGCCCAGGCCCAGTTTATTGGCCTCTCCAGAGCTTGAATTCGTTATACAGAGAAAATGCAAAACAAACTGCTGTTTTGAGCAAGGTCAGTCCAGAAAGCCCCTGCAGAGTCTGAGGGCCGCGTCTGTTATCAGGAGGATGCACCTGCCAAAAACTGCAGGGTGGGTGGGGATGCCCTTCACCACCCCAACACCTCTCGCAGCTCCCACCCCAAGGAGCAGGAGAGGCAGATGCCTTCTGAAAAAGAATCAGATTCTAAATAGAGTCACAGCCATTTAAACGTGGCCACCGCGTGTAGGGACTGGGGATCCAGATGGTAAAAATTTCAAGGAGAAAATGTTTGGGGTTTGATTAAAAAGGCCAGATTTCCTGTCAACATCCTGTCTTCTTTTAATTTCAAAGATTCCTTTTAAGCTCCAAGTGACAGTAAAACCTCCGATCTGACGATTACAGTCACACGGGCCTCCTCCCCCTCCCCCCTCCCCAGGGAGATTTTCCCCGCTGGTATTTTAAGATGTCACCCGGGGAGACCTCAAAGAGCCACCAGTCCTTTTTTAAAAAAATTCAGAGTCGTCTTAATGGGAGCAAAGAGGTCTCATCTGCCAGCAGCCGCCTTTCTCAGCCATCTCGAGCACCACCATCTCCCCAGCCGCTGGCCCTTCCTGCCCTGCCCTTTCTTGCCACAGCTGTGAGAGGTTTAGGGGAAAACCAAAGCGTTTTTCGTTTCATCTCGCTGCCCCCTTAAAAAAAATGAAAATGAAACAGTCGCCTACTCCTTGACATTGAGAAAAAGTATTCTTTGAATGACTAGGGGCTGCCAGGAGTGAGACCAACCATAATCTCAGCCTGGCATTCTGGATGCAGAATATCCTAGCAGCATCCGCATCTGCTCACAGAGTGCGGCGCCACTGACCTCGGCCTCTGGTGGCTCCGGGGTAGTAGGGAGTCAGAAGCTGGAGCCTGAGGGTGTGAGCAGGAAATGCTTCTGAAGCTGCGCAGGAGGAGGGGTGCATCCACGGCGGCTAGGCCCAGCTCAACCTCTGCACCCCATCTCGGTGTGCTCACCCTAGTCTTGGGATCCTCCTCCCGGTTGCTCCCAGGGCTGAGACCAAGGGACTTCGATCAGGGGAAGCCAAGCCTCCTCCTCCTCCCGATTCTGCATCAGTATTCCTGCGTAGGGCTCCGCAAAGCCCAGACGGAGGGGCGCAGAGCCCCTCAAAGGTATGGGTTCAGGGAGCATCTAGGAAGGATCTTCAGATCCGCACGCTGAGCGCGCAGTGGGGCCGCTGGGGCTCGGGCGCGTCCTCTCCGCAGTCCTCCCGGGGCCCTGGCTTCTGCAGCGCGGACGCCAATGTCCCCTTTCCCCGCCCGAGGCCCGCACTCACCTTGAAGGCGACGGGCAGCGTCTTGTTGCAGCGCCAGTGCGAGGGCAGCACAGAGCAGAGGAAGTTGGGGCTGTCGGTGCGCACGAGCTCGCCCGCGTGGTCCGCCAGCACGTCCACCATCGAGCGCACCTCGGGCCGGCCGCGCCCGCCGGGCCCCACGGCCGCCTGCGCGCTCAGCGCGCCGCTGTTTTCGCCCATCTTGCCGCCGCCGCCGCCGCCGCCGCAGGGGAAGGCCGTGGAGGGAGGTGTGAAGCGGCGGCTGGTGCTCGGGTCTACGGGAATACGCATAACAGCGGCCGTCAGGGCGCGGGCCGCGGCGCGGAGAACTCCTCGGCCGCCTACGCCGCGGGGCGCGGGAAAGCAGAAGCGGCGCGGCCCGGCCCCCGAGCCTTCGCAGGGGGGCGGCGCCGGGGACGC
>NW_004524668.1:1124697-1163253 GCF_000260255.1 Octodon degus | reverse complement strand
GCAGCCAATGGAAGCTCCGGGTGCAGCACCCGGCGGCCTGCGGGGGAGGGGCGCGCCGAAGGTCCCGCCTCGCCGAGGACGCCCCGGGCCTTGGGCCCCCCGCAGTGCTCCGGGTCCCTTCGAGTTGGCGCGGCCCGGCGGGCGGTGGAAATGGTTGTGGGAGGCGCCCTGGCGGCTGTCCCAGGGTCGCGTCTCCCCTCTTGCCCTCCGGCAGCCATTGGGCTACCAGACTATGGCTGCTCTGCACGAGGTCGCTGGGACCCGCGACTGGGCGCCGCGGGGTCCCCAGGTCCGGGACTCCGCTCAGGGAGCCGCCCCAAGAATTCTCTTGCTTCCTCCGCCCGGAGCACTGCTCTGACCCCAGAGCCTCCTGCGGCCGGCCGGGACGCCACGTGCGCAGCCCCGCGCGGCTGGGTCCCCGCCGGACAGCCCCTGTGCCAACGCGCGGCGGACGGAAAGGCGCCCCCCACGAGGTTGCGGCCGGCTGGGCTGGACCACCCCGTTCCACTCCGCCTTCCCCTCTAAACGGTTTCGGAATCGTACAGGCCTCCAGGGAGGCGTCGTTCTTCGTGGTGGCGGCCCGTGGTTCTTTGAAACCGTGGCGAGGCCTTCAAAACGCGAGCCTGTCGGATTTCTTCGCCACACACGTAACGACCGTCTGGTTTTTTGTTTGTTTGTTTTAAACGCCCACCACGCATGTAGCCATCATCCTGCACCGTGGGAGAGGACGCAAATAAGCAGAAGACGGCAGAGGAGCTATCATGTTAAGGACCCCGGCTTCCAAAGGGATGAATCCCCGTTCTGCATGTGGATGACAAGTGGTCCTCGCGAGTCCAAGCCCACGTCTTTTTGGATCTCGCGCCAAGGCCGTGCTGCAAGGATGCGGGCAGCCTTTCTGGGCCCGGCCTACGCCTGGCTGGGGACCGCTGCTGCACTTCCCGCTGCACGGCCCAACCACTCCGGGCTTCCCTACCAACAACCTCTTCTGTTTCCCAGACCAGACGAGCGCGGAGGGGGAACCGGAAAGACCAAACCCTTATTCGTTGGGAATCTTCAATCCAGATGCGATCCCTGGACTCAGGAGAACGAACACATGCCCTTTCTTTCCCGCATTGGAGACCCGGCTGGGTTTTCGTTGCCTGAGGTTTTTGACAGGTGCCGAAGAGTGAATTCCAAGTCGGAGGGGCAAAGCAGCCTAGGATCCCACGGTGGCGACCGGCGGCACGATCTCATCCTGGATCTCACGTCTGCCCAGCTCGCGCCATTTCCACTTCGCCGAACGAAATCAGGCCCCCAAGGGCACGCCAAGGGGGACAGGCTCCGGCCCAAGCCCGACCACCTGGAGAGCCGGCTTTACCCCTCACTGGGTGCTGTGCCAGCCTCTCAGGTCACCACAGAAGCAGGGACGGGGAGTGCGCCTTGTTGCTCAGTGGCCGAGGCCGGTGCCCCCTTCCCCGCCCCCCGAAATCCTGGCCCGAGCTACAGATTTGAGAAAAGCGAGGCACTTGGCCTCTGTGTGTGTTGGCCCTAGGAGCTTTCCCAGGGAGAGCCCACTGCGTTGCGGCCAGGTAGGGACCTGGACGCCTCCCCCCCATGTCGCCCTGGTATTGCTGTGTGGCCCTGACCAGCTGTTTCTAGGGTTTGTAAGTTCGATTCACTGAGTGGTTTCTGTTTATAACTACGCTCTTTCTTTGTCCCTCCGCCTGATTTCTCCCTCCGCCTGATTTTTTCTTACCCTACAGCGAGTTTTCTCGAGCAGACTTGCAGAGAATGGGATGCTTATGGGCCCTAGCACCTGGCACAAGACAAGGAGCAGCTCCAGCACTGGGGAAAGCGCCCGCAGCTCACGGTCGCTAGAATTGGGGAACAAGATTTCTGGCCCTTTGAGCCCCCAGCAGGGGCGGGGGGCGGGGGTGTCGCAGGCCGCCGGGGCTGGAACCCAAGCGGAAGCCACCGCTAGTTGGCGCCTGCGTCCTGCCGCGGAGGTTCCCGGCCGCGGAATCCCACGCGCAGATGTGCGCCAGCTGCGGTCCCACAGTCGGTTCGCTGCGGGCTGCATCCTAGGAGCTGTGTTTTTGGACTGTCTCCTCATCCGATTCCTCGACATCCTGCGGCGGCTTCTTGAACAAGAGGGTGGCTTGATGTCCGAAGGAAGGTCACCCTCCCAACTTTGAATGGACAGGCTTGGAGGGCCTTACTCTCTGCCGTCGGCACAACCAGCTCTCCGCCAGGAGTGCGCAGCCCCTTTCTATTCCATTCTGTATGCAGTGCAAACGCACAAGACCTCCTGGCTAGAAATCAACTTCCACTGACACCCAACCTACTCCCTCCTCCTCCTGGACAGACAGCCAATTGGACTGTGGAAGGGGGGCGCCCACCACCCACCCTGGACACTCACACTCTAACCTCCCTACTAGCTGGCTCCACAGCCGTCTCCCCTCTCCCTCTTCGGTTGCAGGGATTGACAAAAAAAAAAAACCTCACCTAAAAGCACCACAGTGTATCTAAGGCAGGGGAAGATGGAGAAGGTGAGGGCACTCCTTCCCCTGACTCGGCCCAGAGATGAATAGGAGGGACTCAGCCTGAGGCCAGTGTAGTCAGCTCCTTTGCTGGTGGAGTGGGTTGAGATGGGGGGGGGATCATCTAGCAGTGCCTCCAAATGAGGTCTTGGCTTTGCCTCCAAGGAGTGCCAGAGAGTTGCTAAGGGCAAGTATGATTCTAGGGAGCCCTATCTGGGAGGAGTTGGGGATCCCACAATAGTGTCAAACTGGAGAAGTAGCCATGGAGCCTTCTAAAAGATTGGGGGCCTGTGGAAGGAGCTTGGGCCCCCCTGCCTGAGTTTATCTTCATCCACCTCTGACAGTAGCTCAGGGACAGTCACACAAGTCTCTGAGCCTCACTTTCATCTGTAAAGGCAGATGAGAGTGGCCTATTCCTGGGACTGTATAAAGCGCTTATCACAGGTCTAGCACATGGAGATGCTCCATCCATGGTCCATGTGAACCATCACCCGTTGCTAAGAAACAAAGGCCTGTCACCACTTGCGGAGATTTGGGCAAGTCTCTTCCCCTCTGTGGGCCTCAGACCTCTCATCGGCAAAATGTCCCCTTCTCTTTCAGAGCAGCCAGGGCTCAGGCTTAGCCTGTGGCCCAGAGGGTAAGGACTGTGACCAGCCTCCAGGGGGTCAGCTCCAGGAGGGTCCCTCCCACCAGCCCAGGGGCTGCCTGAGCCAGGGTCTTGTTAGTTGCCTTCCCCTGTGCACTCCCAAGAGGTGTCTGTCTGCAGCCCAGACCAGTGACAGGCACAGAAGACTGTTCAGGACAAGTGTCCCCAGTCTAGCCTCCACCTCCACTCTGCCTAGCAGCCTGGAACTCGAGGGACTGTGCCGGCCCTGAGCCTCAGTTTACTCTTCTGTCAACAGAGGGCTTTCCAATGCTCTGAATTCAAGAGGAGGAGGATGATCCCGTCTGGGAAAGGAGGGACACTGTAAGTCAGTGTATCTACTCCTGCCAAAGAGGGTTTGCTATGAAAGAAATGGGATGAAAATTCTTCTGGGTAACCAAGGGCTCTTCTGCACCCTGACTTCAGATCTGTGCATATGCATATATCCAGGTATTGTATACGGATACAAATTGTAATGTTGTATAATGTACCTGTGCCTGCATATCTTGAGATTGATCCAGGGACAGGGTGAGGATCAAGATCCAGAGTGGATGGGAGGACAAATATACTTTTCTAATCACCAGGATTTTTGTTTATTGGTTTAGAAAGAGCCTGACTTGGAAGGGAGGGAGAAAGGAGGGTTGTTATGATGGTTGCTCTGCAGTGACTGCCACTGACTGGCTGTGTGGCTTTAGCCAGGCTCTATGCCTCTCTGAATCCCTTCCTGGGTGGACAGCTGAGCTCACAGGCTTTGCCCAGGCCCAGTCCTCACAATGGTCCTCCATGGTGGTGTTTTATCCATTTGCAGAATGAGGGGCCGGGGAGATGACTCAGTGGAATAAAGGCTTCTCTGCAGAACAGGGACACTGGCCAACTGCTCAGGTCTGCCTGGCTGGGGAGGAGCCAGAGAGAGGCCTGATTTGACTCACAATATGGGGAGCAGAGCAGAGGGAGGGACCTGATGTATGCACAGCCCACATCCCCCTCCCAGGGCTGAAGCTAGTACATTGATGTGGAAAGTGCTCAATAAGCGTGGCGCGCAGCCTTTGTGCTGCTGGTGGAACCAGAGGCGGTAAATGGTAAAATCTGTGCAGCAGCCTAAAATCTGTGTAGCAGCCGTGGGCTTAGAAAGGAGCAAACCTTTGAAACCTAGTTGGAGGACAGGAAGGGCTTGCCAGGGTCAGTCCGAAGGGTCCGTGCTGGGGTCCATCCACTCTGCACTCCTGCCTCAGGCCCGCACTTGCAAGAAAGCAAGATCTCTGCAGGGTCCAACTGACAGATGGGAACACTGAGTGAGTGCTCCTGCCCAACCCTCCACCCCACTGGAGCCTCCTCTGGGCTTGCAACGCTGGAGCCTCTTCTGGGCTTGCAACAGCTCTGCAGCTCTGAGGTGGGGTGCGACCTCCCTGTTGGATTTGACCCTAGGGCCTGGTGCCCCAAGGGAAGCACCAGAGCCCTTAGTGTTTCTCTCTGGGCCTCAAAGTTCCCACCCTATGCTTTTAGGGTAACTCAATGCCCCTGGAGGCTCCCTGGTGGACCCTGTGACCTCTGGTGGGAAGCAAGGGCCCCTCCAGCATGCTCAGAGCTTTGCTCACCTGGTGTACTTACAGCCACCCCCTGCCACTTCTGTTCATAGCAGGAGGTCAGTTCTAAGACCTGGCTAGGGGGTAGGAGGGAGGGAAGAAGAGAGAAAACTCATACTGGTTGGGTCTCTGTAGTGTCCTTGCTCCTCACTTTTTCGAGGAAGCCTTTCTGCGGAGAATGATTTGGTCTATGACTTTGATCACTGTTCTACAGCGGAGAAGTGCCCTAATTTTTTGGATGCCTGCTATGTTTCTGGAGTTCCCCCTCCATTGTAGTTCAGCTTCATGGTGCTCTCTCTGCAGGGCAGAGATTGTACCCTCTCCACTTTACAGATGGGAGCTGGGGGAGAGCCAGGCTCTAGGAGGAAAGAGCTTCCCCTCTCTCCTTCCCCTCTTTTCCCTCTCTCCACCCCAGAACCTGAATGCCAGACCTCTGCTGCCACTGCTGGCTGCTCGCAGAGCTTTGACTCTTCCTCCTTCTCCTCTTCCTCCTCTTCCTCCTCCCCCCCACCCCACCAGCCGCTGCAGTAGGCACCCCACTGCCTGCAAGTAGCACCACCTAATCAGAACTGGAATCTGAGCCACTCACCCATGGGCATAATGAGAGGGACCTGGGCACCTGAGAACCCAAGGGGGTCTAGAGGTGGAGCCTCAGTGCTGGCATGCAAGGAGAGCAGGGTCCCCTTTGAGTAGCTGTTGCCTCTCCTGTGTCCCATGCTTTCTGCTCCGCTGTGCCTCCTCCCGTATTCTTATGTCATGGTAGAGTCACCACCACCCCCCCCCTTTTACAAGTGAGAAAACAGAAGCCTTGGGAGGTTAAGCAACTTGCCCAAGGTCTCACAGTTGGGAAGCCTCTGAGCTGGGATTTCAACCAGGCAGCCTGGCCCCAAAGCCCACGTTCCTGGGCACTCTGCTCTGTTCTCATGAACCAGAATCAGATGTCATGGAACAGAATTGGAATCCTGGCACAAGAACCATGGGCAGGACTCAGAATTTTATAATGTCCATCAACAGGCCTGAGCTATCAAGTCCAAATCTCTATTCATCAAATGGCAGGACTAAGGCCTAAGGTGGGGAAGGATCTCACTCAACCTAGGCTAGAGACAGGGTCTAGGCCATCTGCCTCTCAGCCAGCTCAGATCAATGGTCCTGGGTGCTTTCCTATCCTCTTCTCCTGGGCAGGCCCTCCTCTCTTCACCACCCACTCAGCAGCTCCTGGACCCAGCCGGTCCCATTAGAGATTTTCCACCTCCCCAAAAAGGTCCTAATGACTGTCAGTCCTTGTGAAGCCTTAATGAATCTCAGAGGCTCATGGTGTGGAGGAGAGCGGGCTTTGGCCTTCTGCAGAGGAAGATTATGGCTGCGTTTCATGTGGTAGTGGAGGACCGCCTCACACATTCCTGCCAGCAATAAAAGCCACATGGCTTTCCAGTGTCGCCCTTGGAAAAGAAAAAAGCGCAGCCCTTTGCGGAAAGAAATCAACTATGTACTGTATGCATGGCATGAGATAAAAACGGAGCAGAGCAAGGTGGAGAACAGTTGGTCTTTCATGCCACCTCGACAGCCACAGCCACCGAGAGTGGCTGGGCCCCGAGGTGGTGACCCCAGCTGCAGTCCTGGCCTCAACCTTCCACCTGCAGGCTGTGAGCCACTCCAGCCATCGCTGAGGCAGGGCCAGCCTCCTGGATGTGAGACCCTTGCTGCGACACAGTCCCAGTCCTCATGAGGGTCCTGAACTTGAGGACCTAACACTCTGCTCTTTCTGCCTTGAAATTCTCAGTTCTTGTGGACAAAGGGTCTGCATTTTCACTTGGAGCTCCTCCACCATCACCTGGTTACCACGTCTCTGGGTGCCCTCCAGGAGCCCAGGCCTGGGAGCAGTATTTTCTGAGAACATTGTACCCGCTTTGTGGAGGACAACTTTAAAATAACCTTTGAACTGGGCAGTGGTGGAAACTGAGTCTCAGAGAAGTGTTCATGTGCTGAGAGGAAGCCTAGATTTCAACTTAAGTAACTCCTAGCCCCTCTGTGCTCTGCGATATTCTGTCCTCACCAGGCTGCCTGTGCTCCAGGGTTGGCAATGCAAGGCCAGGTCTTCCGGGCTCAAACAGGAGAAAGCTCGACCTAGGCTAGGGATGTGAAGGGCCTCAGGGCCGCATGCAATCAATGGTAAATGGAGGGGGACCTGGGCCTGTGTCCCTCGGGCTGGGGGTGTGTCTTGGTTTTATAATCATTTGCATCACTTGTAAATTTATTGGCACTCTATGTCACTGTCTGAGTCTGCCCAGGGAAGTAGCTAGAGACCCATGTCCCACCCACCGCCTTCATTCTAAGTATCTGGAAATCCTTTCTTTTGTCTCTTACACTCTTTTAAGTCCATTTTCTTCCGGAATCTTTGTCAGTTGTGAAGCAGTTGCACTTTGTACCTTGATGAACTCAAAGGAGTCCAAGTACCCAGTGCATCTAGAAAGTTGGACCTGGGAAGACCTTAAGGGCCGTCCAGTCCTGGGCCTGGTACCATCTCCAAGTGCCATTCGTTTGACCTTTGCTGGGTGATCCTGGTCAGTCTCTGCCCTCTCAGGGCCTTGACTCCCCCTCAGAGAGTAGACTTCACTCTAGGAGTTCTGTCTTTCTGCAGAATTCTAGGATTTCATATGTAATGGACAATAGGTCTGCTCAGATTCCCATACCTCCACTGGGGAAACTGAGGCCCAGGAAGAGTCAGGGGCTTGCCCACGTGGCTCAGGTGCTCGGTAGCACTGGACCCAACTCCAGGTCACCAAGCTCATCTCTAACCCACTGAGGATCAGGGAGGGGTTGCTTTCCCATCCCGAGTTTCAGGGCATTCTGTGGGGCTCATGGAACCCTCTCAGCACAGCCAGATATGCAGGTGACAAATGTCACTTTCTTGCTAATGAGAAACTCATGCCAGCAGCAAAAGACAAAGAATGTGGCTCACCCAAAGGTTCCTGTCCACTCCCCAGTTTTCCCTTGGCCTGCCACCCCCACCAGTTTACTGTGGCTCAAGGTGCCCTAACTGCTCAGGCTTAGAAGTCATTATGAAGCAAAGCCAGTGCGGTAGCACACGCCTGTAATCCCAGCACTAGGCAGGCTAAGGTAGGAGGATCACTGAGAGTTCAAGGCCTGCCTGGGCTACATAGGAGTGAGTTCAAAGCCAACCCGGACTACAGAACAACCCCTTATCTCAAAAATAAATAAATAAATAAATAAATAAATAAATAAATAAAATAAAAAGTCACCATGCAGGGTCCTTGGCAGCTAAGCAAGATCCTTCCCTAGGGCTTGAACATCCCCCGCATATATTGGTTGAGATTTGATGTTCACTATGTGAGGTGGAAGCTAGGATGAGATCCACTAGATCCTGGGCATGTGGGTGTGTGCGTGTGCACAGACCCTCCAGAGCACACTCAGCACACATGCTCTCAGGCACACTCTCACATTCACTGCCAGCGGGTATACACATATGGCGAGAAACCCTCATGGTGGTGCACATTGTTATGGAAGCTGGCCCCATACAGCTCACAGGACTGTGGGTGCCGAAGCACTGAAATAAGCTGAGAGAGCCATATCAGCACACAGAGACACATTAGTGTAGATGCACGAACTGAGAGCTGTATAGACACACGCAGGCAGGGCTCTGTGGCGAGGGTATACAGACAGTGGACTGGCATGGACAGATCTACGCACATTGAGCCAGGTGTCGAATCTGGGCTCGGACCTCTGCGAAGGCTGGACCTTGCCCATGGACGTTTCTGCTTCTCCACACTTCTAAGTCACAGACTTCCTGTATGCCTAGCTTGCCTGGGCTTCCAGAACTTTCTCTAGTATTTAAGTTTTAACATCACCCCAATGCCCTGTGGGGTGAGGGGGTGCCTGCCCTCCTGCAGGCAAACAAGTGGCTATAACTGGAGGATGGCAGCCAAGGTCCCCCAAAGAGCATTTGCCTGGTGCCCAGAGTCTGGGTTTGGGTTGAGACCGGGAGGGCCTGGGCATTACATGTCCCCTCCTTTCCCTTTGTTCTCGCACCTGCAAAATGGGGAAAATGTTTGCTGCTTAAAGTGGATAAAGGGCTCCCAGATGCAGGGGGCACTCAGAAACAGGAGCAGTCACAGGCAGACCGCGTCGTGGAGGCGGAGTCAGGCTGGGAGCCCTCTGTTAAAGCCCATGTGATGCCCGGAGGGACCTCAGCCTGGGAAGAATATTGAAACTGTGTCACATGATGAGCTGTTGAGGCAACTGGGAACTTGTCTTGAAGAAGAGCAGGTCTGGGGTGGGTGTGGGAAGAGTTTCACTTGTGGATGTCTGAGGAGCTCCCTGGTGGCAGGGACCACATGGGTGCTGAGGAAGGAGCCGGGGCTGGTAGGTGTTGGGCTCAGTACAAGAAAGAGAACTACTGAAAGCCAGCCAAAAATAGAACGTGACAGCGCCTGGAGGTAGAGAGCCCCCGTCTCAGGAGGTAGTCAAGTCCAGACCAGCATATTATATTAGGGGCTCACGTGTCATTTGGGGCAGGAGCTAGACCAGATAGGGGTGCCTATGGCAGGGTCAGCTCTGGGAAGCATTGCTTGGATGGATGGGAGGGTAACCCTGAAGGTCCTCTTCTAACCCAACTGGCTGAGGGTGGACCCGCTCTGCCTTCCAACCTGAAATTGTGGGACTCAAAGCCTCTTCAAGCTTCAGGTTCCTGATCTGTGAACTGCGACAAACAGATCCCCCTCCGTGCTCCTGCCTGCATTCCAGCTCCTTCCACAGCTTGGAGAGCTCATGTCCCCAGCGCTGTCTCTCAGCTTTCTCTCACCTTTCTGCTCTTACCAGTAGAAAATGACATTGACTACAAGAGGTGCACAGCCCAGCAAAAGCAGGGTTCATGCAAAATCGAGGGAAGTACTCCCCCAACAAGGGATGCAGTTGGGGAGGGGACACTAGGGGGAGCCAGGGGTCCCAGCAGGGCTTTATTTTCCAAAGCCAGGTGGTGAGTATGTGGGTATCTAGTTTTTGTTGTTATTGTTTTACTATTTTTTAAATGATATTCATGTTTTGTACTTTTTTCCACTCTTGTATTTTGCAATAAAATAGTTTAAAGTAAAAGATAAGGGCCAGGGAGATAGCTCTGTGGAATAAGCGCTTCCCTGGCAAGCACAAGGGCCTGAGTTCAATCCCTGGTTGGGGGGCTGGGGGAGTAAAAGATAAAAAATAAAAAAGCCTCTCAGCTCACCAAAGTTCTCAAAAGAACATAGGCAAAAATGCTTAAATTTGTGTAGAGTTGCACAAATTGTACACAAAGCTTGGAGTATGCTAATTCTTGGTCAAATCACCGACTTGTTCTGTCTCTCAGATGGCAATCGGCCAAATCACCCAGGGACCTCATCGGGGTCCTCAGCACAGTGGCCCCCACCTAGGAGCAAGGCCTGGTTTTCAGCCCCACTGAGCACTGTCGCTGCCCCTCTCCCCACACTTGGGGCACCTGTCACCAGCTGCGCAGGAGAAGGACCCAGGTTCTTGGGGTCTCCAGAGCCCAGCTGGGAAGGGGCAGAGCTGGTGTGAACCAAGTTCCACTGATACTGAAATTGTGCCCAGCTGCATGTGGCAGCCTCGCCCATATGTCACACACTACTTCACTTAACTCCGCAGAGCTGCCTCCTGTGTATCAGGTCTGGCCATCATCTCCCATTATGCAGGAGGAAAACTAAGGTGGAAAAAGATGAGAAACTTGTCTAAGTTCACACCATGCACAGACTCCAGGGGGCGGGACAGGGCTGCCACCTCCAAGTCTACAGTGAACTCCAGGGGCCAAAGGCCACAGGCGGGCTGCTGCCCTGCAGGCCTGCTCCCAGGGAGAGGCTCTTTGTATGCTACTACTGGCCTGAGTCCCTTGCTAGCAAAACATTGACTCCGGTCACCTGTGCATTTGGCTGCCCCAAGGGGCTACCGGTAGACCCACTGAATGTCCTGAGGCTAGGGATGGGACAGGGGCTGGCTCTGAGCCCCAGTGGGTTAGAGATGGGCTTAGTGACTTGAGGCTCCTTTAGCTCCTCGAGGCCTGGGCTGCCCCTATCCCACCTCTGCCTTAGGGAGCTTGGTGCTCAGGTGGGAAGGCGGGACTGGAAAGGAGACCGAGAACTCGGAAACAGACATGAGGAGCCAGCACTGGATGCCCGCCTTCGGCAAACATTCCTGAGCTTCCGCTGTGTGCTGGACCACGGATCCACAAGGGACAGGATGGCCACAAAGCTCGCGGCCCTCTGCTTGCAGGCAGGGAAATCAGAAGACAAACGAGGCAAGGAATATACGTCTATGTGGCAGTGTCTTGGGACTGTGCTTTGAAAACAGATGGTGATAAAGGGGTGACATGGGACTGGGTGCAGCAGAGGGGGGGAAGAAAGAGAGAGAGAGAGAGAGAGAGAGAGAGAGAGAGAGAGAGAGAGAGAGAGAGAGAGAGAGCGCGCTAACACCCCAGCCAGGGCAGTCAGGCGGCGGGAAGGCAGTGACATAGAGCTGAGCCTCCAACCCAGCAGGGAAGAGGGAACAGTGGGACAGTGCCGCTCCGGATTCGCTTTTGTCCCTCCTCCGCCCGCAGGGCCAGCATCCCTGGTTTCTTTTCTACTTCTGATGTCTTCTTACCCCACATCAGCCTTGAAAGCCAGGAGAGAAAATTTACATAGCGTCTCTTGCGCCTAGGGAAAGCGAGTGGAGGGAGCTCAGAGGCCTGAGCCCCACACAGTCGGGCTCTGGGCACCGTGCAGGGGAGGTCACAGGGCTGGACGCGTGGGCAGCCGCGCAGGGGCTGGGCGGGGGTCCCGAGCGAGCCAGCGAGCGAGCGAGGGAGCGGAAGGCGCCCGGCCCTGATTGGAACAAGGTGGCCGCCCTGGGAGCCCGGCCGGGCGGCATTGATCTTGCCCGGTGTTCCAGCCACGGGGCGGGGCCAGCGCCGGGCAGGCTGCCGGTTTTCCCAGGTGTGGGGACACCCCGGGGGAACGGCTTTTCATGTGGTCGTGGGGCAGGCGTACCACCCAGCACGTGGGGGAGGCCAGGGCGTCGGGGGCACGGCGGCTGGCGGGGGTGTGGAGACTCGGAATCCCACAGCCAGCAAATGTCAGCCTGCTGGAGAAAGGGTCACCAAAGGGAGGCTCCGGGACGCCTAGCCCAGTTAATCCCGTCACCGTTCTCGCACCAGAGCACTGTCTACCCTGGGACACCTTTCATCCTCCTGTGCCAGGGCTCAATTTTAGGATCATCCCCACTTATATTAGGGAAACTGAGGCTCAACACGCAAGTCATCTCCCTGAGCCGCACAGTCATGAGGTCCTTGACCTAGGACATTAGCTCCCTAGAATCAGAGCCTTAGATGTCAGAGTGACCGCTGGTCATAGCGGGGAGGCCCCTTGTGTTCAGCCCCCTCCTGTGGGAACATTCAACAGACGGTCCTTGGTCAGGGGGAGTCCAGGGCCACTCTTCCAGGTCACCCTGGGAGCCCCTGAGGGTGAGGTCCTGGAGGCCCCTGCCTTCCTTGACTCTCAGTCAGGACTTGGACCCTGAAGTGTCACCAACCTTAACTGACAGTTTTCTTGCCTGCACACAGGAAGTTCTTTCAAACATCTAACCTGAATCCCTCACACTGCAGGGGATGTTTCTCCTCAGTTGGTGGTACTTCTTTTTTCATTGCTTGTTTTTGTTTTTTGAGATAAGGACTCACAATGAAATTCAGTCTGGCTTTGAACTCACTGTGTAGCAGAGGCTGGTCTTGAACTCATGGTGATTCTCCTGTCTCAGCCTCCTGAGTGCTGGGGTCATAGGCATATGCCACCACATCCGGCTTGCCCAGAGATACTTCTAAGAAGAGTTCAGACTTTGAAGTTGGTAAAAGCTGGGCTGTGGGAGGGGACAGTGTGCCCATCTATACTCTGAAAAACCTTCTTCCCTTTTGTCCCTGTGCCTGAGCTTTCCACTAACATGTGAAGCCGGTGGTCTGGGTTGGGGAGGGCTGGGGACCATTGAAGGCAAGAATGGGCATCGCTGGTTGTCCCTTTCTGATTAGCCTCCATGGGGCAGGGGAGGACACGAGCTGCCTCCTTCTGATCTCTGTCCCTATGTTCTGTTGTTCCCTTCCTTCACCTCACCCCAGCCACACAGACCTCCAAGATGCAATTTGTCCCCACCCACAGGGCCTTTGCTCACGCCATTCCTTTGGCCTGGAAGGTCCTTCTCATTCTCTCTGCATGGCTAAGTCCCCACCTATTCAGGTCCCTGCTGTGTCTGAGAGGGCTCCTCCGAGTGCCCTGGCAGAATAAGGACCCCCATAGCGTCCACACCCTAACCTCTGAATACATCACCTTATATGGCAGAAAAGACTTTGCAGATGTGATGAAGGTTGAGGATTTTGAGAGGAGAACTAAGGCCCTCCCAAGTGGAAGGGGCAGTAGATGGGCAGCCAAGCAGAAGGCCGGGAAGGGCAGCAAGAGGTAGGCTTGGCCTGATGGCCATGGAGCGGCAGGGAGGCAAGGAAGTCTGGCAGCCTCAGGGCATGCTCCATGACAGCAGCAGGGAGGACCTACTAGACCTCTTGACTCGGGTTTCCATCTCTCTAGCACTTTGTCTCTTGAAAAATAATCCTTTCCTTCAAAGCTACCCCTTTCCCCGCATGGACGGTCTGCTCCGGGAAGGTGGAGAGTTCTTGTTTGGTTGATATCACATTCCCAGGCAGGGCCGTCAGACTTAACAAACAGAATCACAGAACACGTAAACTTCAGGCAGCCAGTGAACAGTTCTAGCAGACAGTTATCTTGAGTTATTCATGATTTATCTGAAAATCAGACAATTTAGCCGTTCTGCAGTTTATCTGGTAAGGCCAACCCCAGTACCTAAAACAGTCCCTGGTTACAGACTAACTGGGGGCACCGTGAGTGTCTACCACAGGAGTAGAGCTAACTAAGGAACGTACCCACATTGATTCTAGCTTGAAAGCCGTCCCTGGCTACTGGATGCCTGCAGCACAACGGGTAAACACAAGGCCTTGACGAAAGAAAGCAGCATCCCTTTCTATGTGATCCTGAGTGCTTCACTTAGTTCTTATAGAATCTCAGTGAAGCTATTAGCCCATTTTCCAGATAGGCAAAATGAGGCCCAGGAAGTTTAGTAACTTGCTCTGTCACATGACCACAGAGAGGCAGAGCCAGACAACCCCACACCCTTTGAAGAGCCAAGCTCTAGAAGTTCCCATTGGATCTCACCGCTCCTCCCTCACGCAATGGATCCTCCCTCTGTAAGCCCTCAGTGTCTTTCCTAAGTGGGTCTAACCCATTCCCTACCTACCAAACTCCTACTCATATACCAAAGCCTTCTCCTAACTAACCCTTTTTGTGAGACTATCTCTGATGACATGCCCCCGGGTTCTCCCCTTGCACAGACCCTTGTCTGGATGAACTGTAAGGGGCTTGCTGCTGATCCTGAGTCCCCCCAGACTGTGGCAGACCTGGTTTGGGGATAGTGGTTCAGATGCATTACAAAATGAATAACTGAATGAAAAATAAAACAACGAATGACTTTCGCACTCCGGGATCTGGGTGAGAGTCCACCGAAGAGGAAGAGCCATCTCTACTCCCTCAGCTCTTAAAACACATATTTTTCTGAGTATGAAAATAATACACATTCATTAAAGAAAAATTGAAAAATAATGAAATTATGAAGAAGAAAATTAAAACCACCCCTCGTCCTACCACCCAGAACAATTGTCAGTGTTTCTGTTCCTGGCTTCTGGTCTTCCCACTCAATGTATAGCTCCCCTGTCCTCCTTCCTTTCATACGGTAGGGAACGTATACAGCACAGGCTTTGGAACCTGCCTTTGATAGTAGCTCACATACTGTGTGTGTTCCCCGGTGTCCCTGAGTCCCCTCCCTGGGGGCAGCGGATGTGAAGCCAGGGGTGGGGTGGGTGCCCAGGGCCCCCCAGGCAGGACCACCATGGTGTTCCCTTGGGTCTGCCAGTGCTGTCACTGTTGAGGGTGTTACTGGGATTGTTATGTTAAAGACCATACTGGGAGCACCTTTGACTGGCTCCGTGTCCCTACTGCTCCCTGAGGATGAATTCTGGGGCCAGAACCCGGACCACTGAGCCCAGTTGGGGCGCTATTAGGTCCTGAATGCCTCAGTCCGGCCTGGCTCCCGCCCCAGTCCCAGCCCCACCCCCACCCTCACAAGCAGCCTTGGAAGCCAGTGTGGTGGCGTCCATCCACACCCACAGCCCCTTGGTTGTGGCCATGGCTGAAAACGCCTATCATCTGGCCACATGTCTGTGTTATGGTCTACGGCTCCCTGTTTCCATCCCAAATGCTCAGTTCCTACGGAAACAGCCATGGACGGCACCACAACTGAAGCTGCATACGACCCTGGGCCTGCGCACACCTCCTAGTACCTGAGCTTGACCCTTGCCAGACCCCGGTATCTGTGTATCGTCACAGGGACCCTTGGTGGTAGGGACAGCTGTCCTGCAGCTTGGCACTGAGTGTCCAAGAAGCTGAACGGTGTGGCCAGGGGCATAGAGCATCTTGGACCTACCCTTAAGCTGCCTGCGCTGGGAGAGGGGCCGACTTTCCTGCCACGTAGGGTCACACCAGTAGGCTGCTGAAGCTGCCAGGAACCTTTGGATCCGCCTTGCGGTAGGCAGCAGAGGTGCTGCCCCACTCTACCTTCTGCTTGTTGCCTACTGGGCCTCTGTCCCTGCCTCACCTGGAGGCAAGGACAGGCTTGGCCCAAGGCTGGGCAGAAGTTCCTACCTCCACTGTGCCCCATGTGCACCCTGGAAGCGTGACTCCCGTCTAACCTGCCCTGGGCATAGGGCAGCAGCTAGTTGAATGTCAGCTTCCTGGGCTTACAGAGGCTCTGAGTACCATGCACGGTGGCACTCAGCACTGAGTCAAAGGGAGAAGAACCCTGCCAGACGGCCACCCGACCACAGGCGGCCAAGCCTGGTCCTTAGGGGACAGAGCCGGCAGGTCTGGGCCCCAGAGCTGACCTGGGAGGGGCCTACCTGCCCCAGATGCAGGCTGGCTCACCAGGCCCTGGAGAATGACAGGCTATTTTTTAACTAACCCTACAGGAAGAAGAGGCCTGAAATGAGTTCAGGGGGTTAACCCAGGCCCCTGGGGGCCCTTGTTATTTGCATCCTCTTTCCCCACGGCTTCTCTGTCCTCAGTAGCTCAGACTGCTGCAGCTGGAGGGGCTCGTGGCTACTGGGGAGGGTGAGGAACCTGAAGATGCCCAGCTGTCTGACCAGGGCTGGCTTTCTCTCTGTTCCCTCTTAGCTTCCGCTGGAGCACTACTGTCCTATTGTCTCAGTGCTCAGGGGGCAGTAACAGGAGTCCGCAACCCTGGGAAGAGATTTCTTGGCAGGGGGAGGAGGGGGATAGGACCTAGCCTGGGTGGTGGCAAAGCAGCACCCCCCCACCCGGACCACCCCTGCCGGTGTCCCATGTGGCCCAGGCAGGGTCCCGCTGCAGTGGGTCCAGCCTCTGAAGCGCTTGTGTGCGGCTGTGTGTGTGGACCTGTACATCGGGGCACACAGGGCAGGGGGCCAAGTGGGAGTGACAGGCTCTGGTTGCTAGGGTGACAGAGCTGATGGCGAGTCACTTTTCCTCCTAGGAGCCCCTTGACCAATGCTGGCCTCACCTGAAGGTTAGGGGGTTGCAGATGGGGAGGTGAGTGGGAGGGAGAGGGACAGGGTTGCAGTGGAGGAGGGTGGCACAAGGCCCAAAGGCTGTGAGGGCCTCCAGGCAGTTGGAAGCCAAGCGAGGGCTCGTGGGGAGTCAATGCTGTCTGGCCTGCTCTTATTTATTGTCTGTTTAAACAATAGTTTAATAAATAACATTAATTGAGTCCCCTATTCCCCCATCCATGATGCAAATAATATGAGCACAATGAAAAAAGCTGGAAAATACAGAAAAACATAAAAGATGGTAGCACCCAAAATATTATCACCAGGGTGAAGGTGACGAGACTGCCTTGGAGGCGCGGGGTGTGCAGGCTGCTCCCAGGGGCCCAGGAGGTCCTGCACACTGAGCGCCCTGATGGGCGGGGGGAGCCAGGCTCCGGGTCAGTGTGCTGCTTCCCCTGCTGGCCTGGCTCATTTTCTAGCCACCGGAGACACAGTCACTACTTCCTCCTCCACCTCTCAGGGGAAACTGAGTCCAAATGGATTCAATTCCCTCCCTGCCCCTAAGTAGGGGGCAGAGCAAACATCAGAATCTGGGGTTCGCTGACTCGCCACTGCCGGTGGTCACAGATCTTTTCTGTCTCACTTAGGTGTACAAGGCAGATAAGGCCCAGGTCCTAGTGTGGTTCCTGGTCTGGGATTTCACTGGCCCCCAGCACCCTGTGGAGGAGGAGCTAAAACCCCTCCTCCGCCTTTCCTCACTGAGGCTCCTGGGAGCTTTGGGCAGAACCAGACTCTGTCCCCAGTGTGGGATTCTGGGGGGCTCCCCGCGCTGCCCTCTGAGCCTATCTTTGGCCAGGTGCCTCTGTGCCTCGGTTTCTCCACCTATGCTCTGCCCTCACAAAGGAGTGCGCTGCCACACCTGAAATGCCTTCCGTGGACACATGCACGGGGTCTGCAGCCTCCCCTCTCACAGAACCTCAGTGACCTCCGGCCTATTTCTCAGGCCAGGACACCAAAGGCCGCAGAAGGGCAGCCTCATTCAGCTAGTTGGTGCAGGGCCTGTTCAACCTTCCCAGAAGCAGCTGGAGAATGCAAGAACCAGGCTCAGGGAAGCACCTCCAGCCCTTCCCAGGAAAGCAGCCAGCCAGCAGAGGCTGAGCGAGGCCCTTCCACTTGGGAAAAGCTTGATTAACTCAGAGTGGCCATACTGTGGGGAGGGATGCGGGTTCTATCTGCAGGAAGCCTGCGATGAACACTGGCTGGGTGATCTTGGGCAGGTAGCTTAGCTTTTCTAGGCGTCTTTGTCTATAAAATGTGCTTCACAATAGCATCAATATTAGAGGGTTGCAGGGACGCTGAGCAAAGACATGAAAAGCCCTCGATTCTTCCTGTCATGTTGCAAGCTGTCAGTTAATAGTATAACTATTTACAAATGGGGTCATCATGATTTATATTTCCCAGACAATCAATCAGTCATACATTTCTTAATTTCAAGTACGTATTTTCCCCTTTTGTGTTCAGGTACCAGCAAAGTTTCCTTTTTAAATCTCATAAAATTTCCTGGGTCCTTGTGAAGACAGTTTCCTAGCGCCCTAGTGTCTTTGTCTTGACTTAGCTTGAGTAGCTTATCCCAACACGGGCTGCAGTTTAGGAAAGCCTTCCAGGCACCCATTTATCAGCACACAATGGACTCAGGCCACCTGTCACAGCCCCACAGCCTCCAGGCCCCTTTATCTCTGCTCGAGCCTGAGCACAAGGGGAAGACGCCGCCTGTTTCCTGGTTTCTAGGAATTGGGGGCTAGAACAAGAGCTATGAGTGACATGGGCCCCTCCTCACTCCCTTTCACTGTCTGACTCGGGCCCCACAGCGGACTGGGGAAGTCAGCCCAGCTCACAGAGGAGGAAACAGAGATTGGCAGGGTCTACGTGGCCACACAGCCAGCCAGGCGCAGTTCTGGGAGACAAACCGACGGCTTCTGATTCTAAACCCATTCTTTTTTTCTCCTGTACATTGATAGGAAAAATAAACACAGATCCCATTCTATCAGGCTCAATTTTGCCCTATGACATGCTTTTAAAATATTGAAAGATTATGTGTGTGTGTTTACTATACTCTCCTACATGTTAAAAATTTAAAAGCTGTAGCAGCTCTCTTCCGTCTACAGAGGTAACATGGGCTTGTTATGTATAAAACATTTTAATTGTTTTGATTTGAAAAATGAAAAATCCATAGTCATATCCCAAGAGAGAAATCAGTAAACAGTTGGCATATGCTCTTTTGGAGCTGCATGGTCTGACACAGCAGCCATTGCTACATGTAGCTATTTAAATTAAAATATTTTAAATGAAATAAGATTAAAAATTTAGTTTTTCCAGGGCCAGTGAAAGCTCAGTGGAGCAAGCGCCTATTTAGGCAAGCTCAAGGACTGGGGTTCGATTCCTGGCACCACATGTGCGAGGTGTGCTGAGCCAGCCACTGACACTGGGTATGGGAGTGCGTGCCTGTAATCCCAGCGCTGGGAAGGCTGAAATCAGGAGGATCACTATGAGTCCGAGCTGTGTAGTGAGATCCTGTACTAAAGAATTAGTTCCTCCATTGCCCTTAGCCGTATTCTTTTCTCTTTCTTTTTTCCCCTTAGTACTGGGGATTTAACCTGGGACCTTCGCAGCAAGCTGCATCTTGGGCCCTTTTTTACTTGGACACAGTGTCGCTGAGTTACCCAGGCGGGGCTCGGATTTGTGAGTCTCCTGTCTCGGTGTCCCCGCAGAATTGCTAGGATTACAGGCGCATGCCATGTGTCCTAAGCCACACATGCAGTGTTCGATATTCACAGCCAGCTGGTGGTCACACAGGCGGGTGGTGGCGGCGGCAGGGACACGCAACATTCTCCCACGACAGCAAGTCCTCTTGGACGGCACTGCGCCAGACCCCGCCTACACGTAGCCTCACAGGTACGTGCGTGCGTTCACGCATTTGCGCATGCGCTGGGCGCAGAACCCAGAGCCTCGAGCCCTTCACTGCTAGCTGCGCTCCCAACCCCTTTTAACGTTCTTAAAAATGTTCTTGGTTGTGTCCCTGTACAGCCGCGCACGCACAGAGGAAGCAGCACAGAGGCGAAAACAAGACACAGGAGAAAAACAGACGGGAAGGAAACACACCAAGTGATAGTGGTTTTCTCTGGTTGTTGAGATTACCGCGCTTATTTTTACATTTCCTAGATCCCTCAGGTGTCCCACACCCTGAGTGCCCACAGGGTGGGGCTCGGATTCCTATTTTCCCTGATGGTCTTCTTACTGATTCTAGAACCTTCAGGGTCTGATTTCACCCAGGGCATTTTATTTTATTTTTTTATTAGTATGTTTACCATGAATATGCGAAGCTTGTCCAGCCCAGAGGAAGGCAGCGCCAAGTGGGACATGCAGGGGTTCTGTGATTTCCAGGCTCAGCCCCACCCCCGGTCTAGGCCGGGCAGGCTTCGCGGGAGTCCCACAGGGTCCCTTTCGTGGAAGAACTCCTGGCTTGGCTTAATGTTCTGTAGTTCCTACCCTCAAATTCTTAATGATTTCTGCCTGCGGGTCCTGTGTTTCGCGTGTGCCCCAAGCCCTGGAAGCCACATAGGCTGCACTGGGCGCGGGAAGCCAGGGATGCCTTGCATCTTGTTCTCTCTGCGCTTGTACGCTCAGACCACGGACCCATGGTGCACCCGGGGGGCCTGAGAGCGAGCCGGCCTGGCCCCGCAGCTGGTGAGCTGAGGGAAATCAAAGCAGGGCAGGAAAGCAGGTGCTGGCCTGCGTTCCCCGTGCACACTAGCGTCTGTCCCCTGGCCTGTTTCAAAGAGCCACCTGTGCACGTGGGGCTGCTTGGCCTGCCCTACTGCTGCCTCCGACCCAGCCTGGACTCCTCCTGCACAGAAGCCATGTCCAACCCCAGCCCTGGCCACTTTCCTTCCAGCTTCTACCCCCTCATCTCCTCCAGGGGTTGCGCAAACCATCATCTCCTTGGAACCCTCTTCACACAGTCCTTTCCCTGGCCTTCTCTTTGTCTGCGGCAATGTGGCTCCCTTCCAGATCTGCCCCCCCCTCGCCCCCAGGGAGGCCTCTGAAAGCATTTGAGAAAGACCTGGCGATGCAGAGAAGGATACATATCACTCACCTAGGGCTACAGGAAGAGGAACCATGTTTCAGGTAGGAAGGAGAATTTAATGGGCTGGCTTCGATGGCAGACAGAAGACCCTGGCACGAATCTGGGCCTCACCAGTTACTTGTCACAGGACCTCAGGTGAGTCACTTTCCTTTGCTGAGCCTCAGTTTCCTCAGCTGTAAAATGGGGTAATAACCCTAGCCCATACTACGTGGATAACTGTAGAGACAGAGTGAGAGGAGTCATGCTTGCAGAAGACCCTCCACGGAGCCTAGTGCTCAGGAAGCCAGCGGTAGCCCTGGTTCTGGTTCCTGTCCTTCTCCCTTCCTCATTCCTTTTGTCCTCCTTGGTTTTCCTTGCAGTGCTCACAGGAGCACCCCGAGGCTGCAGGCTGTTTATCTCCACAGTGGAGGTGCTGATGCCCCGTTAAGCTAGGATGGGAGCAGTTAGGGAAATCGCAGCAGGCTCCTGTGGGGGTGGGAGGATCTAGGCCAGGGGTGAGGGCCCCGAGACCCCACTGTGGACTGACATCTGGGCTGGCTCTTGGGAGCCTGGTGCTTCGAGTAGATTCCCTGACTGGGGGTTTAGGCAAGCGCTATCTCCCCTCTGGGCCTCAGTTTCTCTATGTGTATACTGAAAGTTGTGTTGCCAGCATACAGCAGAGTTGTCTGTTGTGTTCACTCCTGTAGGCCTAGTGCTGGAACAGTGCTTGCACACAGTAGCTGCTCAGTAAATGCACACTGAATGAATGGGCCGTACCAGCATGGCCGCACCCCCTGGCAAGTCCATCCAGACTATGAGAAAGTCTAAGGAAGGGGGCCTTGGCTTTCTAGGGACACTGTCACTGAGTTAGGGCCATGCCTCAGGCCACCGCATTTCCTGAGAACCTGCTATATGCAGGGTCTGCAGAGACTGGGAGTAAACCTGGCTCCACAGCCTGAGGAACCAGGAACAGTACTGCGGGGAGAAGCACAGAAGAGGTGGGATGCTGAGGGAAGGGGCTGCTGAAGGCCTCCTGTGGAGCCCAGCAGGCTCCTGGGAAGGTGGGGCTGCCTCTTCCTCTTTCTTTGAAACAACCAGAAAGCTTCCTCCTAAATCAATTCGTAATCCCCATTTGGCTTGAAGAGTATAGAGTACACACAACCAGCAGGAGAAGGTCCAACAGAGCCTCCCTACACAATGGCACTGTGCATGGGGCTTAGCTCGGCTGGCACTTTAGTTTCCTGCCTTCTAAGGTGGCCTTGTTGACAGAGGTGGCTTCCTTCCCCCCTTGGGGAAGGTGGTCCGGCAAGCCCAGGCTCCCTGGGGAAGACCTGGAGGGGAGTATGGGGTTAGCCCTTAGGGCTGGGGTGCTGGTCTTCAGACAGTGGCAGTCAGGATTTGGGCTTAGGAGCAGGAGTGTGGTCAAATGGACCCTTCATCTCCTTCTGGGTCTTTCTCACCCCACCTTCTTCTTTGTGCATCCCTCGCTGACCACCTTCTGCCTCCTTGGTCCTCTCCTCTTGGCCAGGGTGAGCAGACAGGGTACATGGGATGCATGACAGGAAGGCACCTACACTGACAGAGACTGGGAGCTGTGCTGTCCCCCTCAAGGGCCAAGCACTCACAGTGGAAACTGAGTCCCCGAGTCACATGAAGAATAGCACTGTTTTAGTTTGAGACAAGAACTCCGCATGTAGCTTTGACTGAGGTCATACCTAAGATCCTCCTGCTTCAGCTTCCCAAGTGCTAGGGTTACAGGCATCCACCACCACACTGGGCTGTGAAGAATGGATGGATGTTTTTTTGGGGGGCTGGCCACTCTGAAAATCGTAAGTTACTTGAGTCTGCCCTTTCCGCTCACATGTAACTCTGAACCTTTTGCCAAAAACACTTTTCCCAGACTTGAAAGAAAACCCCAAAGAGGAACCTGAACCTTCAAGCTGCCTGCTCCGATTGGCCAGGAGCGCTCAGGCTCATCCTGCCAAGCGTTTCAAAGAAAAACCAGACAGTAAAGGGGAAGTGAGGGGAGAAGATGGGAACCTCATGGGCTGAGCAGACCTTAGCCTGTCTGTCTGTTCATCCATCCACCCCTCCATCCATCCACCCATCCATCTACCCATCTGTGCATCCATCCATCCATCCATGCATCCATCCACTCATCCACTTATCTGTCTGTCTGTCTGTCTGTCTGTCTGTCTGTCTGTCCGTCCGTCCGTCCGTCCGTCCGTCCATCCATCCATCCATCCATCCATGCATCCATCTACTCATCCACTTATCTATGTCTGTCTGTCTGTCTGTCTGTCTATCCGTCCATCTGTCCATCCATCCATCCATCCATCCATCCATCCATCCATCCATGCATCCATCTACTCATCCACACATCCATCCATCCACCCACCCATCCACCCACCCATCCATCTGTCTATCCAACCATCTATCCATCCTTCCACTCATCTACTCATCCAACCATCCATCTATCTATCCATCCATCCACCCATCCATCCATCCATCCATCCATCCATCCATCCATCCATCTAATGTCCTTGTACTCATAATTCTTTCTGTCCATGTAGCAAGAAATGCTGAGTGTCACTGTGAACTTGTTCCTGCTCTCAGGAGCACCTTTTGGACACCTTATAAGTGAAGTGTAACAGGTGGAGGGACAGGGCACCCCAAAGGCTCATGAGAAGGGGCAGGAGTCCTCAGAAGAACAGCCAGGAAGCTGGGCTTTTGGAAGAGAGCCCAAGCTTCCCACCTTCCCATCCAGCTCAGAGAGGAGAGAGAATATTGAATAGTAATTGTTTCTGGCATTTATGGAGAGCCTCTGGTTTGCCAGGCCCTGTTTCAAGCACATAACATCAATTTGCTCATTAAACCTGCCTCAAGGTAGTTAGTGTCAGTTTTCCCCAATAGCACAGAGGAGAATGGTGAGTATAGAGAGGGAGACACTCTTCCTAAGGCCACCCAGCAAGAGAAGGACATGGCCTGATGCAGGCTGACTTCCTGATAGCTGCCTTTTCAGTTGCCTTTCACCAAAGAGCCTCTTTTCCACCTTCATCCCTGAGAGCTATGGCAAAAGGCCTGACAGTCAAATTTCAAGTCCCTTGCTCAGCTGAGAAAACCAGGGACAGTCCTGAGAAAGGTGGACACAGTGGTGTTGGCTGTGGAGCCCTGCAAACAAGGAGCCCTTGCTGGGCTCCCGATGACCCATGCAGGGCTGGGACAGGGCACATTCACCCTTCACAGCCACCCTGTGAGGGCAGCATTTCTGGCTCCACTCAGAGAAGGAAATTGACCCAAAGAGGCCAGTTAGCACGCAGGTCTCCGGCTCCAGATAGCTTCAGCCCAGGGCCGTCTGAGCCCTCAGCTTTGTGCAAGGTGCATGCTTGGTCCCTGGGTGGGAAAAAGTTTCCTGGCTAGGAACTTGACCTTCCTGGAGACCACATCCTCTTTGGACCTCAGTTTCCCCGTCCATGACATGAAGAGGGGCCCCTAAGCCTCCCAGCTTCGTTGTTGCCCTTGATTGGCTCAGTGTTCTTGAGGCTTGGCAGGCAAGGCCAGTCTTTGCCAGCCCCACACCGCCCTTCACTTCCACCCGTGTATATCAGGGGCTTCCTCCAGGAGGCGCTGCTCCAAGGCCAGTGCCTGGGCACAGGCTCCGGACCCACAAGGGGCTGTTGCTGTTCCATTTTCCTCCTTCCTTTTCTTCCTTCCCTCCTGGGGTGGGAATGACTTTCTGAGTCTTGGGCCTGGGAGCTCAAAGGACAGAGCTGCTGAAGGCTGCAGTGGCCAAAAGGAAGACTCCCAGAGAAGGTTTGGAGCTCACGTTGAAGACTAGATGAGACACCCCCAGCCTGCCAATGGGTGGCAGACTTGAGGAAGGCCTGCAGATGAGCTGCCTTGGAGACTGGAGAAGGATGAGGTGCTGTCCCTGCTGCCCTACAGGACCTCACATCTCCCCACCCTCAGGAGCCTGGAGTTTCCTCCCAGTAGCCCTTGCTTTTTTCCTGCTTCTCAGAGAATTCTGGAAGATCAGGATCTCAGGCCCTGCAAATCTGTCTCCAGCATGCCCCCCCCACCCCCCGCCCCTCAGGGAACCTAGCAGGCCTCAGCTTTGATGCGGCCACCTCAAGACTGAGGTGTCAATGGGCCCTCTATATGGCCAGCGGGCCGGCTGGAGGCTGGGGCTGCCGTAGTGGGTGCGGTGAGGCCCAGACACACAGTCCTGCTGTGTGCGGCTGGCTCAAGTCCGTCCAGACCCTGCAGGCCATGGGGGGCTCCCAGGGATGCCCTTCCAGGCACTTTGGACAGGCCGGGTGGTCTGAGGAGATGGGTGTGAGCAGGGCGGCCTCAGAAGCCGCCGTCAAAGAGGCCTGGCCAACGTGGCGCCAGGCAAGCACCATAGAGGGCACAGCATGGCTGGCGATCAATCCCTTCCTTGGGCTTCCTGGGGAGGAGGGGCTCTGGGGCTCACACTCAGGGCCACCAGCCATCTCAGGGCTTCCTGAGACTTGGGTTGGGGCTAAACTCCAGCGAGTCCCCTGTTGTTGGCCACAGCCTAGACATGGGATCTGACCTCTATGATCTGAGCAGCTTCCTCCCTGTCTGTCCAGCGACGTCCAGGTCAGACCATCTTGGCTGGACCTACTCATATCCACTGGGTCTACACAGTGTGCTGCATGCCTGAGTGTCCATGTTCCATTTCTTGGTGGTGTCTTTGAGGCAGGGCTGCTGGCCAAACCCAACCTCTGCAGAGAGGGTCTCCACTGCTTACCCCCAGGCCCCTGGGTCCCCACCTACACTACCTGCCTGCTTTCTGGGATGGGGCAGAGCCGGCTCGTGGTGGCCCAGGCACTCTGCTCCTTCTCTGACATCTCCTTAACCTTTCAGACTCAGTTCAAATGCCACAACCCCAGCTCACATGTCCTGTCTTCTCCTTGGTGACATCATCCCCCCTCTTTTGCTCTAGGAAGACGCTGAGGTAGCCCAAGTTCAGTGCCCGTGCTAGGGACCCACCCCAGAGATATAGAAGCCCACAGAGGCCTGGGCCAGTCCCCCTCTCTGACTCACTCAGAACACCTCTCCACAGGTGGGAGTCCTCCCATCTCTCGCCCTTCCAGACTGCGAGCTCCAGGACCACCCTCCTGACCTGTCTCCCTGACCTGCACTCCAGCCCAAGGCTGGGCCCTTGCCAATTAAAAGGAGGAAAGTGCTCGTTGGGCGGTTGCTTGCTGCCAGGCACCCTGCTCACAGAGTTCTGTCAATAACCCCATCTGTTTGAGGTAACCATGGTTGCTTACAGATGAGTAAACTGAGGCACAGAGCTGTGAGGTGACTTGCCTCAGGTGAGGTAGGAAAGGGCAGACTTGGGGCTTGAACTGACAGCATCTGCTTCCAGAGCCCAAGCCTAACCTTTTGTGGAATCACCAAAATCGATACACAGGAGGAAAGCTTTGCCTCCAGGGCCATTGTCCATGATTGACAAGTGGGGAAACTGAGCCCAGGAAGAGGAAAGGATATGCTCCCAAATGAGTCACAGCCACAAAGGTCTTGGCTTCCCTGTTTGTCAAATAGGAAGACTGAATCCGCTTGTTCTCCTCAGAGGCCTGGTGGCCCCTTGTTCCCTCCTTCCACCCCTTTCCTGGGCCGTGCTAGCCTGTGTGGCTCTGGGTTAAACCTCGCCTCCCCCATCTCCTTGTCCTCCTCCCTCTGCTGCGGAGTGGGAAGCAAATGACCCCTCTGGGCTCTTCCTAAGCCTCTGACCTCCACAGTGAAGTAGGGAGCCCCTGTCTGGCGAGGACCAGCTTGGGAAAGGCCCATCCCAGGCTCCCACAGGCTCCTTGGCATGTAGGGCTGGGCCACCTCTAGGAACATCCAATCCCTTATATATCAAGGCCTTCTTACCAGCTGATCCAGAGAAGCCAGGTGACTTGAATGGAGTCACACAGAACGTGGGCACCATAGCCTGGTGCCCAGACCCAAACCTAAGAGAATGCAGTTCCACAGCCTGAGGTGGGCATCGTCGGGAACGCAGGGTTTAACAGCTCTCAGGACAGTGGTTTTGGGCCCCACTGGCTTGTCACACCTTGGTCCGGGCCTGGGGTGGGGCAGCATTTACAGGAGGCAGGAGGGAGGAAGAGGTGGCTGTGGGGGACACAGGGAGGGCCTCCCCCTTTACGTTAAAAGCCAACGGTGCTAGAGCCCTGAGTAAGAGCACGAGAACACAGCAGACCCGGAACTGTTGACCTGCCAAGCCTTTAGGGGGTCCATGAACATGGGCTGGAAATAATGACGTTTTTCCTCTCACCAACCTTTAACTGAAATGTAGCCCTTTTTTCCACCATGTTTGTGTCAGCAGTGGAAATCGTACATATTTCTTGGTCTCAGGTCTTCACAGATTATCCTGAAATATTGGTTTCCTCATTTCCTTAGAGGTCTTGCTGCTGTCACTTCCCACAGAGGCAATGGTCACCTCCCTGTAGACTTGCCTTTTTAGCTGGATAATTGTGTTGCCAGAGATTCAGTTTTGTTCCTAGTCCTTTGGATTTGGGTTGATGCCTTTAAAAATGTCATCTGAGGGGCTGGGGAGATAGCTCAGTAGAATAAGTGCTTGCCTGGCAAGTGCAAAGGCCTGAGTTCAATCCCCAGTTCCACCAAAAACAAAACAAAACAAACAAACAAACAAACAAAAATGTCATCTGAGGGGCTGGGGAGATAGCTCAGCAGCTTAAGCGCCTGCCTATCAAGCACAAGGTCCTGAGTTCTATCCCCAGTACCAAAAAAAAAAAAAAAAAAAAAAAAAAAAAAAGTCATCTGAGATGGCACCCATGAGCTCCTTGAGACTCCGGTAAGGTTGGTGGCTACACACAGGTTAATGGCCGTGTCTATAGGGCAGCATGGAGTCAGAACCCCATAGTGAGCACCCAGAGACTGGGCCTCTATGGGACAGCATGGGCAACTGGAGGTTCTGGGGACAGGATTTGGGAGACAGAGCCCCCACCCAGCCTGGGCAGAGCTTCCCCAGGGAATCACTGGGCCCCAGGGCCCAGGCCACTATGTCGCCAAAAGATCAGCCCACTCTGCCCCGGCACACACCGGACAAGAGCTGCCTCTGTGTGTGTGTGTGTGTGTGTGTGTGTGTGTGTGTGTGTGTGTGTGTGTGTCCCGGCTTTTCGGCTTCCTTCTTGCCGTCAGCTGCCACCTCCTCAGCTCTACATCAGGAACCCATCCTGGGCAGGCTGGTGTTTTAGCCCTGTCTCCCTAGGTTCCATTGTTTTAAGCCCTACATTTCTCCATCTTGCTCACGGAGGAAGAAATACAGATTACAAAGGCCCAGCAAATGGTTTTTATAAACTCTTATTTTCTTGCCACAGAACTGCCTTTAATTAGCTTTTAGGACTACAAAGGGCACCCGTTCTAATAGCAGCCGCTTGGAGGAAGGAGCCCCCAGTAAGGAAGGAGCCCCAGCGCAGTGCTTGGCAACCAACCTGGGCTGCTGATTGTCACCAGCCACGGCCAGGTTTGGCACGAGCGTCCTGCTGCGGGGGGCACAGGCGCTTCTCCCCACACTCCTCTGGTCTGAGCACACAGCCTGTCTCAGCCTCCCCAAGGAGAAGGATGGCCCACTCCCAGACGAGCCTCTGTTCACAAGCACCCAAATGTGCCTGGGCCCCCCCAGCCAGCCACCCAGGCACTTGCTGAGTCCCTGCTAGGTAGCAGCCAGCCAGGCAGATGCACAGAAAGACAGATAGACAATCGGACTGACTTCTGCACCTCAGATGACCATCTTGGCTCCAATTGGTGGTCCAAGAGACAGGACCACCCCCAAACCCTGGAGGTCTAGTTGCACTCAGACCCTGTTCTAGAGAACTGGTCCCTTGAGTATTCCAGAGCCACTGCCCCCCATGCAGAGTCCTCCGGACAGAGTCTCAGCCTCAGACAGTGAATGCCACAGCCGGCGGGGACTCCGATGGGAGCACAGGGAGGTTAAATAACTTGCCTAACATCACTCAGCAAAGTAGCCACCGAGCTGTGGGACCCAAGCTCAGGGACTTGGGGACCCCTAAGGTCAGGTGCCAGCGTCCCATCTGGGCTTCTGTAAGGCAGGAGGAAGGCAGCAAGTTGGGTGTTTGAATGCAGGGCAAGTCCTAAGGGTCACACAGAGAGTGGAACGTGTCAACCAGAAGTCCCAAGAGGGGTATCCCGGACTTCATCCTTGCTCAGGGACACAGCCCAGAGCTCTGGATGTCTCCAGAGCATGAAGAGAGGCAGAAGATGTCCAGAAATGCTTTCTTTTCCCCAGATCAGTCTGGTCAATGCACTTTCCAGGCAGATACAGCCTCAGGGCAGCCCCAGTTCTCCCCAAAGCCTGTGGCCCTCCACCTCCTTCAGCTTCCTTTGTCCCCAGAGATTACATGGAAAACAAGGGCCACAATCTAAGGCCCAGCCCCGGGCCCTCTCCTGCCTCCAGCAGCTTCTAGAATCTGGCCAGCCCGTGTTGGCCCCTGCCTGGGCCACGGGTCCAAGTTCTGGCCAACTGGACACTGAGGTTTCAGGGCACGGGAGGAAGACCCATTTGTGGCATAGGAAACTGCACCTCCCCTGTCCTTCCCACCTTGAGACCCTCCGAGGTCTGGCCCTGAGGTCTTACGGTATCTGCTGCCCTGTCACACACTGTTCCCACCAGTGGAGGGTGAGGTCCCACAGCAATGTTCCACATCGGGAGACCGCGGAGGCCACCAACCCTCCTTCCCCCCGCAGGCTGTCCGCGGCCATCAGATTTAGGTAACCAGACTGTGAGCTTGAGGCCAGTCGGGGCGGGCAGTGGAGCGACGTGGTGGAGGCCTGGCCACAGCTCCCCACCCGAAAAGGCCAGCCCAGGGCCCTGGGCAATTGTTACTCACCACGGATGAAGGTCGGCGAGTAGGTCGGAAAGGAATCGAAGACGCTGTTCGAAGCCATGGCCCACGCTGAGGAAGGCGAGAATTCGGCCCTTGGGAGGAGGTTGGATTGGATGGCCTTGGTTGGCTGTTTTTTTTTTTTTTTTCTAGCTACTTTAGAAATTAGAAGTGAATGGGTGGGGGTGTTGGTTTTTGTTTGTTTTTTGTTTTGTCCTTTCCCCCCCTACTGCTACGAAAAAGAAAAAAAGGAAAGAACGCGAGAGTGTGTGAGTGAGCGAGTAAAAAAAATCCCCAAGGAAAGTAAGTTTCTGTTTGTACCCAAGAATTCGGATTCCCGGTCCCACAGGAATGTCTAGCCACAAATTTTCAACAGCAGCATACGCAGAGTGTATCATTAGATGGCAGAAGGGCTCTCGGCAGCCAGGGTGGAGGAGCTGGCGGCTGCGGCAGTGCAGGGAGGCCCGCACCGCACCCGCGTCGCGGGAATGAATGAATGAGACTCACCCTCCACCGAGCCCAGGCTGCAGTGGGTGCGAGGGTGGCCGGGGGTGGGGACCAGCGGGAGCCAACCAGCTCCTGAGCAGGGCCCTGGAGGCGGCTGAGGGCCTGGTCTTGTGGTTCTGTGGTCGAGGGACCAGGCCTTCCCAGTGTCAACCCAACCTCAGCTCACAGGATGCAAGAAGCCAGCTCGCGGCCTGGACCCATTGGCTGGGCCGCAGTCACCTGGGCTGTGATGTCACGGCCTCTTAGAAGATCTTGTGGCTGCCTCTCTCTCTTTTTTGGAAAAAAAAAAAAAAAAAAAAAAAGTCGATGAAGAAAGAAAGAGAGGGGGGAAGAAAAAGGTGATGGTTTTTATTTGTGGGCCCAGCCTCCGCATGCGGCCCAAGAAACAGAACTGAAAGTAGTTGGACAGGCGTTGAGGTGGTGGCTTGGATGCTATGCATAGGGGACACTCCTTGCTAATTTGGGGCAGCACTGGCCAGCAGACCTGCAGGCGCTGGGAGCCCGGGTCTGTCAGCAGGCAGCGGGATTGACACCACGGCCACCAGTCCTAGGCTGCATTCACACCCTTCCATCGGCCCCCAGTGCTGCTACCAGGGAGAGGCGACCTCATGTGGGGCTGGGTGGCACTTCAGGAGCTTTTATGGGAGTCGGGATTACAGGCAAATGGAAAACACATGAAGCCGCCGTGGCTGCCCACGAGGAGAAAGGCCTGCCTGGGGAAAGCGGGGGCATGACTGTGCCAAGAGGCCCCCTGCAGAGCCCCGCCCGAGCCCATCGCCCGGGTCCTTGCCCATCCTGCCCACCTGGGCACCCCCTGCAGTCTCTGCTGCAGCTGACGCTTGGAGCGTTCTGCCTTCAAGCCTGTGCTTTTGCTGTCCTTCCGCTCGCTGGACCCTTCATTAGTGCCCTGTGGAATCGCTCACATCCCAAAGAGTCAAAGCTCAGAGGAGCCCAAAAGCACAAAAGACACAAGAGATAACTCAGTGCTATACTTCTAGGTTCCTAGAAGCCAGGTCAGGCTTGGGGGTGGGGGTCAGAGGAGGGTGTTTCTCTACATTTCCCCTTGTGAGCTCTACTCTCCCATTTCACAGGACAGACCGTGGAGGCCCAGGGTGACAGAGCCAGAATGCCTATGGTCACGTAGAATTCTGGAATAGAATTAGAACTTCAACCTTTCACTCACTTGCCTGGGCCTCAGCTGTGACACCATAGTGCCCTTAAAATAAGTCCTGAGACCTCAGAAAGACCTTTTGCAGTCCCAGGGAGGCTAGGGTAGGGGCCAGAACCAGCTGTGGACTCACAGTGGCCTCTGTAGGCCAACACAGAGCACAGTGGCGTTGTGGGGAGGAGGGCCTCGTCCAAGGCCAGGGAGAATGATTTCAGGATTCCTGCCCTAAACACTGAGCTCCCTGGTGGAAGAAGTGGGTGAGTTCATGCTTCGAGACCTTGGGGCCAGCCCCTTTTGGACCTCAGTTTTCTTTCCTGTAAAATGAGGCTGATACTTTTGTCGGGGGGAAGGAGGGGGACAAAGGACGTGGCACATGGTTTCCTTGGCTGAGCCTGTGACGCAGTCTGGGCCCCATTATGAGTAAGCTCAGGTGTGGAGCCAACAGAGTCATGCAGGGAGGATAGCCTGCCCCGCCCCACCCACCCAGGGAGCCCATCCCTTGGACTGGCCCAGACAGTGGCCAGGGTCAGCGGCACAGGTGCAGCCTATCAGGGGCCGTGGCCTCCCTCTTGGGTCAGAGGCATTTTGGAGTCTGCTGCATTGCAAAACAGGCCAGAGAATGATGTAATGGGGAAGACCCTCCTTTTCTAGAAATGAAACAGGGGCCCCCAGGGGAACCGAGACTCATCCCAGCTCCCCCCGTGAGTCAGTGGGACTTGGTGTCCTGCTCCCAGCCTAGGGGCCGTTTCCATTCTGCCAACACCACCCCCAGTCTCCCACACAGTGCCCTACGTGCTTTGCTAGGTTTTTCCACACCTTCGTGGGCCCCCCTAAATCATGATTACTTGGCTACCTAAGGGGCTTCCCCTCCCCGGAGACTGAGTCTGGGCACAGGAACAGGAGAGAGCCGGGGCGGCTGCATCGGGTACAGTGGTGTCTATGTGCCCCATGGCCGCCAGTGCATTCTCAGGAAGAGCTGCAATTGCTCAGAATGCCAAGCTTGGCTATTGTCCTCTGGCATCTTACAGTCTCCACCTGTCCCCTCATAAGCAGGTGCCGGACTTTGGAAAAATCCCTGAGGCTTGACTTTGGTTCTAATGGACCATGAAATTATGGGCAAGAGGATTTACTCTTCTGAGCCTCATTTTTCTGGACTGTGAAATGGGTTCAAGTGCAATACTTACCCCACAAAGTCATAAAGAGGATTAAGTGAGAAAATAATTGTGAGTATACTTGGCTCATTGTAGACGCTCAGTTCCTGGGGTTCCTCTTCCTTCCCCTCCTGCCTGCATTTTCTTTTGTGCAGCAGGCAGTCAATTGTTTCATCGGAAACAATTAGATCAGTTTAATGGAAAACATCAGTTAAAGAAGGGAATCATAAAATCTAAAAATAAAAGAGATTCATAAACACAGTATCATAAACTATAACTTTAAACCGACAGATGTGCATAAATCATCTTCTTCTTCGTCTTCTGAAAGAAGCCAGACTAGGAGGTCTTGCCTACAATATCCCCCTGGGAGTTCCTCTAAGGTGGAACATGAATGTGAAGATGTCTCCAGTGATCGGCTTGTTCTAGCATCTTGATTGTACTATTTTCCTCCAAACTTTCACACGCTCCACCCATCTCTGATTGGATAACTTTATTTCATTTTTTTTTAAATTAAAAAAAAAAATTTGTTAGGGCTGGCCAAATAGCTCAGCAGATTAAAGTGCCTGCAAGGGCCAAGGGTTCAATCCCTGTGCCTGCTGTGCTGGCCCCGCCCCCGGGGGCATGCTGAGACAGTGATTGAGACTGGGTGTGGTAGCACGTCGGTAATTCCAGCACTTGGGAGGCTGTAAACAGGAAAATCACTATGAGTCCGATGTGGTAGTGAGACCCTGAACACCCTGTAGACCCTTCCCTAAAAATACAGAAAAGAAAATATTTTATTTATTTTTTTGGTACAGGGTCTCCCTATGTAGTTCAGCCTTGTAGTGATCTTCCTGTCTCAGTCTCCCCAGTGCTGGGATTACAGGCATGAGCCACCATGCTTGATTTTGGTGGTGGGCACAGTGCACCCGTGGTTCTGGGGCCAGCACAGCATGCGGTACAGGGGATGAAGCGCAGGTCCTTGCACTTGGCAGGCAGATGCTTAGGCTGCTGAGCTATCTCCCAGCCCAAGGATAATTTTATTTTTTAAAGTGATTTACTTCGCCAAGTCCTTCCAAAGCATTCAACCTCATTTTCATAAAAACAGACTTTGCTGTCCAGTCTCATGCCACCGAGAGGGCATCACCCTTAGCTGGAGTCCAAGCCAGGGAGACAGGAGGAGGCTGGGAAACAGGTTCGAGATCAATGGCTCACAGGGGACCGGATAACTGTGAAGCCGAACAGAGCCCCCAGATTGGCCACGACAGGAAGCCGCTGTCACCCTTGGGGAAGAAGACAAAGCAGAGGTGGTTAAGAGGGCCCCTCCAGAGGAAGCAGGTCCACTAGGTCTAGCATTTGCAGAGGAGACTCGGCCAGTCTGGAGATGTCACTTGAGATAAAGACCACAGCCTGGGCCGGCCCCTTTTTTCCATTTTTCAGTCTCTTCTCTGCGTCTCCCATTGGTCCCAGGTAGGTGGATCCAGCTGGCTAGGAGGTTGGGCGATGCACCCTGGGGACTCAGACCCTTGCTCCATGGGACCAAACCCAGGAAAAGGTGGAACGAAGGCCTGGGACTGGCATCAGAGTCAACAAAGCTCTGTAACCATGGAAATACCGCTGGACCACCTGGGTATGAGCTGGCATTTTGGCCCCACGCTCGGTTGCTGTGACTGGGGAGTTGTGCTGCCAGTCACAAGCCCTGAGTGTCACAGCTTACAGAGGCAGGACAGCCTGCCGCCCAGCATAGCCTCCTCCCCTTTCAGACAGGGAAAGGCCAATCCCAGGAACTGGTCTTGAGTTTCAGCCTCCAGGGGTTAGCACAGCCAGCTTGGACCACACAGGTTCCAGATTTGAGGTGAGCTCCGGTCCAAGAGTTCAAATGCAGGCTTTCTGCCAGCCCACCTGAAGTCTGCTGCCTTCTGTCTGTGGGTGGGGCTTCATTGTTAGGGGTCAGTACAGAGACACCAACGTACCCCAGGTGGTATGTAGGGCCGGGCAGCCCACATAGGGCTTGGGACACACAGGCCACGCAGAGGTACCATGAGCTGAGGACCTCCTAACGTGTGGCATGCCTGTGTGCCACAGCTTTCTACCAGTATCTTCAGTGCCTCTGGGGCACAGAGGACAGTGCTCCACACCTCACAGGCCACATGACCTTCCCTGTACCTTCTAGGGAGCTCTGATGAGGGGAAGGATCTACCCCAGGCCATCCAGCTTGCAGGTGGGGGACACAGGATTTGAACCAGCCTGTCTTCCACCTGCTTTCTGGCTCCTCTCCCCTCCCCACAGCCTCCTGTGTCCACCTCCTAGCCTGAATCCTGCTCTGGAGCTCCCTTTGCTGGGTCCTGCACTGCTGTGTTAGTGTAGCTGTACTGTTACCTCATAAACCACATGGCTAGTGGCACCGAGGATTTCTTTTCCAGGGACCCCAATAGCTTCACTCACTGCCCTTCCTCCAGCCTATAGTCTTACCTGCGGCGCACGTTTTGGCCCGATGTCCCCAAGTTAAAGGCAGATGGAACAAACTGGAGGAGTAGTCCCCTGGGGATCCATCGCACTCCCCTGGGCTGGGCCTGCCACCCTCTCCCTGTTTCTACCTGGTGCCCCCAAGCGGGAGGTAGGAAGAGTAGCAAACACACTGAACAAGAAAGGTTCAACTATGGGTCTGCCACTGCCACTTCCACTGTGTCCCCAAGTTACCCCATGGCTCCCCTTCTCTCTCTGAAGTCCCTGTGAAGAAGATGCTGGGACCCTGGCACTGCTTAAGCCAGGAGCTGTGAAGGAGGGTTGTGGGGGCACTCCACTGTCTCACCTTCAAAGTGGGGGCAATCTGACTCAGCTGCCCACCTTCTCCCAGGCTGGTAAGGAGAGAAAAGGACTCCCCAGAAGAGGACATGGTAGAGACAGGCCAGGTTGCAGTTCCGATCTGAGTGTTGTATAGCCAGTAGCCTGGGAGCCATGGGCAATGTTGTGTACAGAGTGTGTGTGTGTGTGTGTGTGTGTGTGTGTGTGTAGGATTCTAAGATCCTCCTCTCCTTTGTTCTACTGAAGAAACCTAGGCTCAGAGAAGTAAAGGAGCCTGTCTGAGGGTGCACAGCGGGGAGGGGGTAGGGTTGGTGTCTAAACCCTCTCTGCTGGAATCCCCAAAGCTGTTGCTAGAGGCTTCCATGTCAAGCCCGCTTCTCACTCCACTCGCAAGCCCTGTGCCTTTGCTTAAGGGCCTGGGCCCCCAGAGAAGCTGGCATTAGCCTGTCATTTTAAAAAATGGCTTGGTCTTAATGTGTTCCTCCTGGTCTCTCTCCCTCTCCTTCTCTTTCAATCATAACGAGTCTGCTTGCAGGGGTGTGCTGGCCAGCAAATTTGCTGACCCAGGCAGAAGGAAGGGGGTGTCATTATGTGGTTGGGAAATGGTGGGGCATTTCATATGCCACCGATCCAGCATCCCAGGAATTCCGGCGGCCCTCCAGGAAATGAGAGGATTAGCTGTCATCCAGCGCTGTGGTCTGTGCTCTCGTGTGCTCTCTCCTGACCTAACTTCACGGGTGCTTGGAGCACCTAAAAGCATTACTGTTGGGCACCATAAGGCGAGGAGCAGCTCAAGGTGAGGGACTACGTGGCTTCAGTCTAGAAGCTGAGGCTGACATCTGGGGGAGCCTAGCAGAGAGAGAGAGAGGCAGGGACTCTCCCTAGGCCACGCAGCTAAGGCCAAAGTCATCTGATTGGTGGCTCAGTTTGTTTTCTGTGACATCAGGCTCTGGGGGTGACCTGCAGTGTGCAATCAGACAAGCTCTCTCCCCTCATCCTGCATTTTCTCATTCAGAAAAGGATGGATGAATCCATTGTCACAGTCTGGGCTGCCCCAAAGGCAGACCTTGACCCTCAGCAGGACAGGGAGGGGAGGGGACTGTCCTCTCTTACTTTGACCAGAAAAACCTACTTTATGTATCTTTTCAGTTTAATTTTAGCTTTTATTTTTTCCAAGTTATACGTGCTTGTAATTTAAGAATCAAATATTCCTATAAGGCTCATCTTCCTGTACCTAGAGAAATTGGCTTTCAACTCCTTTACCCTTTCTGTTTGTCTTTCCTTATTTTTCTACATAACTCATTTTCCAAGCTCAACATCACTTTTCCCCACGAGGACTTATCCAGTGAGGCTCCTTCTCTGGCCCCTCCTTTCCAGGCACCACCCTCCCCTCCCTGGATGTCACCATCCTGGTAGGTTTCCTGTCAGAGTTTTCTTTCTCACATCTGAGCCAGATTAGGGTTCAGATTTTGTTGTTTTCTTTGCACTTTCATTTTCTCTGGAGTTGTTCAGCTTTTCATTTGCATAGTTTTCTGTGTACTTCCCCAAACTCTCTGCGATCACCTAAATCCTCTATTAAGAATTAGAGTAACAGCACATCTCTACCCAGTCTGGCCTCTGATGACCTCATCTGTCTTGGCTGCTCTGCAGGTGTACTCATTGGTGAACCTAAGCGCAATCTCTCTCTGTGCTCACCTGGGATTTGCTTTGCCTTCCTCACACGGGGGTCTCTGCTTTCTGGATCTTTTCTCTTTCTTAGTTTACTCGCATAGTGGTGCAGCACATCTTCTACCAGCTTCCTCAGAAAGAGTCCATGGGAGGCTGATTTACACATAGGTTGTGGATAGTTTGGCTGGATATAGAAACCTTGGTTGAAAAACTTTCCCTCAGATTTCAAAGGCATTTCATTGCCTCTGCTGTTGATGATTCTGAAGGTGTTCTGATTTTTTTTACTATTTGAAAATAGTCTATTTTTTGTCTCTGAAAGTGAGGATATTTTCTGTGTCTCAAGTGAAATTCTATAATGAGATATTTTAGTGTGGTTCCATTTTCTCTATTATCCTAAGACATTAAATTCGTCCTTTTTTGATCTGGATATGTTTAGTAATCAATCCTGGATCATTTTCGTGATCATTTCTTTGATCATTTTCTCTCCTTTTCACTCTTCTCTCTTTGGAATCTAAAGAATTCAAAAATTCTTACCTGTTTTTGTTTGCTTGGTTTGATTTTTGAGTACTGGGGATTGAAACCAGGGTCTCTTGAGTAACATCTCCAACCCTTTTTATATTTTATTTTGAGACAAGATCTCACTGGGTCACTAAGTGGCCCAGGCTGAGCTTGAACTTGTGATCCTCTTTGCCCCAGCATTCTAAAGTGCTGGGATTATAAGTGAGCCACCACCTCCAGCCCTGTCCTTCTTTTTTTAATCTCTGTGTTTTTATAGTTGGTGTATGAGAGTATGTACATGTGTATTATGACAATGTTTTTTCTTGAATTTTTTTGAAACTCTTGAGCTTCTCATTTTTGTTACAATTTAAATTTCTGCTTTCTAATTATACATTTTGCAACTTGCTGTACTTAGCACACACCAGCAGCACCTTCTTTTACCTCTCTGAGAGTATCACTTAGAAACAATAAAAGCTTTTACCAAAGGTTTCATCTTCCAGAATATCTGTTTCCTTCACGTTATTTTGTTCCTCTTTGTTACATCTTTCCTGGTCAAAGCTTTCTTCCTATGACTTCTGACCTCTGGGGGGTGTCCTACGTAATAGTGAGCTCCTGACTCTAAGTGGCAGTGCTGGGTACTTGTGTGGGGCTGTCTGTCTCTGAACTTTACAGACGGGGTGGCCTGGCTGGGTCATTACCTTGGTTAGTATCTCCAGATCTTTTATCGAAGTCAGCTTGGATCCCTAGGGTAGACTCTTGCTACCTGGACTATTTTACTCAGGGGAGGAAGAAGATCTGGAGGTCCGACTGCCCCCTGAACAGATTCCAAATAGTGCTTCCCTTCTCAGCCCTCCTCTGCCTGCTCCAGCTAGAGCTGTGTGCTCCCAGCCGCCCTGGCTTTGGAGGCTGCTGCCCCAGGCGCTGGACTGACTCAGGCTCCTGCTGTGTATGAGGGATTCAGTCCGGGTCTGCCAACCCGGTGGCCCCTTGCACAGCTCCCTGCCAGTCCCTACACTTGGTTGCTGTTATCTTTGCTCCTCTTAGTCTTGACTTGATAGATTTTTGCTAAAGCAAAGCTAACAAAAAAAAAAAACACTACCACCTTCCAACAACAACCCTTCCTAGTAGGAAGCAGAGAGGAATGTGTGCATTCTGTCCCAGCTTTTGGTTTTCTAGATTGTGGGAAAGACAAAGATTCCAAGCATATCATGCTTATCCGGGGCAGTCTCCATTTGTAGAAGATGCTAAGCCTGCCCTAATTAATTTCTACATAGGATTAATGTGTCAATTCAATCCCAATAAAATGCTCAACAGGATTTTTTTCTTTCTCTATTTTATATTTTTAAA
>NW_004524668.1:1097550-1123887 GCF_000260255.1 Octodon degus | reverse complement strand
CAAGTAGGTACTTTAGACCACTGAGCCATCTCTCCAGCCCAGAAAAATATTTCTGAAATGAATACATAGCATAAGATTAATAATAGATTGCAAATTGTAAGAAAATTATTTACAAGCTTGAATGAATATAACAATAAAAATTGTCTTAAATAAACATGAAGAAGAAAGAGTTTACACATCAGTGTTATAATAGTTCACTCTGTGCCAAAATTAAGAAACTTATATTCACATAAATAGAATTCTCAAAGTAGAAGGAGGCAGGCAATAATTTATTTGTTTATTTATTTTTGCAGAACCGGGGATTGAACTCAGGCCCTTGTGCTTGCCAGGGAAGCGCTTATTCCACTGAGCCATCTCCCCAGTCCCAGGCAATAAATATTTAAAAATTTAAAATTTGGGAATTTAGTTAAAATTATGGCACCACATTTCCAAGAAAAATGAACCTTTTGCACAAGAAATATGAATACAATCATACCAAGATACACAAAAATGAAATTGTCCAAAAGCTAATTGTAGGGGCCAGGGAGATGGCTCAGTAGAATAACTGCTTCCCTGGCAATCACAAGGGCCTGACTTCAAGCCCCAGTTCTGCCAAAAAACCAAAACAAAATGAAACAAAACAAAACTAATTGTAAAGAAAAAAAATCATTAAAGCATATACACACAAAAAATATTAGCTATGGAAGAACAAAATTAAACAGCATCTTATTCCACATTTAAAAAAAAAGAGCAGGTAGTTAAGAAACTAGACTTATTTATTCCAAGGACTGAAAAAAAATCTGTCCTCATTGAGTTTTATACTTAGCAAACATATCTTTGAAAACTAAAAGTAAAATATTTTCCAGTTATACAAACTTGAAATATTCTAATATCTCCAGATGTAGCACTGGGAAATAACAAAGACCATAATCCAGAAGATAAGAGAAGTTTCTGGATGGTCTTGGCTAATAAATAAAGAGCCCTCAAAATGGTAGTTATGCAGGACTATGTAAAATATAATTGTATTAGATGAACCCATTTAAAAGATCATTGATTTCCACAAACAGTATCTTATATCAGGTTATATACATATTTTTTCATATATATATATATGTGTGTGTGTGTGTGTGTGTATGTGTGTAAAAGACAAGGAAGAACTAATATAAAATCAATGGAAAATGGAAATACACTTTTTATTTTTTTTTGTGTAACCGGGGATTGAACTCAGGTCCTTGCACTTGCCAGGGAAGCACTTATTCTACTGAGCCATCTCCCATGCTGGAAATAGACTTTTTAAAGTTTCTAATACTAGGAGAAAATATCATACCATGTCTTATAGTAGATTGTAAGTCAAAGAAACGTGCAAATCATAAAACAAAAGTTAAAAAACAATATTCAGAAAATTAATATTAATTAAAAATTAAACATTTCAAAATAATATTTAAAAATTAAAATTGTGAGTCCAAGAGGCCAGAATGTAGTGTATCATATGTATGAACCTGTGATCAATTCAGAGTACTCACATAGTATTTGATTAGGTTAATATAGACAAAGATATCCACGAAGAAAAAGTTTTCATGAAACTAAAGAATTACAAAGAATAAAACATAACAAAAATACTGGAATGGCAAGTATATGAAGAGCACTTCTAACAGTTTGGGGATAAGATATTGCACAAAGTTCTAGTATGCGGTGGACGTGGACAGTGTCCTTGATACTTACTGATGGCCAGGTGTCACTTGTGGTACTGAGCTACTGCTATCTCCTTGATATCCACCCAGTAGACCTGAACAGAATCATGACCTATAGGATGCAGGAGAAGTCATTTGTACTTTTTTTTTTTTTGGTGGAACCGGGGATTGAACTCAGGCCCTTGCACTTGCCAGGGAAGCGCTTATTCCACTGAGCCATCTCCCTTAAAATCTGATTTTACTTTGCTTTTTTTTTTTTGGTTGGCTTCGAATGCCTTCAGGACAGGTTTGGCTGGCTTGAGTTCCGGGACTGAACTACAGCAACCTGAGGCTGATGGCTTTGTTGAAGCAGCCACTTAAAGAACTGAGCTAAGGGTCGGGCCCCCCAGTCATTTGTAGAGTATGCTGATGGAAATATTTTGCTGCTGTATACAAAAGAATAATTGAAAGACTGCTGTTATATACTCTCTTTTTCTCCTGTGTTTAATTGTTTGTCCTATTTGATGGGTTCTTTCTATTCTCATTCATGAAGTTGTGGTCATTTTGATTCCTCTCTAGAATATCTTTTAGTTGTCTGGGTAGGGTTGGCTTTGTTGTTATGAAATTCTTTAGTTGTTCTTTGTCATGGAAGTATTTTACTTCTCCATTAAACTTAAAAGAGAGTTTTTCAGGGTATATCAGTCTGGGTTAGAATTTGTTTTCTTGCAAGACTTGTAGTACTTTGCTCCATGCTCTTCTTGACTTGATGGTTTGTGAAGAGAAATCTGCCTTTATTCTGATGGGTTTTCCTTTAAATGTGATCTGTTGTTGTTTTTCCCCTCTAGTGGCTTTCAGTATACTGTTTCTGTGCTGAATTTCTGGGATCTTGACTATTATATGTCTGGGTGTGGTTTTAATTGGGTTGATGTTATTTGGAGTTCTATATGCTTAGGTTATCTGAATGTCAGATTGTTTCCCCATATTTGGGAAGTTTTCTGCAATTACTTGCAAGAGGAGCAAAGATGAGCACAGAGCACCCCTCCTCAGACCCCAGGGCTGGGTACATCATTTCCAGGCAGTGGAGGGGTCTTGGTCCTCAGAGACCAGAGTCTAGGGATGAAACAGCAAAGTGCTTGCAGCCAGACCCCACATTCCACATGGTGAGCTGCCGTCTGGGTGTCCCCTTCAGGATCCTGGTGGAGAGAGGATGCTCTCAAAGGGCTTTTTAAAGGACAGTTAGTGACACCGCTCTTGATGAAGGCAGGGACAGGTAGAGGGGCGCGCAAGGGTGATGAGGTACCCAGAGGCCAGTGGCAATGGAAGCCTTGACCTAGCGCAGTGGAAGTGGGATGCGTGGGAAGCCCAGCAGCCAGAGGGCAGGGGCATCTGGCGACACAGGTGACCACCAGCCTCTAAGTACACAGAAAGGGCAGGAGAGGGAGGGGCAGGAGTGATGGTTGAATGGAGAATAACTAGGATGTACGGCCGTCCACAGCCTTCCTCCTGGAGGTGCTGCAGGTAACGTGACACTCCAGCTCTCTGAGTGACTTCTGACTCACTGCCTTCTGTGAACAATGCTGCTGTCCACCACCGCCAAGCTAGAGCCTGGCTCGCCATCCACTCCCTATTATTATTATTATTATTATTATTATTATTATTATGTATTTGTAGTACCGGGTCTGCAGGGTCTCACTACACAGATTGGCCTCCTAGTGATTCTCCTGTTTTCAACCTCCCAAACGCTGGGATTATAGGCACGTCCACCACACCAAGTCTCAGTCACCTTCTTGGCGTACCCTGGGGCAGGGCCAGCACAGCACACCAAGGATCAAACCCGGTCCCCTGTGTCTCCTAAGCAGGCACTTTAATCTGCTGAGCTATCTGGCCAGTCCTCCCCATTATTAGTGAATTAACCCTCAAAATAATGCTCCTACTTCCTTCTCATTCCCTTCTGATGCTGTGGATGGAAACAAGGGCCTCCCGCATGCCAGGCAAAAGTTACACTCCCAGCCTCTGGCTGTCTCTTGCCTGGCAGTGTGGGCAACTCGCTCCGAAGCCCTTTACTGGGTCATGAGGAGTAGGTCCAAACCCACTGCAGCTCTCCGGGGCTCCCTACATTCCACTTCTCCCCGGGGTGTGCGCAGTGTGCATGGTCTTACAAACGGCCTCCCACCTGTGTGACCCATGTAACCTCTGTGGGGGGCTGCCCCTTCCATGCCTCTGAAATGTTTCCTTATCCCTCCGACAGATGTGTGGAAAATTAGGTCACAGGCCACCAAGCTCGTCCTGCCTCAGGCAGGACCTGATGTGATTGCAGGCCTGCTAGGAGGAGCTCGTGTATGAAGGCCCTAAACTGCGTCATACTGAAGAGAAAAGGGAAGACCATATGAAAAGGAAAAGAGGTGTCATACCCCAGGAGCAGAGACCGGAGGGATCTCAGAGGGTCTAGATCAGAAAGCTCAGGGGGAGACAGGAAAGGGGTGTCCTCAGGAGCCCAAGGGTAGGGATGGAAGCGCTGCTGCTGACTTCTTGACCTCAGACTTCAGGCTCCAGCACTGCCTGAGAAGATACTCTTGTAGCTCCTGGCTGGGGTGAGTGTGTGTGTGTGTGTGTGTGTGTGTGCACGCGTGTGTGGTAACTGCCTTGGCAGTTTTGCAAGGGTCACCCACTGTCAGTTGTGCTATGCCTGGGTGACCAGGGTCCAGGACTGGCTGCTTGGTTTCTATTAAAAGGGTCTAGAGGCCAATGAGATAGCTCAGCGGTCTAAAGTGCCTGCTCAGGCAAGCTTAGGGAAGCGCAGGGACCACTGGTTCAATCCCCAGCACCACATGCTGTGCCAGCCCCGCCCCCAGGGCAGGCTGAGCTGGCTACAAACACACACGCACACACACACAAAGGTCTAACGTGAGCCACATTATTGTGTGGTACACTGAGTTGGTTTTTCCAGAATGTTCTGCACAACCTCACTACTCCACCCCAGGCTTCTCCCTTCCTGGTGGCCCTCAAAGGGCCTGGATGCCAGGATTCCCTAGGATCCTGTCTCTGGGACAGAGCCCTCCTTCAAACCAGGAGTTCCTGATTTGCATCAAACCCTCAAAGAGGATTAGGACCCTCCTCAGGCTGGCCTGAGTTTTCAGGGTGGGCTTTCTGGCTTCCACTGCAGGGGGTCAACTCTAGCACACCAGCAGTTAATCTTGCCAGCTCCCAGCTGAGGCCAGGGTGGGCAGGGTGGGCAGGGTGGGGGAAGCGTGCAGGTTAAGATTGCTCAGGGCCTAGAATATAGGATGCCAAACATTACATGGGATATGCTAATAAATTAGACTTACCCTGTTACTCCATGCATTTTTTTGCTTGTTGGTGTTTTTGAGATAGGATCTCACTATGTAGTTCAAGGTAGGCTTGAATTCGCTGTGCAACCCAGGGTGGCCTCCAACTCATGGTAACCCTCCTGCCTCAGCCTCCCCAGCATGGAGATTACAGGTGTGCACCACCGCACCTGGCCAGTGGATGCATTTTGATGTGAAGCATTGTCCTTGTTTGCTCAGTAATTGAAGCAATATATAAGTCAGGACTTGGTGACACTGATGGCTTCAGGACTTGTTGCTCTTTCCAGGCCAAACAATACATTTAGTACTCAGTTGGCCTCCCAGAAGCAGTTGACAACAAGTACCAAGGTACTATCTATCGTGTTCTGTTTATCTGAAATTGAAATGTACCTGGCCAAGTCTGAGGATTTTATCTACCAACCTGACCTGGGCCTGGACCACTGGTGAGTGGGCTTTGAGGGGGCACAGGTTGATTCAGGATTTTTTGTGACCACATTTGTACTTAATAGGACAGCAATGGGGAACCAAAGCAGGGTACTGAGCAGGGGAAGGTCAGCCCTGATTTGAACTGCAGAAAAGTCACTGGGGTTGGAGAAGGGGCTTGGGTGGGACCAGAGCGAGAGACAGCTAGGCTTTGATGATATCAAAGTGGACGCTAAGGGCTGAAACAGGACAGTGGCTTTGTGGAAAGTGGTGAGCTGGGTTGTGTGTGTTGGGTGGGAGGAAGCCAGTGAAACAAGCAGAGACTGGTCCCACGGCTGTGGCCTACACCCTCTGTGGGTGAGGGGTGGTGAACAGCACAGGTGGGAGCTCAGAATAGGTCACAAGGGCTGAGCCCACAGGTGACCAGGGCTGAGCAGCAGAGGTCCCACGGCTATGAGGAGTCTGCATGGCATCTGCAGCCACCTTGATGGTGGGGCAAGGGCAGAGGGCTGTAGGGAGGTGGTGTCAGGTCCTGCCCACTGGCAGTCAGGCGGGAGAGAAGGACAAAAGAATGTCCCTTGAGTCCTGCCAACCCCAGTCCAGACCCAGGTGGCCTTGGAGGGGTAACCTGCTGTAGGAAGAGTGGTGGCTGAGGCCTACAGCTCCAGTGACACAGAGCCCTAGGCCCACGCAGGCAGAGTCTGACTCCAGAAGTCTGGGGCCGTTCGTTGCCTTCTTTGCCTGCCCCAGCATCCTGATGCTCCTCCATCCCAAGGGGCCGCCTGTGTGACTCGGGGCCCATGTGTGACAGCTGAGGACAGGCCCCCGAGGCTACCACAGTCATTCCATCACAGGAGAGCAACCAAGGCTCTCCCCGCACTGCCTGTGCTGCAAGCTCGTGCAGCAGAGAGCTCTCAGCTTGTATGTGGTCGAGGTGTCAGACGGGCTGGCTGCTGCCTGCTTCTTTCCGTGGTTCTCACTGCTCAGCCTGGCTGCCAGGAAGCCTGGAGGAAGGCGTGGGCCGAGCCCACTCATCCATGAAGTCTGGGCTAGGGTAGAAACTTCAGCTCCACGGCAGCCCCAGGGAATGCAAAATACCGGGTCCTCTCTTGGCCTACAGTCTGCCATGGCTCCCTAGGACCCATCACCTCACCTCCACACCCTTCAGCCTGGTATCCAAGGCCCCCTGGGATATCCTCTGCTGCTTCTCCATCTTCTTACACTGGCCAGGCTGGACCATGCTCTGTACCCGTCAACCTGCAGGTCACCTCCTGAGTGCCTTCCTTCCACCTTTGTCTAAATGCAGCTGGGCTTCCACATTCCACCCCAAGCATCTCATTCACTGCTTCCAATCTCTACTTTTTTTCCTGCTGCTTGTAGCTATACTATCACCTCCCAATAGCCTATTTTCTCCCTTCCTGTGTGGCAGGTTGGCAGGGGCAGCAGTAAAGGCTCTTGTCAAATGCTCTACCCAGTTCAGATCCAGCACATGCATGAAGCCTTCACACACAGTGGTGTGGTTCAGTGCTGGGCCTCTGCACTCCGTGTTAGGAAACAGGTACAGAGAGGCTAAGAATGGCCCACAGTCACACAGCCAAGAAGCACAGGGCTGGGATGGACTTGAGCCTTTCTGAATTCAGGATCTGGGACTACCTGACCCTGCTTTGTCCTCCTGCTGGGATGCCCAGGGGTTGTCTATGAAGCTAGGTCCTTCAGTGAATGATGGAAAGGCCCCGGGGTAGGTGGACATTGACTCTGATTTCAACAAAATTAGTTTTTTTCTTCCTCTTTATTATTTCTTTCTTCTATAGTATTCATTCTTCCTGACAAAAGTTTATATTCAGGTTTGACTTAAATTCAGTGGTCTAACCAAGACACTCCATTGCCAGTGTTCCAGGGGGAGTCCTTGAGTGGCAAAGGCTGGGGAAGTGACCTATCCATTTTCTATCTGTGGACTGACTGCATCTGTCATGACCCTTTTGGTTGTCATAGGGGAAAAAAACCCAATTCGATGGGCAAATTTATGTAGGACCTGGTGAGGCCAAAATGCCCAGATGCATGACCAGGTATCAGATCACAGGTTGCTCCAAAGGCAGTTTTTAGATGCAATCAATGTTTCATTCAGTAGACTGCGCAGAGCAGGTGGCCCGCCATGCCATGGGTGGGCCTGATCTAATCAACTGAAGGCCTGGAAGGAGAAAGGAAACACTGAGTCTTCCGAGGAAGAGGGACTTCAACCTGTGGACTTCCTGGGGAGACACGCTATAATGTCACCTCCTCCCTGGGTCTCCAGGCTCAGGCAGTCCTGGAGTGCTCATATGCTCCAGAGCTGATTCCTTAACATACTCTTTTTTGGTTTGTTTTCTGCTGCCTTGGCTTCTTGGATAGGCGCTTTATAAGTGCCCAGAAGTACTAACTTCCTTCTGCAGCTTACTATATCATGGGAAGGAAAATATTTAAAAAAAAAAAATTCCCAAGTGCCAGCGAGATAGCTCAGCAGTCTAAAGCACCTGCTTAGGCAAGCTTAGGCAAAGCTCAGGGTGTGCAGTTCTATCCCTGGCACAGCATGCCACACCAGCCCTGCCCCAGGGTGGGCTGAGCAGGCCAAAAAAAAAAAAAGAAAAGAAAAGAAAAAAAATTGAGCCAACATCCTGGGGCCGACGATCCTTTGCCTGGCTCCGACTACGTGATGACCCAGGGCCAGATGCTGTACCTGTGATCAGGAAGGACTGGGTTGGCTCCCTCCTGAGGGCTCACAGTGGCCTGGTATAGGTACCCTGCAGCTGTCCCTGTGCTTCAATGAGGCTTAGCAAAGGGCACCCTGTGGGGTGGGGCCCCACCCCACAGGGTGGGTGGGGCCAGAGCCAAGCTCAGGATGCCTTTAATTAGTGGAAAACGAAGCCTCCCTGGAGCTGGATCATGACTGTCTCTTCCTTGACCCTTCAGTGGTCCCTCGGGTCTTTTCATTATTGCCCCAACTGATGCATGAATCCTCTCTTGAATTCCCAAGTGGCTTCATACCTCCAGGGACGGGGAGCTCATTACCTGTCAAGGCAACCCACGGTTCTTTGGGCCAACTCTCTGGGAGAAAATCCTCCTTCGTGTCGAGCTGCAGCCTTCCTCTCCTCTGAACCTCTGCTCATCACCCCCAGGTCTGCCCTCTCGTCCTCCCACGTCCTGTCGCAGCCTCGCACCCTGCTGGTCCCATCCCTGCCACACTCTTCCTAGCCAGCTCTGCTATGCGGGGCTTACTGCTCACGCTCTCATTCCTCCTCCTAGGGAAGCACTAGTCACGTGCCCATTTCAGAGCGGCGGAAGCTGAGCCCTTCGAGAAGAAGGTGGCTGCTGAAGGTCATGGGACTAATATGGGCCGAGCAGGAGGCCCGCTCTGACTACAAATCTCAAGTGCTTTGCCCACATGCTACCCCGTCTTCAACTGTTCCTTAGATGACATGGTTTTGAGGACCCCTGCTGTCTCTGAAGCTTTCTTCTGCGCATGGTCCAGGAACAGCAAAGCTTCTCAAGGTAGGGTGCCCAGGACTGAAATGAAATGGCTAGGTTTCTTCTATTCCGCACTGTGGAAATCCCTCGCAAATTGGCTTGATTACTGGTTCAAGTAACTGCAAATGTCAGGGTTATATGGTTTCAGACGTGGCTCGGCCCAGAACCTCAAGCAACATTACCTGGCTCGACTCTTCCCTTCGCTCTGCAGCCCTTCACAAGGTCTTGACCTCCTTTTCTTGCAGGACTTTCAGCAAATGGGATTTTACATTTTATCAGTTCAACTGGTGTGGTGGGGGAAGGGCATTCCCCCTTCCAAACACTCAAGACTGGTTCTCATTGGCTTGGCTGGAGTCATGTGCTCTCTTTCAACCAACGGTGGGATTCTTGATCTCGTGCTCTGATTGGCCAGGCCTGGGTCATGTGCTGAGTTGGGAAAGGTTACCATTCCTGGCGGAACCACGTAGACCAAAGGAGGAGTGGGGTTCTCCAAAAGAGAACGAAGCGCTCTTCTAGAAGCAGTGAGAATGGCAGGGGGCAGGCGGACCTGGGTGCCAATCAGGAGCCAAATCTTCCCTGTTGGTGGTGAGTGGGGCGCGTTCCTTACAGCTGGAAGGCAACGCCCCCTCCATCCTCTGGGTTTCGTACTCTTTAGTGAGGCAACCAAAAATCCGAGAGCCACTTTTGGCAGCCGCGTCACCCGTCAATGTCCATCCAAGCTCTGGCTCCTGGCCCCACACGCTGCAGCTTGGCCGAACCTCTTCCTGCTGCTCTCTGCACCCCAGTCTTGGCACGTGTCCCTCTCATTCCGTCTTGTTACATTCATGTGACAGGTTCATTGCCTGTCTGGGTCACTATCCTGTCTTCAGTACCTGAACAGTGCCCAGCCCATATACTTAGGATCGTTTGTTGAGTGAATAAACGGGACCAAGCTCAGCCAGTAGAGACTCCTTCGCCAAACCCCCTAACCATCCCTACAGGTTACTGTCAGCTTGGTGCCTTCCGGACCAGTTTGGGTCACAGTGAGTGTCAGAACTGAATTGTGTAATCCTCCACCCCCTTTTGAGCCTGTGTCAGGCAGGTGTTAACTTCTTTTTTTTTTTTTTTAACAGATAAAGAACCCAGGGGCTCAGAGAAGTTGTGCAACTTACCCCAGGTCACACAGCCCCAGGTGTAAGGAGCTGAGACACAAACCTGACAGACGGGCCCAGAGCCCGACCCTAGACTGCTGCTGGGGATCACTGTGTGGCAGACACACCCTGAGTGTCCACTGCGGGTCAGGCAGCAAGGCAGGTTTCCAGGGCCCACCTGCTCTCCTTCAGTCTGCAGTAATTCTGCAGGTAGGTGCTAATTCCCTAGGTCACACCAGGAGTGCTTGATGCTGTGCTCCCCGGGCCTTATCCAGCTACCCTGGGCCTAGAGATTGCAGTGGGCTGCTGTCCCAGGTGCTGGGGTGCAGCCTAACAGAATGGCCAGAGCCTCTGCCCTTGCAGAGAGTGGCTGTGGGGAGAGGGGTCAGAAGACCGTAAGCCACAAGGAACAGACACATGTGGGTGTTCGAGTGCCTGATGGACAGGAATGTGTGGGTCGAGCTGTTGGAGGGTGCAGTGCAGATCCCAGGCAGGAGAGGCTCACCAGCAAAGGCCCTGGGGTGTGGCAGGCTTGGCACATTCCAGAGGCAGCAGGGTAGCTGGTGGGACTGCAGTGGGTGAGGGAGGCATGGGGTTGGGGGAGAGAAGAGCATAGAGGTCAGGCCTGCGGGACCTGAAGCCCCTGGGAGAATTTTGTTTTCCCTTCCCGGGGCAGGCACTGCTGGATTCTGGGTGGAAGATTGGCCAGACCTGAGTTGTGGTCAGGCGGCCCCTGTGGACGGCTGCTGTGGAGATGGATTCTAGGGCGCTGGTGAGGCTGGCCACAGAGCCCATGACCAGATCCTCTCCCAGGTGGAGGTTGTGGTGGGGACAAGAGGAGTGTGCAGCCTGTGCAGTGAGGGCGAGGCCCAAGAGCAGCGGTGGACGCAGCAGGCCGGCCGGGGGATGACACAAAGGGCTTGTTTTGGCCGGGAGCTGTTTGAGAGGCCTGGTGGAGGCACAGGGTGTGGTTGAGAGGAGCCCAGAGGACAAAGAATGGGGGTGCAGCCTGAGACCTTGAGGAGGGAGGATTCCTCATCTGACAGCCCACTGCAGCCCTGGTGGATCATCTGGGGGGCTCACAGACATTATACCCACTTCACAGAAAACTGAGCCCCACAGAGGTAAATGGTGTTTTCAAGGTCCTCAGTAAGCCCAGGTCTGTGTGCAAAAAGGTATATACTGTCCACGAGGAACAGGGAGGCTGCCATTTTAGTCAGGACAAGTGGCAAGGGACTAAAGAGCCAACACTCAGGCTGGCTTAAGGAAAACAAAGTGGAATAAACAGGCAGTGAAGGTATCAGACTGATTCACAGAACTGAAAAGTCCAGAAGCAGGGTCTGGTTAGGCACATGAGGTCCAGGGCCAGTGACGCCACCACCAGTCCCTCCACTCCTATTCAGTTTGGATGTTCTGAGCGCAAAGGGTCACCATGAACTTGGCTGCCATCCTGTCAGCTTCCACCAGAGTAGAAAGAGATATCTTCTTGGCACAATGTGCCAGGGTCTAGGACTGACCCTCCTTGGACACCCTGGGTCAGGTACACAGCACTGAACCCACCTAAGCCGTGAGCCTCTCCCTAGAGTTGAGGTGGGGTGGGGAATCAGCCTGCCACCTGCCCCAAACCTCGGGGAAGGAGCCCGGGGGAGTGGCTGCTCTTCACTGCTCTCCACCAGGAAGGGTTTGGTGTTATTGGCAAAGGAAAGGAGGGTGGACACTAGGGGGGAGTGTCTCAGGGATGGGCTGACCTCAGGCTTCCACTGCAGAGGTGAGCCTGCCAGGCTTCTCTGTGTAAAGCTACTGTGTAGGCCGGAGCTGCCCCAAAGCCAGTTCTGGAGTTGGGGAGCTCAGACTTAAGCAATTGTCCTCTGCTTCCTCTCTGTCTTCTGCCAGTCCTTGGAAACAGTCCTGCCAGGTGTTGAACAGTGTCCTGTCCTGGCCATGCAAGCGCCTGGCTTTTCTCTGCATCCCACCTCCCTCGGCCCCTCAGCTCCATTTCTGGATAGGCCCCACCCATGCCAACCTCCTGGCCTGTGTGAGAGCCACTGCCTCTTCCTGCAAACCTTTCGTGCCACCTCACAGTCCTGCTGCGGCCAGGGGACCATGCCACACTGAAACGGGATGTTGGGACCATCTTCCCCCACTGCCTGTGGGCTCCTGCTGGTTTTGGTGTCTTCTTTGCCCAGCCTGAGTGGGTGAGCAGGAAATGCTGCCAAATAAATACATTACAAATGAAAACCTTATAACTGAAAGATGAAAGGGAAGGATGAAAGATCACAGGAGGGAGGGAGGGAAGAAGGAGGGAAAGAAGAAAGGGAAAGAGGGAGGGAAGGGGAAAATAGACAAGGGAAAACAAGGAAAGGGAGGGACAAACAGCCTATTCGAACAGCACCTTCCCTGGGTGCCTCCCTGGAATCTGGTGTTTTGAAGCCAGATGTGATTTTGTGCCCAGCACCCGTCATTTCTGGACCTGATGGACATGCTGCCTCATTGTCACTTCCTGTGATTCCAGGAAACACATCCTGCTCGTCGCCATCTTTTCCTCTCACCTCCCCTCTCCTTCTCGAGCCATCCTCTCTCCCCTGGGGTGAACACAGAGGGTTCAATCACTGCTGACGTCTAAGGACCAAGGAACTTGCCAGTGGCATCTCCTCCTACCCCAGGAGAGGATAGGGGTAGCAGCGGGCTCAAGCCCATCTCTGTTGGGAGACACCAGCCAGAAGAAGGACTGGCTTGTGGGATGGGGGACACGACTAGGTGCCCGCTGTGTGTGCGTGCTTCGGGCATACTTAGCATTCATTTCTCTAGTGGCCCTGTGGGACAGGTATTCATCTTCCAACTATACCGGGGAGGAAACTGAGGCTCAGAGAGGTGGAGTGACAAAACCACAGTCATGCAGCTATGAAGGGACATGGCCAGAAGTGGCCTCCAGGGGCCAGTACTCTGGGAAAGAAAGAAAGGTGGGGGTAAGGGCAGGTTTGTAGCGTTGCCAACTTCTAGGGTGGAAGTCCTCCGCCAAAGCTATTTTCAAACTACAATAACAGGTCTACAAGTTCTCAGATATTTCACAATCACCCCTTGCAAACTCCTAGCAGCAGCGCCAGGTCACCGCTGACCGCCTGGCTGTCCCCACCACCAGGCCTCCATCACCCACACCGTGGAGGTGGGGGGACAAGCCGGTGTCACTGGGCTGAGGTGGTGGTAGTGGGCCGGGCAGGGGAAGCACCTCATCTGCTAGGTCTCTGTTTCTCTCTGGCTCTCCATCCTGAGGACGAGCTTTCCCTCCCCTTTCTGGGGTTCCTCTGCTCTCCTTCCCATGGACTCTCCCTCCCTTGCAGGAAACATTTCAAAGACTGTTTTAAAAACAACCCAGCGACTGACTTTACAGCTCTGCCCCCCCTGCTAGAGAACAGGACGTGAGAAGGTTGAATTTCCGGTGTGAAATGCAGTGTGGGCTCGTGGAGCAGAACAAGGGTCAGACTGTGGTCCCGAAGGACCCAAAGCCAGGGGCACCTGGAATCAAGCCTTGGGCAGTGAAGCTCGTGGGGTGCTCAGGCTGTGCCTGTCCCCACCCTTTTCCCCTCAGACAGGTTTTCTGGACCATGCTGGGGACAGAGCTGAGCTGGGGACAGAATGTTCCACCACAACCACAGTCTCGCCCCATTTATCCAGGCCCTTGCCACAGGGCAAGAGGGGCCACCCACCCTGAGCCACCTCTTCCCGCTGTGGGCGTGACCTGGGCAGGCCACTCTGCCCCTGTGAGCCTGTTTCCTGATCTGCCTCATCTGAGGAAGGTAGGGCAGATTTAAGGTCTACCTGTGCGACCGTATGGAGGTGGACAAGATGCAGCGACACTGATTACCTGTCCAGTGCACAGAGGCAGAGCTGGACGGGGAAGGGAGACAGCCCCTAGAAATGCCACCTTAGCAGACGGCAAAACCAGCATTCCTTGAGCCGCTCTGGGTGGAAACTTTCACTGGTTAGCTGCAGGGCTTTAGGCAGGTTGCTTAAACTACTTCTGGCGTGGTTTCCGACTCTGTAAAACAGTTTATAATCATCCTGCCACCCAGGAGTATTGCATGGACTTGTGAATGAGTCAATATGAGAGACGTGCTCAGAAGAGTGCGAAGCATACACTAAATGCTTAATTAATGGCAGCTATTATTATTATCATTAATTTGAATGGCCCTGGCGGTCACTCGGCAGAACACATGATATTTCTGGTAAATTGAAGGAAGCCTCAGTGGGGGACAATCATTACTCAACGTCCCTCAGAGACATCCTAAGATGTCCCCAGCCAGCCAGGCTCAGTGGCTTCTGCCTGCAATTCCAGTGTTCTGGGAGGCTGAGGAAGGAAGACTGCAAGTTGGAGCTCAGGCTGGGAAACTTAGCAAGAACTTGTCTCAAAATTAAAAAAAAAAAAAAAAAATAGAAAAGTGCTTGGGAATGTAGCTCAGTGTAAAGGCCTTCGGTCCCTCTGTCCCTTGTACTGACTACTCCAATAAGAAAAACAAAACAAAACAAAACAAAAAACCACCTTTCAATCATCTGGTGATGCCTTTCTATGTCCTCATAGAAAGGATGGCAGTAGCTACTTTCTCTTCTCCGATTCTTAGGTTCCAGGTGCTGGAGCACTGGCTTTGTGCTCTCCCCTGTGGATATTAGACTATAGCACCGGAGTCCAATCAATTCTCAGGGCCACAAAAAACAAACAAACAAACAAACAAACAAACAAAAAATTCTCAGGGCCTAGACCTGGCCACCCCCCTCCAGGAGTCACCTGACTCAGGCTGGCCACTCAGAGCTTCCTCAACCCTGGCTGCCGTGATTGGTTTGCAGCTAGTCATGTGACCTATGCTGGGCCAATGAGAGCCTGACCTTGGCCCACACTGGCTGCTATTGGTTGGGTGCTGTGTGCCACTGGCTATCCCAACCAAACGTACGCAGGGTTCTATTGATATTTCTCCGTATCGTTCTCTTTATGAGAAAGCAGACATCAAGAATACTGGAGTGGAGGTGCATGCATATAATCCCAGCAATCAAGGACGCTGAGGCAAAAAGATGGCAACTTTGGAGTCTTGTCTAGGCAATTTAGCATGACCCTGTCTCATAATAGAAAGATAAAGAAAAGGGAGACTGGGGATGTAGCTGAATGTGGAGTCCTTTGGTTCAATCCACAGTACCACAAAAAACTGATTTCACCCAGGTGTGGTAGTCCATACCTGTAATCCCCGCTACTCCAGCAGCCTGCAAGTTCAAGGCCAGCACAGACAATTTAGCAAGATCCTGTCTCCAAACGTGCACATACACATGCATGCACACAACACCAAGGCTGCCACTGCACTTTTTGATGTTGGAGGAAGCCCTGTTATTTACGAACATACAATTGTTAAGCACAAAATGCTGTCAAGCTTCTATAACTGCCAACATCTAAGCCTCTTCTTGCATCTGAAAGAGAAGTTATCATTCCCATTCTGCAGGTAGAAAAGCTGAGGCACCAAAAGTTTGCAGAGAGAGTCAATGTTTCAGTTAGAACCTGGGTGGCTGATTCATCCTCTATGCCTCTGAACTACTAGTGCCCCAGCTCTGTAGAGCGTCACTGTCCTCATGGAGTAAGGATGGTGACCTGTGTCTAATGGCCTGGTTGATTCTGTTTTTAGGAGACAGAAGGGACTTTGTTCCTTCTCGGCTCCAACCTCTCTCTCATGTGACGTAGGCAGGTCTTGACTCCTTGTCTCTGAGCTTCAGTGTTGCCACTTCGGAATGAGTGGCTGGGATCCCGTGTGCCAAGCTTTTGTACCTCTTGGTGCTCGCAGCACCCCTCCTTCCAGAGTTGCCTGCCTTCCTGCCTCCTAGGGTGAGCCCTAGTCTGGAGACCTAGGGTTCCAGAACCAGCAGGCCTCCCCTGTAATCCAGGGAGCAGGCATCCCGCAGGCAGGATCCAAAGGTGGATCAGCTGCCTGCCACTGGTGCAAAGCCCTCCGGCTTGGCGAGGGCAGGGCTACCTCTATTGACCCATGTTGTCAGCATGGCAAAACAGCTGTTTTCCTCTCAATTTGAAATAGATAGCACCTGCCTTTATGGCTAGGGGTGCAGGAAATAGTACCCTGGAGTTGCAAAAATGCAGGATGGGGCAGAGCAGGCAGGGTCAGCCCATGTGGCAGAGCTGCAGTGCATGCTGGGAAAAGGCCTGGGCCAGGGGCACCTTCTGGGCTCTGAGCTCCATGAATGGCCAGAGGTGCAGGTATGATAGCCCCATGGTGAGCCATCAACTGGGTTCTAGTCCTGGCTCTGACACTCAGCAGCTGTGTGGACTCAGATAAGTTTCTATCCTTCCCTGTGCTTCATTTTCCCTAGGAGTCAAAGGAGGAGAAGCAGCCTCTGTAGTTGAACTGGGTTGGATTGTTTTGGTGGGGGAAACTAGGTTGGCTTGAGCTGGGTAAACTGAGTTGGACTGAACTAGTTGAGTGGAGTTATGGATTGGCTTTGTTTGAGGTAGTTCAGTTGGATTAGGTAAACTGGATTGGTTTGGGCCAGTAGAGTCGGATTGCATTCCAATATGGCTAGTTTTGCTGCGTTGCTAGGTTGCATTGGGTTGTCTGACTTGAATGGATCAATGGAGTAGGTTGGATTAAATGGTAGCCTTTTGAGTTTGATTGGTTGAGTTAGGCTTACTTAGATGGGTTGAACTCATTCTTGGCTAGGTTAGATGGTTGGGCGGTTGGGTGGTTGGCTAAGTTGGCTTGAGCAAGGATACTTGGGTAGAGATCGTGGGTTGTGTAGGTCCCTTGGGTTTCCACCACTGGTCTAGCATAGACAGGTTGAGTTGTTGGCTTGTCAGGCTTGGTAGGGTGGCCTGGGAACAGCCACAATACTCTGAGCTCTGCTCAGTCTTCACCTCTGAGCCAGGGTGGTGGGGGTGGTGGGCGCCTTGGCCACAAATAGCTGTGGGGAACACAAACAGTTTGGTCTTCAAAGCCCTTGGTGGTGGCGGCTGTAACTTTCCACCCAGCCCCAACAAGCATGTCTCTAGGTCTTGCGTTCGGGCCCAGCTGCCGCTTCCTCTACAGGCAAACCACAAGGTGGGGGGCAGGAGGAGAGAGTTTGGGGGCTCTAGTCTCCCCACAGGAGCCAGGCAGGCCTTGCCAGGCAGCCCCCTGCTAGGCCCCAGGTGCTCTGCCTGGAGAGAGATTGCCTCAAGGTGGGGGTGCATCCTGCTTGCAGCTGTCTTGGCAGGGCCATGTGAGCCGGGGGCTTGGGGCTGGGACAAGGAGGGCTGGAGGGGAGCTGGGGAACAGAAGTGGCCTAGAGGTTGAACTGCAGGGCTGGAACAGCTCCAAGATGTCTGGGACCTTGATCTTTACAGTCTCCACCTCTGAGTTGTGGTGGAGTGGAGGCTGGGCTGGACATCTGCTCCTTCCTCCATTCTTTCAAAAGCTATTTCTTAAGTGCTCAGTGGAGGCAAAAGCTTGGCAGGCAGTGGTTAGAGGAAGGAGGGATGTGATGACCAGAGACAGGCTTCCTCAGGGCGGTGTGACCAGGCCACCCTTCATTTCCTCAGCACCCTTCGTTGCTCTGCCAAGGGGACCCTCTATGGGCAGAGGTGAAGCAGTGACCAAGTCCAAGCAGCAGGACCTGGCACTTAAGGTCCAGATCCATGACTCTCCTTCCCTGCCTCCTGGTGTGTGCCACATGCCACTCTCCTACCTGTGCCAGCTGGGCCAACCTTCCCCTGGCCCCTGAAAAGACAGAGTATTGAAACCTCAGGGCCTCCGGGGCGACATGGGGCTCAGAGTTCAGAGTGGCCTGCTCAGCAACACACAGCGAGTGAAGGCCAGCTCAGGGTCCAGGCCAGGTGAACGGTGGCCCAGGCCAAAAGCAGGCATGTGGCTCTGTGGGATGTCCTACTGGCCACTGAAACAGGCCCAGACTTGCTGCTTACATCTGCGAGCCCTTGAGCACATCTGGGTCTCAGCCTCGGTCTCATCTAGGACAATGTTTATCCACCCTGGGCAGTTTACCTCTGAGGGGAGCATCTGGCCCTGCCACAGCTGGGAGGCACAGTGGTGCCTTGTGAGTGTCTGCCAGGGATGTTGGTGAACACCCACCAGGGCCCACCACCAGGAACTCAGTGGCCCTGAGATTGAGAAATTGCTATACAGTAACTGTTTACCCTGCTCTGTCTGGGACCGAGGCATTTCCTGGGACAGGGACTTCCTGTGCTTACACTAGGACAGCCCAGGGCAACTGATACAGTTGGTCTTGCCAGTTTCATCCTCCTAGCGTGGCTCCTCCATGACTTCTCCCCACACAGTTGCCAACCTTCATGAGCATCTGAATGTAGGGGCTTAATAGTGTCCGGCCTGGCCAGCATCTGGCCAGCCCAGTGAGCCTCATTCTGAAGACATTGTTGCTCCTGGGCCTCCCCTCCTGCCAGCCTTTGTCCTTGTGCTCCCAGGGGACACTACTGCCCCTCTTTCCTGCCTGTCCTCACCCCAGAGCTCCCAGCCTAGGCTCCTCTGGGAAGCCAACCCATCCAACCAGAGAGCTCTCCCCACTTGCTTTCCACCCCCAGATGCCCGTCTCCTCTGATGGAGCACCAGTCATCAAGAGCTTCTCTTAGCTGCCGGCTCGGGGGCCTTCTTCTTCAACTCATGGAATTCTATGATTCCTGTCCCATCCCACAGCTGGACTGAGTGTTCCCTGGGGACAGGGAGGGTGGCAAGGGCACTTCTGCATCCTGATGCCAGCTCTGGGCTTGGCATGGAGCATACAAAAGCAAACGTCCCCTGAGTAAACCTTGGAGGCCTTTCCAGGTGCCTGCTCTGCCTTCTGCAGGTTCGAGGCACTCACACTGTCTTCCCTGCCTGTCCCCTTCCTCCCTCCAGCTCGTGCTTGGCACTGTGTCTGCATGCGGCAGAGGCCCGATGAAGCCCTGGGAGCCTCATCTTCACAGCCCTCAGAAATGCCAGGGTTGAGATGGGTCACAGGGTGGGGGCCTTGGGGCGCACAGGATTGCAACTGCACTTCGTGGCATGAACACATCCTGGTGAATTACAAAAAGACACATGTCCTCGACTTGCGATGCTCTCTGGCTCTGATGAGCAGTGACAGGTGGTGTTGGCAGTGGCTGATCTACACCACTGTCCTGCTGTGTGACATGGGGCACATTTTAATTTCTCTGGCCTTCAGGTTTTACATATGTAAACAGGGTCCATAATAGCACTTCCTTCCCAGAGCTGCAGGGCCACCCCCAGCATCAGTGCTCACAGGTACGAGTGCTCATGGTCAACACCAGAGGCGCCGCTCCGGCAGTGGGGATTCTGTCCCTTTCCTTTCCAGTCCTGCCCCGCATCCGTCCTGCTGTTTATGAGCTTGTCCTTGGGCCCTTTGAAGAAGCCGCACTGTCTCAGCAGCTGCTGCCCTGACTGCCCTGCATTACTACCCCCCTATCCCCTCTGGCCACCGCCTGCTGGGCCCACTAGGAGCGGTCAGGCTGGGCAGGGTTGAGTTTATTTACTCTGAATGCCAAGATGAAGGCTTGCTGGTTGCCCATTTCCTGGCTGGGTTTGCCCTGCCTGGTTCTGGGTTGCTGCTGGGTCTTCCAGCTACCCCTAGGTCCCTCTACCCTTGCCGCAAGCTCTCTCTCCCCACACCTTTGCAGGCCACTGAAAATCACTCAGAAGGCCCTCAGTCTCTTCCTTAGCAGGGAGTTGCACCTGGATCCAGCCAGGTCAGCGATGGGGAAGGCCGCAGACTACATGCTGACTGGAGTCATCTTCCCGCAGCCTCTAGGCCTACACAAAGCCACTTTTTGCCTCCCATGCATCTGCCCATTGTTAGACAGGAACATCCTGAGTTTGGCTGGGAGCTGGCACTGGGGGACAGTGACCTGTCTTCAACTCTCTGCCTTTTGGTTTGATGACTCAGGAAGAAACGGAGCCACACCCCGTAAGCTTGGGCACCAGGGCCACTCTGCGGTAAGCCTTCCTCCCTCAAATGTTTCTTTTTCCAAATTTCAGTCATTCCAGTAATAGCTTCATCTTGCCCTAAATTCATCTTGCCTATAATCTTCCTTACTTCATATTAAAAAAAACAACAACAACAACAACTTGATCCATTCTTTTTACTTGAATAAATTTAGCATCATCGTGAAAAATCAGATTCATGACAATTACAGGTTTGGTTCATTAAAGACTTTTTTTCCTCTACACTTAATATGTTAGTAACCATGCAGATGGCAGATACTGGTTCGTGTATGTCTTGGTTATTTTTCTCTCGCTGATGGAACAAATTACCCGACACCCTAAATAAGGAAGGAAAGGTTTATGTAGCTCATAGTTAGTGGAGGTTTCAGTCCATACTGAGCTGGCTCCAAGGCAGAGTGGCACAGGACAGATGGCAGCAGTTCACGGCAGCAGAAAACAGCAAGAGCAGAAAGGGAGGGGCAGCAGCAGAGGGGGCAGAGGCCTCTCTCCCTTCCTTACATTGTATTCAGGCTATCTGCCCCAGGGTGAGTGTAGCACTCACACCCATAATCCCAGCAGCAGTCATACCCATAATCCCAGCAGCAGATATACCCATAATCCCAGCAACAGTCATAACCATCATGACCAGCCTAAGGCCATGTGACCAGAAAGACTAGACCTTCGAGCTATGGTCCAAGCCTCCAAATGTGATAGCTGGGAAGACCTGAAGGTGATTTTTTCTTGTGCTTCCCAGGGGCTCTTTTCAAAGGTGACCTGGAGCCGCGTGCATGGGCATGCTCTGAGTGGGAGTGGAGGACCTTTTTCCATCAGTGCCCATAGTTTAGGTTGCCATCAGGGCCGAAGTCCCACTCTGATGCTGCCAGTCTTTATCTCCTGTTGATGCTGCCAGTCTTTATCTTCTGTTTTATGCTTGCTAGAAAGGCTTAGAGTCAGGGGCTTGGGCAGACGACAGTGTCCAAATGGAGTCTGTGGCATTTGCAGTGGGAAGGATCCTGAGATGGCCCCCAAGATTCCAGCCCTGCTGGTATATACACCTGAGTCGTCCTGATCCCTTGAGCTGTGGCAGAGCCCACGAACATGACCTTGAATTCATCCAAAGGGACTCTTTCCTGGAGTCCCGACCTCAACACAGGAAACTATTTATTTTAGGGGAGGGTCTACAGGGTGTTCAGGGTCTCACTACTGGATCAGACTTGTAGTGATCCACCTGTTTACAGCCTCCCAAGTGCTGGGATTATAGGCGTGCATCACCACGCCTAGTCTTAATCGATGTCTCAGCATGCTCCTGGGCGGGGATTGAACCACCAGCCCCTGTACCTGCTTGCAGGTGCTTTAATCTGCTAAGCTATTTGGCTGGCCCTAACATAGGAAACTTTAAAAGAAGGTGGAGAGTCCAGGGATGTGCCCCGCTGGCCTGGGGGGTGCCAGACAGCTGGGTGTGAATGCCCAACTTGGGACCACATGGCAAGGGACTTCCAGTGGCCTTTAGGAGCTGGGGGCAGTCCCCAACTGACAGTGATGACACTGAGACAGTCACATAGCCACAATGAACTGAATTCTACCAGTAACCCTAGAACTTGGAAGAGGCCCTGAGCCAGATGAGATTTCACCTCTTCTGACACTTTGCTTGCAGCCTGATGAGCCCCTAGCAGCGACCCATACCCGAGTGCACTGGGTCTGGATGCTTGACCTGCGGCAGGCACGTGAAGGTGCACATGACACCTTCATGTCCACTCCACAGCAGGAGGGGAGTAAGAGAGCTTTCGCTTTTCTTATGCAGCTGTTTCGCCATTTACACAAAGCACCCTCATGGGAAAAGCACTGGATCCCCCAAACCTGCCAAGCATCCTAACTTAGCAACCCAGCACCCTGTGCAGTGCTCCGTGTGCCCCCTTGTGATCGTGGGTCTGACGTGGGGCTGTGCTCGCAGCCACTGCCTGGCACCAGCTGAGAGGATCCAGCAGTGATCAGCAGCCCAGCAAAGACCCAAACTCGAAGTACTGTTCTTAATGAATGTGTGGGGCTTTCACGTGAAGGCATTCCAGCCATGCTGAGTGGAAGACCTCTCATGCATATGCAGCTACTTGATATTGGCCTCTCTCTCTCTCTCTCTCTCTCTCTCTCTCTCTCTCTCTCTGGTCTTTTTGACATAGGGTCTCACTGTGCAGTTCAGGCTGACCTTGAACTCACTTTGTAGCCCAGGCTGGCCTCAAACTCACAGATATCCTCCTGCCTCAGCTGCTCAAGTGCTGGGACTACAGGCATGCACCACTATGCCCAGTAGCTTTTCTGTTTAGTATCCTGATGCAAGGGTTCTTTAAGAATTTCTTTTAATTACACCAGTTCAATTTTTTAGAATCAACACTGAGCGGTAAAAATGGTCCAAATTCTTTGATATTCATTTCACCAAAAGGCAAGCTTTGTCGCCCCGCCGTGTGACTGTAGCTGGCCTGTGTGTGCTGCTGCGGAGATTACAATGGCAGCGATCGCAACATCACAGCAAAATGAAATGGTTGCTACAGGCTGTTACATCTTGGGTGATCTGTGACACAGCTAGAGCTTCAGGAATGATTAGTGACATGCCCCTGCCCTTCAAAAGTCCCCACCTCTATGGCAGCCTGGCCTCAGCCCTGCATGGGGTCAGCTTGGATGAGATGCTTTACTGAGATGCTCCTCTCTCTTCACCCTCCCCGGCAGCCAGCCTTCGGCTGAGCACCTGCTGCACACCATGCCTTGGGGCCGTGAGGACCCTGTGGGGCTAGAGGAGCGGCTCACAGCCTCGCTACAGGGAGGGGATGCAGGGGAAGCCGGCCAATCCCAGCCCGGCTGCACCGCAGGTGTGACAAATCAGACCACAAGGTGACCATGCTGGGAATTCATTCCTTCACAAACACTCACACGTCAGGCTTTCCTGTCCTGGGGATAGGAGAGGCTGTTCCTGCCCAAATGGCGCTGCCTTCCAGTGTTGTGTTGATGAGTGTGGCAGGGGAGGGAGCCCCAGGGCACAGTAGTCAGTGAAGGCATGCTGTCAGTGGAGCATTTATGGATCTTATAATTATTTAATAGCTAACATCTTAAAATTATGCACTTAATATGCACCAGGCACATGCTAAGCATTTTCAAGTGTTTAAATTTCAAAGCCAGTGGATGGTAGTGCTGCGATCTCTCGAGGCTCAAGAGGTGAAGGAAGCTGCTGGGAGGGGACAGAAGGAGGGACAGACCTCGGCCTTTCTGAGCCCAGACTCTAACCCTTGCCTGCTTCCCTGGGGAATGGGCACAACCAAGCCCAAGAGAGGATCCCTGCCCCAGGTGCAGGAACCCGCCAGGGCAAAGGCTGAGGCCAGACTCTGCCTCCAGAGCAGGGGAAGATGAGGAGGAGGGGGAGGAGGCATGCAGACGGCTGATGGAGGTGGTGACATTGGTGAAGATGCCCAGGCCTTCCTGTCACTCTTTCACAAAGCCTCCCTTTCTTTGTAGGCCCTAATGTTTACAGTCTGGCTGTGTCTGTACACACAGATGTGTCTCAGTGGACAGTGGGGTTACATCCTGATAGCTTCATTGTCAGTCAAAAACACGTACGACTCCCAACCTAGAAGATGTCCAGCTTAGCAGCCGTGGTCCCTGGCCTGCTGCCAGCGCTGGGAGAGAGAATCGGAGCGCGCATCACTGGCCCAGCTAGAGATCCAAACTCAAAATTTGGAGTATGGTTTCAATTAAACACATGCCACTTTCACACCATCAAAAATAAAACAATCCTAAGTCGGAACATCATAAATTGGGAACGCTCTGTGTGTGTGATACGTATATCCTCATAGATTGATACTATATAATTTTGTCCTAACGACATACATGTCCTAAGTGATAGGCAGCCCCTCCCAAGCCATTCCAGTGCGGAAGCCAGGGCTGTCTTTTAGTTATCCACTCAGGCGTTGCTTTGGCCTGGGTGGCCCCCATGACAGTCGGGGTTCTGAGACAGCCTTCTGGGGCAGCCCAAGACGTATGGCCCTGGGAGGGAAAGACTCAAATGTGGGATCCAGGAGGCCAGGCCCAGAAGTAGAGGGTGATACCCTAGGCCTGGGTGGGAGGAGTAGATCAGGTAAGATCATCTGGTGACAATCCAAAGGATGTCGCTGGCACAGGTAAGGGAGACACCTAGGCCTGGGAGTGGAGAGCATGGAGTAGCTACAAGGACCTACTCAGCCAACACATTTCCTGGGGAAGAAAATGACATCTGGAAGCATGGTTGGTACTGGCTCGAGAAGGCACGCACCTGGCACAGGTGTCATCAGTTCAAAATCTGCAAATCTGCCAGGCATCACTAGTTGATCCCTGCACTTTCTCCTGTTGGGCTAAATTCAGTTTGGCAGCACTTCAGTCAGACTCTACCAATCACACCGAGTCAGCCTGAAGGATGGTCTCAACTAGCTGAGGACCTGGTGCTGACCAGTGAAGCAACAGTGCTTTTTAACCTTACAGATGAGCTTCCATCCCATCTTGGCTGCTGATCCACTCACCACTGACAGCATCCATTGTGGACTGCAGTATTCAAGGAGGGAAACTGAGGCACTGGGTAAATGAAGAGCTTCCCCAACTCAGCTCTTTGCAAAAGTTACCCTCAGGGTTACACACAGGTGCCAAAGGCCTGACTCCCATGCTCCACTAAGTCCCACATGTCCCAGCCTAGTAAAGGAGGTAACAGACGCCACTCCTGCCTTGCTCTATCCTGTCCCTAGCCACAGCCCTGGTGGTCCCAAGATGCGGAGTACGAGAAGCTTCTGGAATTATTGGCAAGACAGACGCCTGGTTAGTTAGAAAAACATGTGGCTTACTCTTTCCCCTCCGCCCCTTCCAACTGCCACCACCTTCTAATTCAATTTCCCTTGAAAAACAATGGTTTCAATGATGGGGGAAACAAGATTTTCCGAAACTTCGTAAAGTTTTGCAAAAATAATTACCCCTCAAACTGGTAGGCTCCCTCCTCCTTCCTCTGCAAATGAATGTCTTTGGGACATTTTCACAGGCCCTCAACCCCAGCTAGACGTGGCCTTATCCCCCGACCCCATTGCCCCCTCCCCGTGACAACATCCCCTCCCGGTGGCCCCTGGAGAACTGGCTGGGAGCAGGGGAGGCCCGAGGAGTCTGACTAGCTCCCAGACTGGGCCGCGACAGACCCAACCCTGGTGCAAGTCCCCCAAGCTGGCTTTGAGCTCACCCACATGGTGCCAACCCCTCCCCAGAGATGGGCACAGAGAACGGAGGGGCTAGGGGACCCCAGGCTTTCCATCCCAGCCGCTCTCCTGGCAGCATCTGGGTGGAGGCCTCTTTGTTGTCACTCCATAGCCCAGTCCTCCTAACTGCTGTGTTCCCCAGGAGCCCAGCTGCTATGGTCGGCTGTGCTGGTCCCTAAGGGACTAGCAGAATCCCCTCCCCTCACTCAGATACACTGGCAGGCCATGGACACCTCCTAATGCCAGCCAGTGCCAGCTCCCGACTAAGGATTCCTTTCTGTGTGCTTTGTCCACCCTTTCCATGCCGTAGGCCATCCCAGGGTCCCCACCTGGGCACTTAGAGATCCTGGGACTTCAGCAGTGGCAGCTTCCCAAGTCCCCCTAAGTGCCTGCCTCCACTCCAGGGTGCCCCATGGCTCTCTGGGTGTCACCTCTTTAATGCTCCCTCTAAGATGGCCCCTCTGCTGCTCCCAGAGAGGCTCCGCCAGATGCTGTTTTTTTTTTTTTTTTTTTTTTTTTCTCCCAGTTTTTTTTTCTTTTTTTTTTTTTTTTTTTTAGTTTCTCCCAGGTCTCCTTGGCCTTCAGTCCCCATAACCTTGGTCCCACTGAGCACCAGTCCCTGCCCCAAATCCCGTTCTTTTTCTGTAGCCAGAAGAGGAACAAACGCATAGTGGTGTGACTAACTGGCTACCCTGGGTCCCCCGGAGAAGATGTGACAGGTGGCTATGCTCCCACCAGAACTTCCTGCTGCCCATCCTGCACACTTTGCTCCACTGGGTTAAGAATAGTTGCCCCAAACTTGGACACAGGCAGAGAAGACACTAAGTTTTCCTATTGTCAAACTGGAGGGTGAATGGGCCCACTAGTGCTATTTGTTACGGTCTGAATATTCATGTTCCCAAAGATACATTGGAACTTGGTCACTAAGGTGATGGTGTTAGGAAGACAGGACCCTGGATGTGGTTAGGTCACAAGGGTGGAGCCCTCCTGAGTGGGATTAATGCCCTTATAAAAGAGGTGCTGGGGGGCCTGCCCCTTAGCTGAGTTCTTTAAGTGGCTGCTTCAACAAAGCAGTCAGACTCAGACTGCTG
>NW_004524668.1:1082062-1097450 GCF_000260255.1 Octodon degus | reverse complement strand
AAAAAAAAAAAAAAAAAGAGGCTCCAGAAACTGAGCATGGTGATACATACCTGTAATCCTAGTACTCTAGGAGGCTGAGGCAGGAGGAGTACAAGTTTGAGCCGAGCCTGGGAAACTCAGAAACTTAGTAAGAGCCTGTCTCAAAAATCAATCAATCAATCAATCAATCAATCAATCAAAACAAAACATAACAACCCAGGAAAATGATTAGGGACGTATCTCAGCATGATAGCCCTGGGTACAGTCACTCACCAGACTGAGTCTTGGGGTACCTAGACCTTGACTTTCCCAGCCCCTCGAACTCTGAGCCATTATTTTTTGAGTTACCTGGTTTGCGAATTTTCCAAGTAGCCCAGATTGACAATATTTCACAAATTGGAAGTGGATGCCTTTGACTTAGTATGTGCTGTTTAAGTAAAGTTTTTGTTTTGTTTTTGTTTTTTAAATTTAGTACAGGGTCTATAGGGTCTCATGACACAGATTGGACTCATAGTGATCCTCCTGTTTTCAGCCTCCCAAGCGCTGGGATTACAGGTGCGCACCACCACACGCAGTCTCAGCTGTTCTCTCAGCACACCCTAGGGGTGGGGGATGAGGCCCTCGCGGCACACCAGGGATAGAACCCTGGTCTCTGCGTCTGCCTAGGCAGGTGCTTTGGTCTAGTGAGCTGTCTGGCCAGCCCTAGTATGTGCTTGCTGTTAGTGGGATACATTGTAAAAATTACCGATGTTAAAGTACAGAAGAAATTCTTGATTTTTAGCCTGTTAGGATTAGTCAGTTTTGCATCATGCTGAGCCACTTCTCTCCAGCATTTTCCTTAAGGGGTTTGAGTCCGTTCCTGTAGCTCTCCTTTGAATCAGCTTTGTCATCTTCCTGGAATCCTCCTTCATGAGGTAAAAAAAAAAAAAAATCAAAATCTGACCTATATTTAATCTATATTTGAGGGAGAGTTAAACTTTTATTTAATTTCTTAAAAACTGTACTTGGACAGCGTCATCACTACAGCGATGAAGAGCTCACTACCTACCAAGGCATCTGGGACTCTTAGGAGGGCGCCTCTGTAGTCCTGTAGCTGTATGTTTAGCCCTGGTCTCTGCTTACAGAATTCAGGAAGGGAGCCAAACCCTTTATCCCTCCACAGCTCTTCAGATTTAGTCATTTCTCACTGCTCTGCCCTGTAGAGTTCATATTTCTGTTTCCAGAGGATATTTAATAATAAAAAGAGTTTACTCCTGCGCAAGAAGAATGGGTTTGAGAGGAGGCGCTGCACTGCGCAGGGCCCAAGGCTGCGCAGACCAACTGGAGACGCTGGGCCCGCCCAGCCCCTCCCCCCTCCAGAGGAGCGCGCTGGCCGAGCCTGCAGCCACTCAGGCCTCCCTGTGGGTCCTTCCGGCTCTTGGGATGAAGGTCAGGTCCCTGCCGTGATCCGGTTTGAGGCCCAGCCCCGTACCAACCGCACTCTTATCTCACGTGAAGCTCCGCTGCCCTCTGCATCCCAGCGGCTATTTCACTCCCTTGGGATCATCTTGAGCCTCACTCTGCTGGCCTCTGTTTATGCTGCTCCTGGAGAGCTCCGCCTCCTGGAGCCCTCACCCCTCTGGAGCACTCTCCCTCCTGGAACACTCACCCCCTGGAACAATCTCTCTCCTGGAGCACTGACCCTCCTAGAGCACTACTCCCTCATGGAGCACTTTCTAGCCTGGAGCACTATCCCTCCTGGAGCACTCCCACTCCTGGAGCACCTCCCTTCTGTAGCACTCACCCCCTAGAGCACTCCTCTCCTCTTGGGGCACTCACCTCTGGAGCACTCACCCCCTAGAGTACTCCTCACCCCATGGAGCACTCCCCCCTCCTGGAGCACTCACCACCTGGAGCACTCACCCCCTAGAGCACTCCTCTTCTCTTGGAGCACTCAATTCTGGAGCACTCACCCCCTGGAGCACTCACCCCTCCTAGGGCACTTCCCATCCTGGAGCACTCACCCCCTGGAGCACTCTTGCTGGAGCACTCTCCCTGGAGCATTTACCCTCCTGGAGCACTCATCCCCTGGAGCACTCACCCCTCCTAGAATACTCCCTATCCTGGAGCATACAACCTGGAGCACTCTCCCTGGAGCACTTCCCCTCCTGGAGCACTCCCCCAGAGCACTCCCCACAACACCCAGCTCCTGACTTCCCAGTGTCTCCCAACAGGACTCAGCCCCCACACTCATGGCAGAACGGTGTGGTGGCTCTGCCCGCCATGCAAGCTGCAGACTCTGTCCACTTCTGCGCTGTCCTCCATTTTGTCCCCAGGACTCAGCTGTGCATGGTAAGGTGAGCCCACGGGACCCACAACCCGGCCCTGAGAAGCATGCGTGGGAGGAGTTTGCTGAGTGACTGGTACAGAGGACACCAGGGCAGATGGAAGGTCCACTCCAAGTCACAGGGCTCAAGGAACGAGGGGTGCAAGCTCTGGGAGCCCTCCCCGCATCCAGCCTTAGCCCCAAGTGTGCTGCAGGCTGAGGTCTCTGTTGCAGAGGCCCCATAAGGTAGATCCTTCATTTACACTTCATGGGTGGAGAAACTGGAACACAGAGAAGTTGAGTATGTTACTGAAGGCCACCCAGCCTGTCTTCGTCACTCTGGGGAGAAGCCACAGGTTTCAGGCCTGGCCTTGTCCTGACTCACCTCCTACAGGGGCAGTCACTCCCTGGAGCATCCACCCCTCCTAGAGCACTCCCCATCCTGGAGCACTCACACCCTGGAGCACTAATGCTGGAGCACTCTCCCTGGAGCACTTATCCTCCTGGAGCACCCCCCTCCTGGAGCACTCATCCCCCAAAGCAAAGAGTCACTTTGCCCATCACTGGGAGACAGTACTAGACACCCACGGCTTACAATGGAGAGGCTTATTTTGGTTCTTGCTTCCACCCACCATGGGGCTGCTCCAAGGAAGGACAGCGGGGCAGAGGAAAGCTGAGGCCATGATGAGCCACAGGTGGAGAAACTGAGCCACGGAGGTGCAAAGTGGTGTGTCCAGGCACACACTGCCGGGAGGCAATTAAGCACAGGTTTTAAAAGCTATCCAGCACGCACAAAGTGGAAAACCACTGATGGAGTCCTGTCTTATTTTATAGGTCAGTAATGACCGCTCAGACAGGGCAAGTAACTTGTTCAAGGTCGCACAGTGAGCCCGCAGCACTAGACCAGGATCTCTACTCCACTGACGCTTTTCAAGGTTGAGGGTGAATGAAGCAACGGTAGCACTGTGTTTCCCACCTGAAGCCCTGGGCCCCAGCCACCCCAAGCCACACTGCCCAGCTTGGAGGCTGATTTCTTTGCCAGACCAGCCGGCCCCTGTCCATTCCGCGGCAGAGGGAAACTCCACCAGGGGGAACGGTGGCAGCTGCGCGGTTGCTTTGCTGGTGTCTGCGGGTTTTTCTTCCTCTTACCTCTCGTGAGATGGCTTGCAGGGACCAAGGAGAGGCTGAACTTCTGCAAAGATGCAGGGGCGAGGAGGGCTGGGTGAGGAGGCTGTCAGGGCCTGGGGCCAGCCTGGCTGGCATCGGGAGACATGGCTGGGTGTGGGCACATGGATGAGCACCTGGCCACCAGGCTCAGGCCTCTCCTCTCCAGGCCAGCTGAGTGACAGCAGCCTAAACCGATCCCCCCACCAGGGATCCCAGGAGGCACAGAGGAGAGCCGCGTGGGGTGCTTCCTTCTCTCTGGGTAAGTGTGCACATCCTCAGCAATGTAGACCCTGTTCTAGAATGTTCCTGCTATACTGGATGACCCTGGGCAAGCCCCTGCCAATTCCTCCTCTGGACAGTGGAACAGCGTGACGTCAGGGGGCCTTCGTGCCCAGTGGTTTGTGATGTTTTCCCTCTGTTTTTAGTGGGTGTGGGGCCACAGGGTTGAGGCAGACAGGGTCAAGGGTGACACCTGCTTGCCTAACCCCAGTGCTGTTGGCCCAGTCAAATCAGGCAGTGCCGTGTGTGCCCTCTCTGGACGGGCCTGGGCACCTTCCCTTGGGTGCCCCTACTGGCTTCTCTGCTCAGCCATGGTATGTTCTTGAAAGCCTTTGTTCAACCTTCGTTCTCCTGATTGGCCACCTATCATGAGCCCAGGGCTGTGGCCGGATGTGACTTGCTCAGTGTGGCCTGAGTCTCGGAGCTCTGCTCCACACCACTGGCTTTGCTGAGATAAGGCAGTGCTGCTCTGTACAGAGTCAGAGGATGTGCCTAGCAATGGTGAGGGGCTGGTTGGCCAATCCTCAGACCCTGCTCCCCACTGCAGAGCTGTCCCTCCCTTGGCCTCCAGATGGCTCCTCTTCCGCTCCTTAGCTCTGGGCACAGGAAAGACCCTCTTGGGGACAGATGGCTCTCCTGGCCCCTGCAGGAGGTGAGTCAGGACAAGGCCAGGCCTGAAACCTGTGGCTTCTCCCCAGAGGAGAGGGTGTTGTCCCAGGGGTACAAAGGGGAGGATTGTGCCAGCTTCTGTCCCTGTCTTCACACATCTGGAATAGCGGTGAGTGTGAAAGAGAGCTCCTGGGGCTGAGAGGCCCCCTCAGCCTACAGAGGTGATGAAGCTCAGGCCCTACTTCCGTCACCTCACGTCAAGGTTAACAACACTGGGCTTTGGGGTGTGAAGTCTGTTGGGTCACCTACAGTCAGGGGACTGTCTTCTGCTCTTCAGCCTTGACCCTGGCTACAGACCAAGCCTTGCTTCCCAACACACAGCTCTGGCCACACCCTGGGCCCTGAGTTGGGCTCAGACAGACCCACAACCACAGCCAGCGCTGTAACCAAGGCAGCCATGTCAGACAGGCCACAGGCGAGGAGAAGAGTGGCCAGGTGGGCCGGGGAGTGGGCATCCCTGTGTGCAAAGCTCACCCTTGTGGTTCCAGCACAGCTGGGACCAACTACACAAAGCCTTCACAGGTCCTCAAGAGACATGGCTATAGGACCCGGATATGCCCCACCCCTTGGGCTGAGGTGCCTCTGCTGCCTTCTGTGCTCTGGGGGCTGGCGACAGCAGTGGGAGTGGTGTCCAGGTGCTTCCCTGGTCTCACTCTCCCCATGCAGCCTCCTGGCCTCAGCCTCTCAGAGCAGTGGTTGGGCACAGCCCATGGGGCAACATGGGCCTGGCCTTAAGACCCAATTGTCACATCCTAGCCCAGGACTGGCAAGCCACAAGCCTCTCAGAGCCTCTGTCAGCTCCTCTATGAAATGGGGGCTGTGGGAGCTCTTGGCAAAGAAGCGCAGCGTGAGTCAGGGTCAGGATGTCAGGGCCAAGCATGCTGACCCTCCTTGAGGTCCTCCTCTGGGGATGGTTTCACTCCTCTTCCTCAGCAGGGAAACTGAGGCCAAGCTCCAGGCCAATGGAGTACAAGCAACAGAGCTTCATGCCCTTTTCCTCAATGGCCTCTAAGTTCCTTGGACACTGGCAAAAGCTGTGACCAACTTCTACTGCCAGCCAGCTCTGAGCCTCAGTTTCCCCTTCTGTAAGAGGACAGAGCAGGACCAGTGGGCAATCCACTCAGCCCCTGCAGGAAATTTGCTGGGGCCGAAGTCCAGAGCTGCTGGGCTAGGCAGCAACAGCAGGATGGCAGCCTAGAGAGACCTCAGGAATGTGGTGTTGGAAGTTTGGGGCTGCTTTTGTGACAGGGCCCCTTCTCCCTCTTTTCTTTTCATGACACTTCACCAACTGTTTCTTCCCTTAATCCAAACCATTGTTTTTCCAGGGTGAAATTTAAATCAAAGCCACATGGTCTCCCGGCATAGAGGCCCTCACCAAATGGAAGCACGTCTTGGGCGAAGAGTAATGACTCTGTGGACGGGATGCTGATGGCTTCCTGGGGCCACAGGCTGGGCTTCCTGGCAGCTGGCCGCCGGGGGCTTCCTGGTAGCCCAACCGGGGTAGGTATAGAGGTTTCTAGGCCTAACCATGGCTCAGTCTGGAGCGAGGGTAAGTTGATGATGGTCCCTGTTAGGTGAGCAGGAGCCCCTTCCCTGCACCCTGGGTCTTATCCTATAAGCCATGGGGAGATGAGACACCCAGACCCGGGAGGCCCCCTGGGTCAGGCCTAGCAAGCTCGGCTGCTTAAGTGGTTTCAAACGTGGAAGTACAGCCCGATGGAACAGGACGTGGATTTGGAGTCTTGCTTGTGTGCGGTTCTGATTCTCACTCGCTTGCGGTGCATCTTTAGGTGAGTTCTTCAGCTTCTCTGAGCTTCAGTTTCCTGGGTGGTAGGATGGAGCTCCTTCCAGAACCTCTGTCTTGGGGCTGGGAGAGAGTACACAGCTGAACAGCAGTGCCAGGCAGGTGGGCGCTCACACAAGCAGCTGTGCAGGTGCCCAGTGTACCAAGGTAGGGGGCAGCTGAGAGCAGTGGGGGAGGGGAGGGCAGCCCAGTGTGTGGTTGGAAAGAGCAGGCTGCCTTCCCCAGGAGCTAACTGGGAAGGAGGGCCTAGGTGACCCCAGCAGCTACTCTCCAGGGCACTCTCCAGGCCTGGCCTCTGTGCTTGTAGTGTTTCTCTTAGGGGCTGCAGGGTTCCCTAACTTGGAAAGCAAGGGGTCACCTCCCACAGCCTCCAGACACAATGAGGCGAATGTCTGGTGCTCCGGAGTCATGTCCACTAAAGTTCCGACGGCATGGCTGGGCACAATCACACCTAGGTTCACAAGCACTAGCTCACAGAGACAGTGTGCAGTTATACAAATGTCAGGAGTGTATACAAAGCCCAGGCTCAAGGGCCCCACACAGGGGTGCATTTCTACAACAGGCCAGAACCAGATGCAGGACATGCAGATATGGCACGTGGGTACACACCTGCTCGCCCATGGGCACATGCACACGCACACACATACACACACACACACCCGCCACTGGATGTGCACCAAACAAGGGCTGCTGGAGCCTCTGAGCAGGTGCACATGGAGTTCCCCAGAGCCACTACCAGGTCCCCACCCTTGAACTTATTGTCTGGCAAAGACACTAGTGAGGCTGGTTGAAATCATGACAGCTCCCTGTGCACCATTGCGAGAATCCTCACAGTGACACCCTGGAGTCAGGGTCTCTCTACAGATAGGGGAAAGGGTTCCGAGGGGGTACTGCCTGCTGCTGTCCTGGAGCCGCAACCCCACCTGTGGCGTTGAGAGGGTGCCCTGCCTCCTCATGGCTGCTGTCTGCCCAGAGAATGTGGCTAGAGGTAGGCTGTGGTGTAAGCCTCAGTGGGGTTCCCAAAAGCCAGTTGGCCCTTGCTTCATGCAGCCTGCTCTAGAGAGGACCCTTGCAGGATGCCCGGGCCCCTCTCTAGATGACAGGCATAACCTTGGGCTCAAGCCCTAGGCTGTATTTTCTTCAAACCTCAAAGCCTAGACAAGCCCACAGCGCAGAGAACCCCAGGCTTAGTGCCCCAGCTCTTCTGATCCTCCTCAGGTTGCCCGGTCAGATGTTGTCTCACTTAATCCCACGCCCACAGCCCCACGGAGCCAGAAGGTGTGGAGTGAACGTCTGATGAGGGTACGGGTAACGGTGGGGCTGTGGGCTCCCACAGAACCTCAGCCAGGTCCCTATCAGGCTGCTGTGCGGATGGGCGAGGCCCTGCCCTCTCTGAGCTTTAAACGTTGACACTTGGTGCGCCACAGATTGTCCCTAAGGGCCGCCCTCACCCCGAGGAGGTGATCTGACTCTCCAGGGTGTTCTGAGATTCCCTCCATTTGCTCTCTGAACCCTGCACACGGGCCCCGTAGCCCCCTGCGCTGAGCTGTCTCCCAGCCCTGAGTCCTGCTGTGGGCGAGCGGCAGGTGCTCAGGGTCCATTTCTTAGAATCCCTGCAAGGTGGTGGGTGAGTTCATTTACGGGAAAAGGAGATGGGGGGCTCTCTTCGCACCCAGCCCTGCTGGGGGGGCAGCAAGTGCGTCAGCAGCCCCAGCGCCCTGCCTGCCTCCGGAAACACCGCCCAGGGCGCAGTCACGAACCCAGTGGAGCAGGGGGGCCGCCAGAGTGCCGAGGGAGGTCAGGTGACCCTCGAGGAAGCTGGGCTGGGGCCTGATGCTGCACCAGGGTGCACAATGAGGTCAACTTCCCCCTTCCAGGGTCTGCTCCCCTCCTCTGGCTGTCTCTCCAGCTGGCTGTCTGGCCATCTGCTGGCCCCAGGCCCACCCCAGGCTCTGGGTCTCCAAAGGCTTCCCTGAGGCTGCATTCCATCCATACAGCTTCCAAGGGGCTCGTGTGCAAGGATCCTGGGGTAGGTGGAGCCCCCGGTAGGCGGGCTGGCCGGGAGAGCCTGGCCAGCCTCTTTCCTCCTCACCTCCCTCCTCCACTTCTGCAGCAGCTATTTAAAGCCTGCCATGGCCGGCCGTGGGAAACTTCTTCAGATGTGTGGTTTCGGCTCCTCCAGCGGGGACCCTGTCTGCCTGTTCTCGAGTCTGGTGACTCATTCAGAGTGAGAAAAGCCTTTTTGTTGTTTGACGCTTGCTCGAGGCTCCCTGGCCTGAGAATGCAGCCTGATGGGGCCCTCCCTCACTGGACTCCTGGAAAGGCTCCGCAGTGCTCAGAGCCACCCTCTGACCCACCCCTTCCCAGCGAGCTCTGGACATACCACATCCCAGAGGCTTAAATGTCCACCCAGGCTAGGGCCTCCTGCCCAGAGGAGGGCAGTCCTCAAACCCCAGCCCGCTCCCCCTCCAGGAAGCTGCTTCTAGCCCATCTGAGACCTGGGTCAGTCATCACCTGGGTACTTAGTTCTCTGGCCCTCAGGCTCCTTGCCTGCACAATAGGCATTGGGTCTACCCCTGTAGACTGCCTGAAGATCACCTGCAGTTGTCACTGGGTCCTGCACACAGTAGGCGCTCAACAGATCCCTTCAACAGCTATTTCACACCGAGTGCCATCACACCGTGATCCACGCTTAGCCTTCCACCACATGGTGAAGCAGTCCCTAGGAATTTCCCATTTCACAGTTGGAGAAGCTGAGGCTGGAGGGAGGGGGGAGGGAGCTTATATGTTATCTCGCAGCGAGAAAGTGGAGGAGCAGCCTTAAAGCCAGGCCGTGCACGGTACCGGAGCCTGTGCTTCTGACCACGGCACCAGCCTATCTCTGTGGCTGGACAACAGCGACAACAAAGGTCTGGGCTCCAGGAGGAAGGAAGAGTAGGCCTGCTACATGCAGCCCCTGCCACGCCACTCCCCTCCCCCACTGCTGGCTGTGTCCTCCCCAGGCTGCAGACCTCTGTCTGGTCACTTCCGCCTGACACCATCGGGGACATGCTTTGTGTGGTGCCCTGGCTTCCCCATTACCTCTCGGGTGCTTATCACAATGCCAGGCAGATCACACTCTGTCTCCACCCAGGCCTCGGGTCCTCCCCAGCCTCCTCCCCTTCAACTCTCTTCCTAACCGAGGAACAGAGGCCCTGGGTGGGACCCAGCTTGAGGGAGCAGGGGTGGTGGCTGTGCCTGTGTGAAGGACCACAATGGCAGCCACCACACCCACAGGCTGATACTATGGCTAGGAGCTGCAGTCATGTTGGCATGGGACAGAGGGGAAAAGGACAGATGGCCACAGAAGAGGCCACGCCTGGCAGGAATTGGGCAGAGCACAATGGCTATGCCAGCGAGAGGAGCGCAGCTGGCTTTGCAACCAGTGTGCCCTTCTGACAGCACGTGAGAAGTGGGGACTGTGGCCCATGAGGCTGTGGTTCCTACCGCCTGCCATTGCTTTCTCCCGGAAGGGCTGTCCTGGCTGCTTCAGAGATCAAGTAAGGGGCAGTGCAGCCAGAAGAGAGCTAGAGCCTCCCTCTCAGGAAAGCCAGGGGTGGGAAGTCAGAGGATGGTAGGAAAGAGGCCTGGGCCACGGAAAAAGCCCCAGCAGAGTGGTCACTCTAGGGCTGTGCTGGACCCTGGTGCTGTCCCTCGGGGCCCTCGTCCTTGTCGTGATTCTTCTCCAGGCCTCAGCCCCCCAGTGAGCAGGCGCTATGCTACCCGAGGTCCACAGGCCCTTAAAGAAGGCTGACGACAGCTAGTCAGGAGGCTCGGATGTTGGCTGAAGCTTCGGCTACGGCCTGTCCCTGGGGGAGTCTTCCTGTCACTTGGTAGTGGGTGGCTGCAGAGAGAAATAGCACGTGAGAAGTGGGGACTGTGGCCCAGGAAGCCCTCTCCTTTCTTGGGAGACCCTTGGCTTCTATTACCTCCGGGCCTGCCACATCGGTGGTTTTACAGGACAGGGACAACAGGTAGTCAGAGGGAGGGTGGTGTGACCACGATGGCTGCTCGGCTCAAGGCTTTGCAGCTCCGTTACCGCCGTGGAGGCCAAGCATGTAGCGTGACTTCACAAAGGCCTTGTAGCTACCACATGGAGGGTGTGGAGGGCAGCTTCCCTTGGTGGCCTGGGCCCCGGGGCTTGCCGGGCTGGGTGGGGACAGACTGAAGATGGTGCAGCCAACCCCCCTACTTCTAGCCCATCTTCTCGCTGTAATGTTCAGACACAGGAAGAGTTACCTCTACCCAGTCGCAGCTGCAGGCCTCGAAGCACAAAGCCACAAATTCTCAGAGCTCCTGAGGGCCTGGCTAGCCCCAGAGCCCAGTGTCTCCCACTGTACAGAGGGGAAGGCTGAGGCCTGGCAAGGGAGGGGGCCTGGCCCAAAGCCCCCAAAGGAAGATGCAGCAGAGCACACACAGCCCAGAACCCAGGCATCCTGCCTCGGGGACCAGCGCCATAAAAACAGATGGACCCAGGCCCGGGGCCAGCTCCAGTCCATCTGTGACAACACATTCTTGCCTGCCACATCCTCCTGCCACAGCCCACCTGTGCCTGCGGGTTCAGCTTTGGCAGTGAGGGGGGACCAAGGACGTGACCCTCTGCCACCCAGGAGTCCTAGAGGAGGCTCGGCTGGGCCAGAGTAGAGCGCCTGCTCTGGGAGGCCTTGGTAGTGTTCGTGGCTGCTTCCAGAAGCTCTGGGCCTGAGGAGGACTTGTGTCCAGCTTGCTCTCAGTGCTTTGCCATTGGCACAGCAAAGGTTTCTCCTTGGAGACCTGAGCCTGCCCCCTCCCACCATGCCCAGGGAGGACAAGCGAGAAGCGAGAGGCCCCTGTGCGCCGAAGAAAAGAGAAAAAAACATTAAATGCATTTGTCTTATTTATTTATTTCCCTTTGGATGTTGGAGTCAAGAGGTTGAGTCTTGCAGGGGGAGAAACCTTCCTGGGATTCCAGACAGAAGTTGGGAAGGTGCAAAGACAGTGGAGCGTGGAGCCCAGAGAGGACAAGACACCTGCCCAGGGTCACCTAGCTCATCTGGGCAACACCAGCCTGCCGGCCCCAGCCAGCTTGTAGCTGTGATTGGGCCTGGCCTGCCTCAGGCCCCAGGACTGTTCGTGCAAGTGGGTCTGGGAGACTGTCCGTGCTGAGGGAGCTCCAGGCCAGTGAGGGGAATCCCGAAGTCAGACAGCACGGGAACCACATGCCCCCTCCTCACCCGCTTCCCAGCCCTGCTTTTGCTAATGACAGAATGTCTGCCCAAGGGCCCCAGCCAGATTCTAGACCAGCTCAGACAAAAAAAATTTCCCCTGTGGTTTGGAATAGAGCTTGGCCATCATTTCCTGTGCCCTGGGAGGGGTGTGGGCCAGACAGGAGGCCGGGAAGGGGCTGCACCTGCTACAGGGGAGAGGAAGGGCCTGGCGAGAGGCTGCTTTCGAAGGGCCCCGTCTGCCAGGATAAAGGCTGGGTGTGTGACTTCTGGCCAGTTCTCCTGGAGGGCCCCGCCCATCCAGGTGTCTACAGTTTTAAATACTTTGCCTTCCTTAAGAAGCAGGGAGACACCTGCAAGGTTGGAATAGGTGTGTTAGGGGAGAGGTGGGGCTTTAACTCACTCAGATCTAAGGTTAAATTCTAGCTCTTCAGGGATGGGGAAATAGCCCAGCAGTCTAAGCACCTGCCTGGCAAGCTCAAGAATCTGGATTTGATCCCTAGTACCACATGTTGTGCAGACCCCAGGCACCGAACCAGCCACTGAAACCAGGCATGGTGGCACACGTCTGTAATCCCAGTGCTGGGGAGGCTGAGACAGGAGGATCAGTCTGAGCTACAGAGTGAGACCCTATACCAAATAAATAAGTAAATGATTAAAAAATTCTAGCTCTACCTGCAAGCGGCCTGACATGACCTGTGAAAATGGTTTGCTACTCTCTTGACCCAGAAAACCCCACAGAATCATGCACATCAAGAGGCTCAAATCTTCGCGTTCACTTTAGGAACACGTGAAACTTCCCAGGCCATCAAGGGTATGCATATCTGGAAGGCCACCAAGTATCTGAAGGATGTCACATTAAAGAAGCAAGATGTACCATTCCGGCATTACAATGGTGGAGTTGGTAGGTATGCCCAGGCCAAACAGTGGGGCTGGACGCAGGGTTGGTGGCCCAAAAAGAATGCTGAATTTTTGCTGCACATGCTTAAAAATGCAGAAAGTAATGCTGAGCTTAAGGGTTTAGGTGTAGATTCTCTGGTTATTGAACATACCCAGGTGAACAAAGCACCCAAGATGCGCCCCCATACTTATAGAGCTCATGGCCGGATTAACCCATACGTGAGCTCCCCCTGCCAGATTGAGACGATCCTTACTGAAAAGGAACAAATTGTTCCTAAACCAGAGGAGGAAGTTGCACTGAAAAAAAAGATAGCCCAGAAGAAACAAAAACTTATAGCATAGGAATAAATTGAGCAAAAAATAAATGCAAACAAAATTCTAGCTCTTCACTTACTTGCTGTGCCACCTTGGGCCAGTGACTTTGCCTCTCTGAGCCTCCACTTCCGCATTGAGGCTACTAATGGCAACATGGTTTGAGCCCTTCCTTTCTGTACAGATGGTTCTAAGTGATCCTGCCCAGACACAGCTCATCTACGCTCTGGGGCGAGGACTCTTGTGAGAATCTTTCCTCACGGGGAAGGAAAGAGGTTTGTGTGATCCCTGTCTTTGGACTGTAGATCCTGTGGGCTTCAGTGGTTGCCTACAGAATGACCCCTGTGAAGAGCAAATGAGAGAATGTAAGAAAAGCTCTCCAAGTTCAGCACATGGGATTGTCTTGTGATGACCGCTATCACTCCTCACGCCTGTTTCTGCACGACTCGCTCAGCGCTGCCATGTGAGTCCCCCCCCCCCCCCCCCGCCCCTCTGGGCTCTAGCTCCTGTGGCTGGACCCTTGCTGTAGAGCCAGGACAGAGGCCATGTCCCAGGGCCACATGTGGATCTTGGAACACAGGTCCCTGGCTGTCCTTTGGCTCCTTTCACTGGGCCAGCTGCCTCTTGCCAGTGGGAAGCTGAGGCATCAGCACCTAGGGGACAGGCTCCTTGTTTGACACATGCCCTGAGGTGGCCTTTTTTCAGGGGAGTCCCTGGTTGCTGCCCAGACATCCTTTGTGATGCTTTCCTCCATGCCAGGTGGCCCACTGTGGTAAGCTGGATAGGTTAGCCATGTCCCAAGGTGCCCTGGAAGCTCCGTGGGGAGGAGCAATAGGGTACCCTGGGGAAAGATAAATGAGAGAAATGAAAGGAGTGCCCCACACTTTGGCTGTGCCCGCCCCTCATCTGGCTGGTTTGGCTCTAGACATCTGCTTGTACAGCAGGCACCTGCCAGAGGCCAGGTGTGCGAGGCATCTGCAAGCACCTGCCTCAGTAGCCTTGCATGCTGGTGGGGCACTGTCTCAGCTCCCCGGTCTCTGACTTCTGCTTGGGCCCCTCGATTCCTGGCTCTCCTCAACCGCCCTTATCCCTCAGGGTGGGGGCAGCCTGGCTGGTGGTCCTCAGCTGTGGGCTGACTTCAGTTCTTCAGGTGAAAATCACACCCACACCAGTCACCCACAGGAAGGAAGAGTTGATGCCTGTGTCTTCTGCATGGTGTTCCAGCTGTGCAGGTGTGATTTCAAATACTGCCTGTTGTTAGATGTCTCCTATGACCCGTGCCCAGCTTGGCTCCAGGAAGAAATGCTCTCGGCACAGGGCTCCAGAGCCACCGCACACCAGACCCAACCCACACAGAGCACAGACTGTGCCTGCCTTCCTGAGTTCACCCCGTAATTTCCAAGCTCACTTCTGGGCCAGGTGCTGGGATTCCTGCTGTACAGAGAGGGAAAGCGAAGCTCAGACAGGTCAAGGGGCACCCTGGGGCCGCACAGCCCAGAGCCTGGATCCACCCCCTCTGAAGCTCAGTGCTGAACCTCCCAGCCACAGCCCCTTCCCCAGCACCTCTTCTCCTGACCTGCAGTGCCTGGGGGCTCTTCCAGGTGGCAGGACCTGGATGTGAGGAACAGGGGTGCCTGTCATCACTCCACCCCCACAAGCACTCAGGAAATGCCTCTTAACAAACCATCCTGTTGTCATGAAAACAAAAGGAAGGCTTCGAGGAAGATGAAGGCTCTGGTGGAGAAGCAGCAACATGGATTTTGTCTTTTTCCCCCTGTACTTATCTGTGTTTTCAGATTCAGGGACCAGAGGGTTTGGGGCAGGGCTAATCTTTCCTGGTGGATCCAGCCACTCCTGTCAAAAAGCAACAGAAAAAAGGACTGGTGGCCTCAGCTTGAAGGATGAATGGTCAATAGTGAAGATCTCAAGGGGACAAGCAGGCGTGGGGGATCCAGCTCCGCTGTTACCCTAGAGTATTTCCTGGGGACCTCAGCTGCCAAGTGGGGCTCTGCAGAGTCCTTGTGGTGACTAAGACCCTGTGTGCAAAACAATCCAGCGGTCCCTGGCAACACCAGCTCTGGGTCTTTCCATGATGGCAAGTTGTCGGGCAGGATAAGGCCCCAAGCCCCTTGCTGGAAGGATCAGAATCTGTGGTTTAGGGAGGGAAGTGCAGGGACAAGGACAGTCTATACTGCCCCTGCCACACCCAACTGCTGTTTCCAAGCTCTCTGACCCCAGGTGGAAACCATGGGGACCACAGATGGACCGCAAAGACAGGCCTCCCTGTGAGGTTTTAACACCTTCGTGGTGTGGGGGGCCTGTCAGCCTCACCCCGGCGGGCTCAGGACCCCGGGAAGCCGAGGACCAGCAGAGCTCTCTTCCCACTCTTGTCTGAGTCAGCCCGCCACACCTTGGAGGTGACTCAGAGAAGGCCAAGCCCCGAGCCACACCCTGCTGATGGAGGGCCAGGAGCTTCACCCTAGCCAGGGTTCCCAGGGTCTACCCTGCCGCGTTCCAGGGAGAGGGGACTGGAGACTGGAGGGCTGAGGAGGACACAAAAGAGCAGGCCAGAGCCTCAAGCATCTGGCCAGGACCCCAGGGTCCTGGAGAAACACTTCCTGTCCCAAAGCCCCGTGAAGCCAGGACCTCACTGTGATCTGGTGGGGATGCAGGGTGGGGCTGGGACGCCCATCGTGTCCATTGCTCAGCTGCTGTCTGTCCGGCAAATAC